>NC_090935.1:550011423-550314453 GCF_040938575.1 Ambystoma mexicanum | reverse complement strand
TGAACTCAACCTTGCAAAGTATCACTGCACCTGACAATAGAAGGGAGTGTGAGCATGTTCATATCTTCAAGTCTCAGTGTAGCTTGCCCAAAGTCTATTTTCATCTCGACCATGTGACAGGAGACTGTGTTTTGAGCTCCTTCTTTTCATTTAACACTATTAAATTAATAAAACCTGGCCCTTCTAGTGTTTTTCCATTGCACCTCAACAGGAGCTTGCCTCGCTTCTCACGTTCATTGTATCTTCTCGAATAGATGACCAGTTTCTTGGCTGCCCCAGCTCTTGACACTGGGACATACAACCTTTCTCGAATCTTCCCTCATCATTAGCTGCTTTCATCTGCAGCACTACACTTTCAGCTCTTCTGTTCATGGGGTCCTAGTGTGCTAAAACACGTTGTGGAACATCCAGATTCTGTACGTGTATGTCTATATATATTGGCGACACCGCCTGCAGTCTATTCACTACGTACAGCCAGCCTTGATGATGACTTAGTCTACTTGCGTTTCAGCATCTGTACAATTATATATCGGCTTGCATTTTCTTCAGTGCTTTCCGCACATGCAATCTTTATTTCGCACATGAAATGTTGCTCAGTTCTTCACTTCGCCATCAGATTCTATAAGGTCTATATTCTCTTTTCATTGGCATCTCTTCTGGGTGCGTCACTACTGTTTCATGAGGCGTCACCAGTCTTCCCTTTCATTCATCTTTACACTTCTTCCGGAACCTCCTTTAAAAGACTGTAATTTTTCCACAGGTACATCATATGGGGCTTTCTCAATGGACACCTTGTTTCAATGATTTTTTCGCTGTATAGGGACCATTATTGGCATCGTGCATGTTGCAATTTCCGGTTTCCAACATATAAGCAAAATGGGGGTGGGACTTCCGGTAGAGGCGCTTGGCTCCTCCTCTACAGTTGTGTTTGCACTTTACTGGGCATGTGATTTCTTTGCGTGGCCCATCCCTCAACACACCCACATTGTTCTTCATTTTTCCTCATTTTATGGGGAGAATTGGGAATATGCATATTCCGCCCCCTATTTATTTCTTTGCATTGGCTGATCCCATACTTTGCGTGGAGTGTCGCACGAAGTACTAGACTGCACGCAAAGACAGACCCACGCAAAGCCACGGAAATACATGCAAAGTCTGATCCATGAAACGTAAGTGGAGTTTTTGAACGCTGAAAAGTGTACAAAGTCCTTTTTCAGCGTGCAAAAACGTCCGTGAGTCGGGCTCTAAATGTCAATGCTCTGAGGAATACGTTAAACCATTACCGACAATGGGATCCAACAAGAAATATAGTTGGCAATCAGGGTGAGGTGATGATATTCAGTTCAGATCAATCCAGCTTCATTCGACATAAGTCCTTAGCACAATGAAACAAAAGATACAAAACCATTAAACAATGCGGTAAAAAAGCACATAAAATTCAGCAAAGCTAAATTCAGAATTAGAACAAATATATACATAGAATATTTGCTAAAAAGTAAAGCAGATTTAAAATCAACATTACAGTTCAAGATGCAAATGATTTCTTGTGGGTCAGCGATGTCCGATAAATACATTTGCTTATAAAATATACAGAGTTCAGGTCAACCGTCGATCTGTAAAAAGTCAGAGCCTCAGATAGAGAATGGTTATTGACGATCTTAAACAATGCAATTAAATATTTAGCCTTCATAGCTCTATGACCTCCACAGATTATTACAAAATGGTGGATCGTCTCATCCTCTAGACCACATACAGGGCAGACAGTAGAATTGCAGGCAGACCAGTTTCTTGTGAATTTTGCCACACCAAGGGTATTTGTACTACATTGGAAGAAAACAGAACGAGTCAAAAGGAGATGATTATTCCCGCAATGGCATTGCTTGCGCACAAAGGGGTTCTAGCTGTCCAATCTATGTGCTGCAGCTGATTATATGGGTCCAGGCATACTTCTACCATAATCGTTTGATCATATTAACTATTATAAGTCTGATTGTCGCTTCAGTTGTGGTTCAACCCTTTACTAGAGCTCTACTCGTCCCGACATGCTGAACTGTATTGAACTCATGCCAAATAGATGTTTGGTGACTGAATTTCTTAATAAGCTGCTCGCTAGTCAGACCCATTACCCAAATATCAGTCAGATTCGGGCAGCGTAACACAAATAAAGAAGGTTACACCAAAGTATGTTGAGGCAGGTATATTTATTGGTAAAATAAGCCATGTCCAAATGACCCCCAGCTTTCTGCCTATCAACTCTCTCTCCCCTTCCAACAACCGTCCACATTGGAATCCAGAACACTATGTGTCCATAAACACTCATGCAAACATTCTATCACCTGGGAGCCACATTATAACACATCCCCCTTCTTTCCAGTAACACAACCTCCTCCTCACCAAGGACACCTTTTAGGTAAGAATTTCATAAATGTGAATAATCTTCCAGACCTGTGTAAACTCCAGAACATTTTGCTTAGACTTTGTAATTATTTTACCTTGTCCCTAGGTGAGTGGGAATCGTTTTTCCCTCTCACCTAGTCTTTTACTCTTTTTATGGGTGACCTTTTTATGTCTCTCCATAGTGTGTGCTTGGATTTATAGTTCCCTTTAACTTTTAGGCTTGGGATGTGCTGCCCCATTGTGCTTCCCATTTTCATTTCTCTTATTACTACTGTTCCCAAGAAGTAAAGTGTGATTCCCATCCCCTTTACATTTATTTTAGTGAGCCAGCACACCCCACCTTATGTGGAGTGCTGGAGGATACAATGTATCCCCTTTCTTACTTACCCGGTAACATTTTTGTTACAATTGCAAGTTTACTTGAATGGCTGGTTACAGTGAACCTACTTTTATGACTTTTAGTCATTATTACTGGCATGCTGTCAAATCAGCCGCGGTAATGCACAAGAGGGCCACCATTCCGCTAGGGTACAATGTTCATTCATCGCCCGTTTTATTTTTTGCTGCACTTTTTGCCGAAAATCTTTTGCTGAAATGTTTTTTTTTAAATCGGGGGAGGTAGGTTATATAAGGGGTAGGGTGGTGGTGGTGTATAGGGAATAAATAATAGGGCAGGGGAGGAAAAAATGTAATGATTTATTTCGGCAAAAACTGCTGTGGAAAGAAAAACCGGCGATGAATGAACATAGAAACTTCTGCTAGAATGGTGGGCTCCTTGTTTCTCCATTTCTCATTTGCTTGTTGTTTCTGAGGTCTTCATTTGCTATTCTAGGTGAGAATTACCTCGGTTCAAGTTTTCTCTTCGGCAGGAAACCTTTGTTTTCCCAGCTGAGGCTCAAGAGTGTCTGAAAAAGCAGGAAGCCAGGGTGTAGTTCAAAGCTCTGCAGCCCTTAGTTTTACACCTTGCCTGAAAAGAACCAGGTCCCACTGGGGGGGCTGGCTACCCTGATTTGACAGCCAGACTGCCCCTTTCTGTAAACTGCAGGGAGGGTTTGCAGAAGTTGTGCTGTAGCTCATGATAAATACTCTGATCCTGGAAGTTGCTGACAAGTCGACCTCTGGAACCAAATCCAAACAGGAAGATGTGAGAAACAATGGCTGTTACCCTTTCCAGCGATTGGAGAGCCTTCTGTGTAACCGGAGCCTGAAGTAACCCTTCCTTCCAAGCAACCTGGGAGTACCAAATACTATGACTCATACCCAGAGACTGCTGAGATCCACTAAGCTTGAGAAGACCCGCAAAACAAGCTATATCCCAATGTGCTGTGACCTTGTTGGACTGCAAAACGTGAATATCCAGGGAACTTAAGCCTGTGTGCAGTCTATGGTCTTCCGAAGTCAGATTTCATCTGAAACTTTGGTGGACTCCTGATGGACCTCCAGGGACATGATTTGAATCCCTGAAGTCCCCTCACCAGCGTCCTGGACCGAGAGAGTGAAGAGAATCTGACACGCGATATTCGTTCTTGATCTGGCTCCTGTAAAAATGCACCAAATCCACAAAATAACTAAATTCATACTATATCCTTGAGTAGATTAAGGCCTCTAGATAGTATACAAGTTAAGTTACTCCCTCTGAACTGTGTTCCTAAAGGTAACATTGATGAAGTAACTGTAGCCATTCTTGATAGAAGAAAGTTACATATGTTTCAAGATATACTTGTAACAGAGTTGGTTTATTAAGTGATTCTGTATTTGAATAACACTGTATGATCTCACCAATAGGATCTACTACCATTGAATTACTTATTGTAATCTAAAATTAACTAACCTGGTCTTGTCCCCCAAGAATAGCAGATTGCTATCCTGAATGTATAACCTTAGATATACCTTGGTTTGTATACAATAGTTATCATACTGGTTTTTACATATGCGTTTATAACTTATGTGAATAGTACTTACTTCCCCAAGATGTATCCTGGCCTACTGTATTTTAAATGAAGTGTCTCAGTGTTTCTTTGAACCATATGTATGCTACAATTTCTTTGTACTGACCTATGGCCCTCTCTCCCTACTAAAATAAGCCTGGCTGCTCTGTCTACCCTACTAAATGTTCTCAGGTGGTACAGCCTTATACTAAGAGTGGAGATTTGTACTGCCTTGGATATGGTTTTATGAAGGCCTTAGTTAGACTTTAGAAAAAGTGTCCCTAGCACTGGTGGGAGCAATTGCATTTGTGTAGATTGGATTACATTGATTACTGAGATACTTTGTGTCCAAAGGAAACCATCCAATAGGTTTGGTTTAGCCAAAGAAAGTATACTTTAACCTAAACACAAAAACAAACCATGTGCTTCTTTAAGGCTGAGGCCTTCCTTAATGTACCAATGAAAAAGTTGTTCACATTTATTAAGGAGTATGGCCTCTTCTGTAAAGGAAGTAAGCTAGAAATAATACAGAGTTTGTGGGACCACCAAAATGTCTTCACAGAATCTGTCTCTTTTAACCATAGTGGTGAAATTGAGGATGAGTAAGTTTTAGGCACAAGTCAAAATTCCTCTGAGGATGAGTATGAAGGTTCTGATGAGGAGGATAATAGCTCGCCCCCCTTTCCTTCCCCTGTCCCTACCTTGTTCATGGAATTGAACAAAAGGAAACTTTGTATGGACTATAACCTGAAGATCATAAAATTAGAGAAACAGTATAACTCCTCTATGGAAAAGGATTTTGCGGACTGTTCTTATTTTACAGGGTCTGATGAGTCTGAAGTTTCCAGTATCCAAGAGTTGGTGAGTCTGTATGACAAGAAGGATGGCATTGTTATTGAGGAGGATTATTCAGAGGCATTGAGAACCGATTGGTATAGCAACGTTGAGGGACGTCTGGCAAGAAGGGAAAGCAATGGAGTTTGACACACTGGTGGAAGATACCAATCTGCACCAGGGAAAGTATATCACCTATACTAGACTGATGCAGAAAATAAAAGCCACTTGATCAGATATAGAGCTGGAGGGTCCGCCCGACGCGGCCATAGAAAGATTTTATGACATATCGGACGGAGATCATGAGGTCTCCCGAATTTACGAACTGCTGATGTCAAGAGTGGGGAAGGAAGTGCTCCAACTGAGAAGGGATTGGGAGGAGGATGCCGGGGAAGTTATGAGTGATGGGCTGTGGGTGAGGGTCCAGAGATACCACAAATAAGTGTTCAGGAACGCGAGGTTGCAACAAATCCAGTTATATATTACCCATAGGGCGTATATGACCCCTCAGACGATTGCACGATTCAAGAATGCGGGACCACAAACATGTCCTAAATGTGGGAAGGTGGATGCAGGAATGATACACATGTTCTCGGTGTGCCTGGAAATAAGTTGATTCTGGGGGGAGGTGGCCCACCTTTTGACCGATAAGGGGATTAAGCTGGAGGTGGACTCGCTGTGGTCATGCATGATGGGGGGTTCTATAGGCCACGTAAGCTAGCACAAGTGAGCAAACTCAAAGACCTGGCTTACATACTCGCCAAGCACAGGATCGCCATGGGTTGGAAAGCAAGCAATAGACCAAAGGCAGTTTGGTGGCGTGACTTTCAGAAATGGGTGGATGCGGAAATGGAGGTGTGCAGTGAAGCAGTTAATAGAGGTGGGGATGAAGAAGCAGTGACATTGATGGCCTGGAGGCACTTACTGGCTACACTGTCTGAGTCTGCCCTGACTAGCCTAGAAGACGATGATTCCTCGGAGCGTGCGGAGGGGAGGGCCCCCCCAGATAAAGCGGTGGAAGATGGTGAGGCGGTGGAACATGGTGAGGTGGTGTAAGCTCGGGAAGGGAGGAGAGAAACGGGACAGCGGTAGATATGAAATGATACTGTATATAATATTTGGAAGCTATGACTGATGATCGCTGTAAATTTTTTTGGTTGTTTTGTTTGTTAAAATGAATCAAAATTGTTTTTAAAAAAAAGGATGGCATTGTTGTGTAACTGAAAACATGTTCTTACAAGTTTGGTTTGTGTGAGAGTGATCAGATACTGTGTGTTCTTATTAGGCTTCCCAAGAATGGTGATCATGTGATCTTGGATATGAATGAGGCTGAAATAGTTAACTATAGTAGGATGAGACAAACCCTCATAACTATATATGAGAAGAACCCTTCTCTATATCTAAACCCTGTAAGAGAACATGCGAAAGAAGATAGGTTTGCAAGTCCCATCTATGTATACCCTGTAGAGCATGTTACCAGTGAATATAGCAGGAAGGCTATTGTCCTAGACTCAGCTGATCCACCTTGTAGAAAGGTTGAGGCTCCTAAACTTGAAGCCAGAGAGGACACCTTAGGGGACCCCTCCTCAGAGATAAAAAGGCATTAACTTCCACTCTCAGGGGCATTTGGGTACAAATCCCATAGCTTCAAATAGGGACCAAGCCCCTAGGCCTACAATGCTGGAGATCACTGCTGTGACGACACCCCTACTTAACATTGAGGTGACTGAGCCCCTTGAAAATCCATGTACTGTGGAAGTCGTTATAATGTAGACACAAACTTAAATGTTACTGTCCCATCCCTAATATATGTGTAAAGCCATTACCCTAATATATGTGTAAAGCCATTAAACAGGTCACTTATGTGACCCACCTTCAAATAACACTGCAGTGAAATAACCCCTTGAAAACCCACATACTGTGGAGTGGTTCACACAGTTGTCCTGAACTTAAGTGTTCCCGTCAACCCAATAACATTGTGTAACAACTTTAAGGTCACTGAGGTGACCCCATCTTTAGTTAACTCTAAGGTGATTGGGGGGCGTAGCTAGGGAGTCATGTGAAGAGGAAGCGCTCCTGGAGGAGCTCCTGTTTATCCGACAACAATCCGCAACAAAAGTGCGTTTGCATTGGAACTTTATGGCTCAGAAATTAGGATCGTGGATATGAACGTCTGGGGCACCAAGAAAAGTGCCTGAACATCCGCACAACGGGACAGAACGAAGACTGTGTGCATCTGAAGTTGGAAGAAGCCGGAGTCGCACGGATCCAAAATGGCGGATCTCGCAACAAAGGAATAAGCCTGGGGCGCCTGAGGCCAGCCGAACACACAAAGGAACATAAGATAACAATAACGAGGCCGAAGGCACAGGATCCCTGTGTGAGGAAGCTCTGTACACCACTCGAAGGCGCCCAACGGGAAATCGTCGGAGTGAAACACGGTTCCCAGCCCGAACAACTGAGGCACGGGACCCGCCAGCCCTCAATAAACGAAATAGGATGAACTGCGGCTGCAGCCAACGAACACCTAGGCTGGGCGGACTGAAGAGCAACAGTAACGACCTCCGAGGGAAATGACTGGTGGAGTATACATTGTGGCAATCATGGGAATAAGGAGTGCCAGGAGGACCGAAGCCCATCACGCGCGTATGCCTTAACGGGACCCGTCGATCCTTTCAGAATACGTAAATGCGAAATTGAAGGAGCCGAGGCAGAGAGAGGTACGCACTCACGAGCAACGGACCAGCGGACTACAATTGAAGACGACTTGGGAAAAGATAACACTGTAGCGGCTGCAGAAACAAACGTATGAACCAGGGGGGAAGGAGAGCCAGTAGTGCGAAACACAGCCGGCATCCCGGGGTCCTGGGGGCCACATAGGACCAGGCAACGGAGGCAAGGAATGACGGCAGGCACCTAGAGCAGCCATTGCCTGTTGCGGATACCTAGGGGACATAAGTTGATCCAGGCGGCAACACTAGCCCCTACATCAGATGAAGTCGCACACCAACAATGGAGTCTTACGGTGAAGCCCTGCCAATAGGCACCAAGAGAAGCGGTGCACAGAGGCACTAGACAGCACTGTAAATATCAAGACACAGCCCACGGGGGGGAGGGAGACCAACAAAGGCACGCCTAGAGCGACTGCCTGGGGATCAAACATAGGTGCAGGAAGAGGCCGGTGTACCCTACAAGACCAATCGCCCCAAAGAGACCCGGTGCAGGACCCGAAGAGGGCCTCTAGCCCGAAAGGCAAACATCGAGGGCCGAAGGAAGCAAAATGACGACAAAAACAGGGAAGTCAAAGGGGAAACAGACCTCACTAGACATTTCTGCTAAACCCAGCCAAACCAAGGAAGGAGGATGCCCAGAGATGCCGACCACGCCAAGTAGAGGGGACTCACCCAGAGGAGGCCAACAAATCTTAAAGGCTATCGCTGCGCTGCAACTGGCATGGGAATCGAAACTTGAAGCCACAATAGGCGAACTAAAAAGCTCCCTGGGGGCAAAGATTGATACGGTTAGCATTGATGTCAATCTCCTCAGGCAGGATGTCAGAGCCATAGCCGAGCGGACGGTAACGCTGGAGAAAGATGTGAAAGACAACACCGAAAACAACAAAGCGAACAGCAAAATAATATGCATACTGCAACAGAAAGTGGACAACTGGAGAACCGTGCTGAAGAGGCGGAAGGAAGGGCAAGAAGAAATAACGTTCGCATTATCGGAGCAGGGGTCACTCTCCCAAGGATTCGCGGTAGAAAGGGCACATAGAGCCCTAAGCAGAAAACTCCCACCAGTGGCCCCACCTCGCCCGATAATAGCAAAGATACTTAGCTACAAAGACCGTGAAAAGATACTTGAGTACTTCCGGAAAGGGGGGACTATTACTAGGGCGTCAGCGATCATCACTGCCTAACCAAACTACACCTTCCAGGTACAAAAGTAGCACTTGAGCTTTGTGATGGTCAAAAGAAGGCTACGAGAGTCCGGCCTGAAGGACAGACTGCTCTACCTGGCGAAACTCAAGGTGCTATGGAAAGACAAGGCCTTCTTTTTTGAAACTCCGGAAGATGCCATGGCATGGACAGACAGGATAAGCTGCCTAGAGGACACAAATGGGCAGAGGCTGGAGGAACAGGATAACGGAACGGCTGTTTCATCCTTATAGCTAGACGGGTCTGGAGGGGAGATCTGTCATGACCTAAGTACTTGCGAATAAGATGTAGTGGGGGGTGCTGTGACCGAGTATAAGGGACTCAACTGGTAAACATGGCTGGGAAGGGACCGAATAATAAGGTGATACGCACTGATATTGCAGTACAGGAGAGAAACCAGAAGTGCAACCTCAACCGCAGTAGGCAGTTTAAGCAGGATACATTAGGAAGTATCCACCTGCTGCAACCTCTGCACAAGCGTAGCTGAGCGGAGGTTGAGATGTGGGGGAGCCTGAGATCCAGGGATGGGGCTGGGCAACAGTTGGGAGGAGTTGGGGGGAGGGAAGGGAAGTTGGGAAGGGTATTGGGGAAAAGAGGGGGGAGGGGAGGGCAGGGCTGCCTTTTGGCAACGATAAGAGTCTACCATCTCAATTAGGTCGGAACAAGGAGGAGAAGGAAATGAAAAAGGGGGGAGTGGCCTATGGTTAAAATGGGTGACTTAAGGATTGTGACATGGAATGTACCAGGGCTGAATAGCTATATTAAGCAGAATAAAAATATGATGTATTTAAGGCGACAGAAAATTGATATAGCTATGCTACAAGAGACCCACCTGACCAGAGAAAAAATAAAGATGATAGAGAGAAAATGGAAAGGAACAACAGTGGGAGCCCCATACTCGGCCTATGCCAGAGAGGTCCTAACTTGGATAGCACCCCATGTCCCATTCAAATTGTTACAACACAAGGCAGAATTAGACGGCAGACTGGTAATGTTGAAGGGATTGATGGGAAATAAAGAGGTCAATCTTTTTGATGTGTATGCCCCGAACAATGTATACCAAACTTAGCCCATATATAGATGGATTGGTGATCATGGGAGGAGATTTTAATTGCACGATAGATCCCAGGCTGGATAGATCGGAAAATAAAATGACCAGACCCAACCCGGCAGCAAAGGCCTTGGCAACATTTATGCAAGATTTCCAGCTAATCGATATATGGAGGGAACTGCACTCACAACAGATAACTACTCCCCCCGCTACTGGCCATGTTGAATGAAGCGTTCGAAATTGGCAGGCTGCCAGAATCTCTAAGGGAAGCAATCATAGTCCCGCTCCTCAAGGCCGCTAAACCGGATACAGATTGCAGATCCTACAGACCGCTCTCGATGCTAAATCAGGATAGTAAGATCCTCACGGCAGTGATGGCTAATAGACTCAAGCCAATAATTAATACCCTGATACACCAAGACCAAACCGGGTACGTCCCCGGGAGGCTCATCTCCGAAAACCTCCGCAGACTACACCATATTATTGACCAAACGGCTGAGAGTTCACAAGAATTAGCGGTTGTATCGCTTGTCGCAGTCAAGGCATTTGACTCAGTCAGGTGGCCATGGCTGCTAGGGGTCTTGGAAAATTATGGGTTGGGGTCGGCTTATTTGAGATGGATCACGTTACTATATAGTGAACCTAATGCCAGGGTCCAGACGGGATCGGTCATTTCAGACAGATGGAAGCTAAGTAGAGGTACCAGACAAGGGTGCCCCTGGTCCCCAATGCTATTCATTCTAGCGCTAGAACCACTGGCAGCGTATCTTAGATAACAATATGGGGAAGTGGGCATTGAAACAAAAGGAGGACAGCACCTGATCTCGTTGTATGCAGATGATATGTTGCTATAGTTTGCAATACCGAGAAGAAAACTTACAATACATCCTGGAGGTTTTGGAGGGCTATGCAATACGTTCGGGCATAACAATTAACCCCATGAAATCCACCATATTCCCCCTGGGTAGATACAGAGTGGTGCCCCAGGATGTGTTGCCAGTGTTGCAGATTGGATGGGCGGTGGACACCTTCCGATATCTGAGAGTGAATATATCCCACAAGGCGGAGGAAGAACATAAGAACAATATGGAGGAGGCAGTTAGAGGCCTAGAACGGAACATGACATTTTGGACAGAGCTGCCCCTAACCATGATGGGGAGGGCAGCATTGCTCAAGATGGTGGCACTACCAAGGATGCTACACAACTTTGCAAATGTCCCATATAACATACCAAAAAGCTTTTTCTCTAAGTTACATAGCATATGCACAGGGTTTATTTGGCATAATACTAGAAACAGAGTAGCCCTATGGAAATTGCAGTATCAATATGACCGTGCAGGCATCAGGCTACCTAACTTTGAGGTATATTACCTGGCAGCCCAACTTCAATATGTAGCAAGATGGCTATCTGAGGAGGTCACGCCAGAGTCCAGGTTATTGAGGGCAGATTGTAAACCCTACTTTTTAAATGAGTGGATGTGGGTATCCGATCACCCAAAGGGGAAGAAACCAGCGTTGCTGGTCCTGGGCAGGGAGATTTGGCATAGAGCCTGCAAAATAATGGGATGCCCGTCGCCATGCTCCCAGTAAGTTCCCTTGGTGACCCTGAAAGGGGTGGACGTTCAACTAAGGAGGGTGATTAGGGAACACTGGGACCCCGTGGGAGTGACAACCCTATGGGATACATGGAGGGAAGAGGGCAGGATAGAGTTTGAAACACTAAGGGAGGAGACAGGCTTGCATAGTGGTCAGTTTATAACGTATGCTCAGCTGCGGAAACTAATAGAGAAGACATGGCCGGAGATAGACCTAGCCCAGCAACCAGATGAAGCTATTGAAATGCTCGAAACAGTGTCGGAGGGGGGCCATGAGATCTCCAGGATCTATGAAATATTGATGTCTAAGATGGGGAAGGAGGTGGCCCAACTGAGACGGGACTGGGAAGAGGAAAGCGGGGAGACCATTAATGACGGATTATGGGAAAGGATGCAGAGATATCATAAGAAAGTTTCAAGGAATGTTAGACTACAGCAAGTCCAGCTATATATTACTCATAGAGCATACTTGACCCACATGAAAATTGCAAAGTTCACAAATGCAGCTACACAATATTGCCCAAAATGTCGGGAGGAGAATGCTGGGATAGTACATATGTTCTGGGCCTGCCCTGAAATAGCTAGATATTGGGAAGAAATAGCAGACCGGCTGAATGGCAAAGGGATAAGGCGGAAAGTGGACTCCCTGTGGGCATGCATGGTGGGGGGGGTTCCCGAGACCTTGTAAACTTAAGCACATCAGCAAGCTCAAGGATCTGGCATATATTTTAGCAAAACCAGAATAGCCATGGGCTGGAAGGCGCAAGCGAGACCAAGCATAGAGGCATGGTGGAGAGACCTTCTGAAATGGGCGGATGCTGAGACAGCCGCCTGGAGGGAAGCAGTCTGGAGAGGGGGGAGGAAGAGGAGGGAACACTGACGGCTTGGCTACAATTGATCGCCTCCTTATCGTGCCCGGAGCCCAGGGAACTGGAATCGGAAAGCTCACAGGAGGAAAAAGGAAATGTGACGACAGAGAACTAAGACTGTGATTACAGATGACAAGACTCTTGGGGGGGACAGTTGGGGGTTTGTTTTTTGTGTACCATGTTAGGTGCACTGTATTTTGTTTGTTGTGAAAACCAATAAAAACATTTTTTTGAACCCTCTGAAAACCCACATACAGTGGAGACGGTTCATAATCTTGTTAAAACCTTAAGTGTTGATATCAAACCAGTAACATGGTGTACTGCCACTGTTCAAGTCACTGATGTGACCCTACCTTCAGCTGAGGCTAAGGTAGCAAGTCCCTCTGAAACCTCACAAGCAGTGAATCTCCTTGAATCTCAAAACCCAGACTCTCGCCCACCTGCTGTGGAGGCAATTCCTAGGGCTGACAAGAACCTATGTGTTCCTGTCACACACCCCATATGGTGTATGTCCATTAGGATAAAGGCCCCTTTAGTTACATCTGAAGTGGCTGAACCTCCTGAAAATACACTTACAGTGGAGGCGATCCAGAAAATTACGTTTTATACTTTATTGGTTCAGAGTACCCAGAAGGAAACTTCCACCCTGAAAAGCTGACCAGCAAATAGAGTTATAAGAAGTTTAAACAAAATGTTCTTACTACACGTTCTGATAAAAAGCCTGTGACTCCAACTACTCCTACAGGAGAGATGGATAGGAAACCTGAAAGGGCTAGGTTCTCTGTTCCAAGAGACAACTCTAAAACTGTGGCATCCTCTACAGAGGGCCCTACTGAAAGTATTAATGTTATGTCATGATTCCTGCCCCTCATGTCCCCAGCCCTCCAAGATGTCAGGCAGGAGCCAGGCCACGATCACCTACATGGCCCTCAAGGGCTTCTCCATCCCTCCAAAGACCCACTTGGAGTCAGACTTGGCGCTTATGGCACCAGACTCACTCACTTCCATAGGATAACATTGGGGATTGGACTTTTAGTGCAATGATGGGGACAAGATGGATGCCCCCACATATTTCGGTTCCCAGAACTGCATGTGCAGTCTAGTCTTTTGGGTGTGGTTCAGCCCAGAGACACCTGGGATACCCAGAGACTATTTAAGCCACGCCCAGGCTGAGAAACATGCTTTGTGTTTTCTGCACCAGCAGCGTGACACTCACCGTGTTCGAATGGGTCTCCGGTAGGCCTGCATCTTTCTTTTGCGCTCAGCTCCTGCAAGAACAAGAACACCGTTAGGAACAGCCTTACCTTGCGGCGCTTCTGCCCATCATTCATCAATTCTTCTGTTCTGCGGGCATCTTCGGCGGTGTCATTCCCATCCCAGCACGCCGCTTCCTAAGGAAAAGGGAAAAGAACAGAAAAAAGTAATTAGTAAGCATTCAGTAAATCTTCGCTTATTTTTAAAGACTGTTCGAGCTTCAAACGCTTACCTGAATCCCAGCCGCTTTGGGCGAACTCTGTCTCCGGAACTTCTCATCCATCTGCAAGAGGGAAAAGACACTCCAGGTTAGCGTGGAAACATCTAGAGGCGCCGCATACCGCGCTTACTCACCGCATTTCTTCTTCATAACGGACATCCACGCTGAAAATGTCGCGAGACCCAAAAGACACAGAAAAATAACTCAGTTCAATACAAATACAAAAGGGTTGCATCTCGTATCGCGCTCTCACTCACCTTCAGCGCTACTCATCTTAGCAGCACGTCGCCATCCCCGGACGCCAGCCATCATCTAAGGAAGGAAAGGAACGAAGTTAGAAAACTGTTCAAAAGACTCATTATACTTACCTGATGGACTCTTGCCAGTGAAGTAACTAGGCAGCAACAAGCCTGCATCAATCAACGCGCCCCTGCGCTGAAAGCAGGATGGAGAGCACACCTTTCAAGAAAACAAGGTGAGCTGTGGATCAAAGGGAAGGGTTGGACCCAGGGGAAGAAGGGGTTAAAGCACACAGAGACAATAGGGAGTTAAACTCTATCAATCCTGTGTTTCAGGCCCAGTCTCCAGTCGAGTAGACTCCAGGGGAGGGTTTGAGGTCGTAAGAGGTCAGAACAGGCTGAGTGACGTCTCCGTGGATACCAGGTGAGCGTTACATGTTAGCAGGGAAACCTCTAACAAAGGCAAATCTAAAACTAGAGTTAAAGGGAAATGGGAGCCTAAACCATGCTCTACCATTTCCACTCCAAACATGAAGCCTGACTCACACTGCTTCTGAGGAAGAGGTGGCCTGGAATATTGGAAACCTCTTAGGTCTTTGAGGACTGCTAGTTCCCAAAGCTGGTGGAAAACCAGAATATACAATTCTAAGGCTAAACACCTTGAGACTGTTGTATCTTGTACTGGGGACCCAATATATGATCCCAGTGTTAGGAGGGAGACTTCTAACCAAGGTAAAATCAGATCTAAGAGGAAGTGGAAGCATTTACCATGCTCTGCCACTACCAGTCCAACTAAGAAACTTGATACCTAACCTGCTTCAGAGGGAGAGGGAGAGGTGGCGTGTAATCATGGAGACCCCTCTAGGTCTATGGGGCCTAATAAGAATCCCATTCAAAAGCCTATTGCAGGTTCAGGAGCTGTAACCCCCTCCTGTGGGACTGTTATCTCAGACCCCTTCTTTTAAAAAGAGCAAATTGCCTAGCACTGATTGCAGGTCCAATAATTTAAGGATGAAGAACTTTCCAATTAATCTCAAAAAGAGTTACAAAAAGATTTCTGATTGACTCCACAGTAGGTTTAACCGACTGCATCATGGGATCTATCCAGAAGAGGATTAGATCCTCCTGTCCCGTAGTCTGGGAGAGGGTGTTAGGAAAGATATCCAAAATGTGAATAATCTCCCTAACATCACCCTATTCATATTCCATATCTGCCCCCTTTCACTCTCATAGCACCGTTCAAAACATACTCCACTTGGACAGGATCGAAACATAAAGAATCCCCTTTCCTTCACACCACACGCCATTTGATCTTCACCCAATCTCCCCTTTGAACCTTCACAATTCTTCATCCACTTTTTTCATTTTCATGCCTCACCCACAACTCCTTCTTATCCAATCCCTTTCACAAGTCTTCTACCACACAATTAATTTCTCTCGCTCTCTCCAACTAGGGATGCAGAACTCTGGTATTAGCCTTCTGACCTCATTTCAAAGGGATTGACCGTCTTGGCAGCAAAAGGAGACAAGCAGAGGGCATACAGTCGTTCTGTCACAGCAACCTTCTTTTCTGTCCCACACACACCGGCCATCCTTATGGCGTCCGTGATACATCTATTCACCCTCTCCACCATACCACTGCACTCAGGATGGTATAGTGCTGTCTTTTTGTGCACCACTGCACAACCTTTTAAATACGCCTCGAAATATCCTCCGGAGACAATACGGCTTGCCAATCGATCCCTCTGAATTATTTTCAGCAAAACTTCAACAACAGTCTCACCACTGGCTTCTCATACCACTTTATATTCGATCCTTATCGACAACAGGTCTACCACCACTACAATACATTTTCCACAGCCACTCACCATATCCACTGGACCCAACACACCGATGGCCAGTTCATTCCACACCTGCCTGGGTGGATCTACTTTCGCCGAGGGCTGGGCACAGGCATCCTCTCCCTTTCCGGCTTTTCTACACTCCACGCATTCACATAATCTTATTTCAATCTCCTGATCAAAACCTGACCACAAATATTCTCCTTGAAGAATAGCCTTTGTCCTCGACACACCTAGGTGTCCCTCATGCTCCATCATAATGAGCCTAGCATGCAAAGCCTGTGGAACCAATCAGGTTCCAATGATACAACAGACCTCAAGCCCTATCCAATTTAGAACATTCCTTACCACAGCCCACCATCACCAACATCTCTGTCATGTTTGGAAGGGGATGCCACCACACCACCAGACACTTGTTCAGCTTGCGAAGATCACCACACAGGCGTAGCTTACCAGGCGGCTTCTTAGCTACCACCACCAGCGGGGATATCCACTGTACAATACCTGCTTGTTCAATTACTTCTGGATTGCACAGCTACTCAAGTTCCACTTTCACCTTCTCTGTAAGAACTAATGGAACAGAGCATAATTTAGCTGCTATAGGTATACTACCTAAGAACAATATGATGTTTCATGACTAACTTTACCAACACCTTTGGTGAACACTCTTCCATATTTCTCACACACTGTTCCACCAACATGCAACACCTGCTCATCAGCATTGGGATCAAACCTTAGTCCTAACTTCTTTTGCTCGCGCCATCCCAAAGGCGCTGCTTCTTTTTTTGTTACGTAAGCATTTCCTTGAGCATGCCTACCCTTAAACTCCAATTTAGCCTGGAAGTAACCTAATAAGGCAATTTTGTCCAAATTATAACCACACGCACTTATGTCCGGCTCCAGCAAATTTCTAACATTTCACCTTACATCACGTTCATAGACCTCCCTAGACATGAGCAAAATCCTGAATCGGCCATCATTGATACAATTATCCCCATTCACACAAATAGGTGCATACAGACTTTCACACTCTTCCTCATCCTGCCCATGTACCACATTCACAGTTATCTGATCTACATTATATCATCCTCCTCAGATGAGTATTGACCATCCTCTTAAACAATGTACTCTTTTCAGACCCATCTGGAGGTTTTTGTAACAGTTGGCAAAATTACCCACTTCTTGCACTTAGAGAAAATAACTTCTTTTGATGGACATGCAGGAGACGCCGAAAAGTGCAAATTAATGGCACAACAAAAGCATCAATGGTCTTCTCCTCTCTACTCCTTGGGGCAACTTCCCTAACGTCATTCCCCATTTTGTTGTACTACATGTCCACTTTTTGTTTTCTCCTGGGCTTCTCATCTGACCAAACATTCAACACTTCAGGATTGTAATCCTTGTTTGCCATAACATTTTCCACACGTTTAGCGATCTCAATCACTTCGTCCAAGCTAGGATCATCTTTAAACTAAAGTTCTTCCCTGATCCTATTATAATTGCAGTGGATCATAAAGTGGTCCCTACTATGTTCATCTAAAGCATTGCCAAATGTACAAGTTAGGGCTAGATGGCGCAAGGCAGTAATGTATTATTCTACACTTTCACCATTTTCTTGCACCCACACCCCAAAATTATATTATTCTAGAATGGCGCTTGTCTTGGGGTAAAAATGGGCATCCAACTTGAGCAATGCTATATCTAGATCATTCGACGCATCAGACTCCATTGCTCTATCCAAGTTTGGAAAACTAGTATACGTTGGCTCTCATAACCCAGAGAGTGCATTAATAAAGACACCTTCCTGTCAGTCGGAAAGGTGTTTCCACAAACAGCCCTTAGATGAATGCAGAAATACCTTACTCCACTTGCTGCACTTAATTTTAACAAGACCTGGAGATGCCATAAATAGAGATGGAACAGACACTCCAAGCATAGCCATTTTAAACCAGGAGGTGATCAACAAATCCCAAAGTACAAACACAAAAAGGGTTGCCTTTTTTGTACTCTGGTTAACTTCTATAAATTAAAGGCAGATCCATGACATGTTAACACTGCCTTCTTTTCATACAGCTGTGCTATTTACAGCACTCATACGCAAGGTTGCTTGACAATTGCCTAGCAACGCGGGAGCTCCATGCGTGACATTCTAAGTTTCTTCTCTTTTTTTAATGTTCTTTATTCAGCAGCAAACACAGACCACAGTTTGCTAGGTCGTTACCTAGAAGTGGGGGTGCCTTGGGATTGACGACCCAGGTCCTCTTTAATATCAGGCAACATCCACTAACACCATGGGCGTACACGGACGCCACGCTGGGTAATGACCACAGGCGCACACACCTGGATGCATCGAGTGCACAGACCAATGCTCTTCCAAAGGAGGTTGGAAACCCAAGCCACTGCCACCATCTGTGTACATGCAGCTCCTCCTCATGCTATTCCAGAGAGATCACTACCACACGCTGGGCACTCCACTTAACTCCTGAGACACTACGCTGCAAAGACACACCACACTGCAAAGACTGTGCCACACTCTGCAACCTAGCACACCAGGGATCGCTGACCTCCGCAAGCCACTGCTGGGGGTCGATACTGCTGCACACCAGCGTGTTGCCTTCAAATGAGGAAGGTTACACCAAGGTATGTGTGGCAGGTATATTTATTGGTAAAATAAGCAATGTCCCTATGACCCCCACAACCATCCACCCTGAAATCCAGAACACTCCTTGCCCATAAACACTCAATGCAAACATTCTATCACTAGGGAGCCACATTATAACAGCAACAAGCATACATGTGTCCGTATTTATCGATGTCTCCTAGATCTACCAAATTCCAAACCATAATGGTCAGGAGTCTCCACTGCAGGCAATATTCCACAAAAGGAAAACTCCAAATCAATGTGTGATAGAAAATAATACCGTACAGAATATTACGAAAGCAATCAAAGAACTTAATTCTCTCATGAATCGACAATTAGACTGCATTACAGACAATGAAAGGTGCATAAGTGGCGTGGAAGACTATTGTGATACCATTGCATGAGCCAGATATGGCAGTAAATGACATCCAGCGCCTTAACGTGACAGTTGAGAAGGAAAACTGCTCAAGAAGGAATAATGTTTGCATAGTGGGGGTTCCAGGAAACATGGAAGGTTCAGAGATAGATTGTTTTCGATATAATCTGATCCAAAACAAGCTACCAATAGAAAACCCAACCAGTCTCACCCTCATGCCCAGATCCTGAAAACAGCTAAAGATGCCAAATCATAACAATACAATTTTTGAATTTCCAACACAACATTTTGGTCATGAAAGGATGCCAAAAAAGAAATCAAGAAAGGTGGCTCATCAATCCATTTCTTTAATGATTTCTCAGCAGAAGTGTCAAAAGGACACACAGAATTTAACCCACTATATACCGTATTAAAAGGCTCCGGTCAGAGATTCAAGCTCAGATTTCCAGATAACTTCCACTTCTATCATCAAACCAAATGGCACACCTTTGATGCCCGCAAAGGGGTTTAGTCATTTTTGCAGAAACGCAATCTAATATGGCCGAACTGGGGGCCAAAAAATGAATCACACTCGACAGATCAGATGAATCCAGCAATAAATCACCTTGAAGAAGAAGGTAACTTCTCCAGCATTGTATCTTTCATAGATGCACATGCTGTGAATATTCCCCGTCATCAGGCTGGGAATCCTAAGTTTAAATTTAAACTGAAACTTCAGTCACTTTAGTGCTCTAGTCTTGTCATTTTGAGTCAAAATGCCCACAGCCAATAGGAAAGGCTCCCTTAGCTCCACCCCTCGGGGCCATCTTCAGGTGTTTTTACTGTACGTTTCTTGTTGGAAATCCTCAAATATCACTCTCTTAAGAAATCGAACTTCAAAAAATAACATCAGAGTTTTGAATTCGATCAGTATCCTTGTACGGGGGACGATTACCTTGTGGATTCGAGACTGCCTAGGGTTATTATCACCTATGGTACCACCATCCTCATTACTTTTCAACTCTGTCAGTACAGAGTCATGCCTCACTCAGGCAGGGTAGGTCTACCCAGCAAACCACCTCTAGTAAGAGGTCCAAGTTTCATGACGAGTCATCCAGGAGCAGAAAGAAGGCACATAAGGCTCACTCTACAGGACCTACGTCGTAGATGGCACCGTCAAGGTAATCTTACAAATCTACACTATCGCTTTTCAGCAGTAAGCTTTCCTCTTCCTCAAACAGGTCAACAGCATCATCAGCAATAAACAGATCATCAACGCCGTTGTTGGTGACCCCATTACAACATTTAAGACCTGTACCCCGTTGATGACTGCAAAGACCTTGTCGTGGACACCATCGACGGCTAGGACATCATCGACTTTCACAAGAACCCGTTGATGACTACTAAAACCTCGTTGTCAATGGGCACAACTACTCCATCAAAGATTGCTAAGCTTCCTCTGCCGAGAGCCCCTATGTCCTCATTAACAACTCCAAAATCGTTGTCAGCGACAACTAAATCCTCGTTGATTCCACCACAGTCCATGCCAACCATACAGTCGTCTGCACTTACACCTCTTCCACGACCAATTCACCCCTGGCTGTTAGAAATAGCAACTAGAAAAGGTACTTCTACCTGCTGTAATCTTGAAGGACGATCCTCTACCATCATTGCAGGCTGTAGACCCATTGGCTGTTTCTTCAGAAGAAGAATTTGCACCTTCCAGCACAAGATTGAACATGCTCCCCCCAGGGAGGCACCTGTACAAGGAGACTACTTTGCCATGCTGGGTTCCACCATCACCAGCCCCTAGTGACGTATTTCTAAACCATTTTCTAAACCATCCTTGCCATTCTTAAGGCCCTGGTCTCTGAGCTGCACCACATGTTGCCAGAACCTTTGGCACCTCCCCACCTTATGGCCCCCAGGACCATTAACCAGGTCCCAGTGGTATGACCTCTCCTCCTCGCCGAGGAGGTTCCCTCTAGAGATTCTCCACTGGATGAAATTGGGCATTTTCACACCCTAATGCGTAGAGCTACCAAAATGTTCAGGCTCACGCCAGAGGAACAGCAGAAGGATAGCCTACTGTATCAAAGCGGTAACATCACAGGAAGTCGGTCCTAGCCATCCCACTTCTGGATGACATATGGAAAGAGAGTCTTATTACCATGACCCACCACACCACAGCACCTCCCAAAAAAGAGGTTTGATAAATAAAAATACAGAGTCCCGGACTCTGTACCCACCTGCCTAAGAACGCAGCCAAGTCCAGACTCTGTAGTGTCCGCAGCATGTAAGCGCTCTGTCAACCCTTCATCCTCCTGCTCATTCCCACCAGGCAATGAGGGCAAACGCCTGGATGCCTTCGGTAAGAGAATCACCACTACGGCTGCCACTACCATCAAGGCGGCTAACGCCACGGCCATCCAGCACGATATGAAAAGGGGTTGTTGCTCAAGCTAGGACCCATTCTTGAGTTTCTCAGAGAAAATAGAGGCAGGAGGCATTGGCACTCCTCCACGAGGGTGAAGCGGCATCGGACCATGCCATATCAGTCTCCGTTGAAATTGCCGAAATGGGGTTCTGCCAAATGAATAATGGTGCTGTCCTCCAGTGACAAGGCTGACTAAAGGCAACCAACTTCCTGCCGGAGGTCCAGACAAAAGGAGTCGACATGCCTCTAAAGGGCATTTATCTTTTTGGTAATAAAGTCGATCAGACACTGCAGACCATTAATACAGATACAGACATCCCGCTCCCTATGTAACCTACACCACAGATACCAGTCCTTTCGTACTGGTAAATCTTGTTTCTCTAGGACTTCACAGGAGTACTGACCCTCCTATCAGTCTCCATCTTACAAGACCCCTTCCTACCCTGCAACGGACCCCTCCCGGAGCAAGCCCCAGTCCTACAAGGGTAACCAACATCGGCGTGGCTCCTCGCAAGCAAGGGGCCATCCCTGCAAACAGCCCTGAACCACCCAGGGCCTCACCCTCCCACTTCAGCACTCCAGTAGGAGGAAGAATGTCACAATTCGTCCAAGGGTGGAAGAACATCACCACCGACGAATGGGTGCAATCCCTCATCCAGCAGGGCCACACACTGGAGTTCATCGGGCGGCCACCAGCCATCCCTCTGGTACGGAAAGTAGAGAAACTTCATCATCTGCTCCAATAGGAGGTCCAGGCAATGCTGTTCAAGGGAGCCATACAAAAAGTCCCACATGCACAGCAAGGAAAAGGAGTCTATTCCAGATATTTCCTGGTATGAAAGAAAACAGGGGGGTTGGAGACCCATTTTAGATCTGCAGGTATTAAGCAAGTTCCTAAAAGCTCAACATTCCACATGGTCATGTTACATCAGGTCCTGTCACAACTACAGCAAGGAGACTTCTTGGATTCTGTAGATTTAGAGGACACCTATTTTCACATCCCTCATCACCAAACACCCTGCCGCTACCTGTGTTGTGTAGTGGCAAATTGCCATTACCAGTTCAAGGCTCTACCCTTTGGCCCGCGGTCTGCCCTGTGAGTATTTACCAATGCCTCACTCCAGTGGCGGCACATCTTTGCCGAGC
The DNA here is from genome assembly GCF_040938575.1 of Ambystoma mexicanum. Lineage (NCBI taxonomy): Eukaryota > Metazoa > Chordata > Amphibia > Caudata > Ambystomatidae > Ambystoma > Ambystoma mexicanum. The sequence continues at coordinate 550,291,708 of NC_090935.1, read as the reverse complement.
AGGCACCCATGTCTACCCATATCCCGATGACTGGCTGGTGAGGGTGACGTCTTATGTCAGGGCAGCACACAGCACAACTCTAACAATTCACTGTTTGCAGTCCCAAGGTTTCTCAATCAACTTTCCAAAATCTTGAGGGGGCGTGGCTACATGGCTGTGTGAGCGGACGTGTTCTCAAAGGGCTCCCGCGGATCCGACATTGATCCTTTGAAATGGATGTGCTTTACCCTGGTCATGTATGCCTGCAGCACACCCAAAGAAGCATGAATATCAGGGGCACAAACAGAGCGTCGTGACAACTCGAGCTGTAGAGGGACAGGCAAGTTACAGCTGCCGTAAGAATTAGGAAACGGCACAAGATGGCGGATGGCAAACAAAGGGCTATAAACTGACCGCTGTGTCGCGGTAGAGGTGGCATGCGCAGCGGAGCTCGAGCATCACACAGCGCCTGGGCCCCTACACATTAAGCCATAAAAGGCTGACATGGCACGTAAGCTGCTGAGATGGGGCTCCAGTTTTGAGTGGACTGAACAGCCCAAATAACAAGGTGGAACGACACAGCCCGTTCCAGGGCATGTACCGGAAACTCGGGGGCACGCTCAATACAGCCTGCTCATGAACTGTGCCCGGTGGATAGCGGTACAGATACCACCGCCAGGTGGGAAGCAACAGTACCTTGTTGGGGCTCAGGGCTGATGCGCGTGGGGCCAGCAAATACGCTGAGGACCTGAACCAATTGGGGCTGGGGTTTGGGGCCCAAGTGAGTTGAATAAGCCTACTTCATTACGGGGGAGGATACAGCCCATTCCAGGAGTTAAATAGGCAGCCAGCAGATACCCCCGACACGGACGGGCTGGGCCCAGACACTAAGAGCTGTCTAACTTATTTAGGCCGAGGGCTATAAGTGGTCAGGCTGGCCCACACTTTTCTGATACAGCACGATGACCAACAAACCCTTAAAAACAAATGGCAAGCAGCCCACGCTCGACGACTACGCCAAAACATCGCCGGGTGCAGAAGGGGCCATGAGCAAAGACAAACACCCGTAGGGGGCACAGACACCATGTGCACGAACCAGGAGAGCCTTGCTGCAATTGCGGATCTGAAAGTGGCCTGGGAGACCAAATTGGAACTGGCCATGAACCAATTAAAGGCAGCTCTGGAGCTCAAAGTCGGGCAGTGCAGAAAGAGGTGAACCTTTTTCGGCAGGATGTCAGGACACAGGCGGAACGCACAGGGGACCTAGAAAAAGAGATGGCCCCGAATACAGCAGACTGCGCAGCCCATACATTGGAACTTCATGCTCTGGTGCAGCGTGTGGGCAACCTAGAAAGTAGGGCGGAGGAGGCGGAGGGACGTGCCCGAAGAAATAATATCCGCATCGTGGGATTTCCGGAAGGAGCTGAGGGATCCAACCCTATGGAGTATATTGAATCTATGCTGCTGCAGGAGATAACTGGAGGAGTGTTGACCCAAGGGTTCGCTGTGGAAAGAGCGCACAAGGCCCTGATGAGGAGGCCACTGCCGGGAACCCCCCCTAGGCGGGTGATAGCGAAGATCCTGAATTACCGGGATCGGGAAAAAATTCTTGAACACTTTCGGAAGGGCGGAACAATAGAAAGGGGGTCGGCAAAAATACCTGCATACCCAGATGACACCTTGCAGGTGCAGCGCAGACGTAGGGACTATGAAAAGAAGATTGCGGGAAGCAGGCCACAAGTATATGTTGATATACCCAGCCAAGATGAAGGTGTTCCACAAGAAAAGAACCCTGTTTTTTGAGTCCCCGGAGGATGCTATGGGGTGGCTGGACACGCAGAGCTGCCCCCAAGAATCGGGAATCCAGACAGGAGAAGGATAAGATAAGTAACATGTGGCTGCGGCACCTAGGGTGTCACAGCCTAAGACAATGGGACTTGAATATAGCATAAGACATGGCTTATGGGAAGGTGTTGCTAGGGCTATACATGCATGTATGATCTGATAGTACCGAGAAATCTTGATAATAGTGCGGGAGCCTAACAGAACCAACCCTCGTACCCCCACAACGAGAAGTTTAGTTAGGTCACCGGTAGTCCGGTGACACCCTGCCGGGTTCCTGACCTCGGCATTCCGAGGCAGGACCAAACGCGGGGGGGCCTGAGATCCAGGGATGGAGCTGGGCACTTGTTGGGGTTGGGCGGGAAGGGGTTGTGTGCAGTGGTTTGAATTTGGGAAAAGGGGGAGGCTGAGTTTGTTGGGAGCGGGAGGGGAGCGAGCCAAACTTTGTGTCATCATAGGCGGAAGGGGAAACTGGGAGGGGAGGCGGGATACCAAATAAATGGTGTCGGGTAGCCTCAGAGTGGTGACCTGGAACGTGAGGGGCCTCAATAGTTATCTAAAGCGTAATAAAGTAATGATGTACCTACAAAGGATGAAGATTGATATAGCATTATTACAGGAAACCCATCTCACTATGGAGAAACTGGAGGTGGTCAAGAGGAAATGGAGGGGGAGTATTACGGGAGCCACATATTCATCTTACGCAAGGGGAGTCATCACATGGGTGGCACCGCGTGGCACCGCATGTACCGTTTCAGCTGATTCGGTCGCGGGTGGACCCGGAAGTTAGAATGGTTGTAGTGCAGGGGATGCTGGAAATAAATGTATACGCCCCTAACCAAGATACAGCGACTTACTTCAGGACTCTATATGGCAAAATTAGCCCCCTGTTGGGTGGCGCGATCCTATGGGGAGGGGACTTCAACTGCACTTTGAATCCCAAAAAGGACAGATCAGATGGTAAGCTAGACAACCCCACCCCGGCCACTAAGGCGTTACAGGCCCTGTTGACAGATTTTAACTTTGTAGATGTCTGGAGGCGGCTGCACCCAGCGGACAGGCAGTACTCATACTACGCAGCGCCACATGACTTGCACACGAGGCTGGATTATGTGTTTGCCGCTGCTGAGTTAGTAAGAGAAATGGTGGGCGCGGAATATAAAGCCAGGGTGCTTTCGGACCACTTCCCTTTGGTCCTGGAGTGGCGACACCAACCCCCTAAAGCGCGGATCCCGACGTGGAAGCTCAGAGCCGAAGCCCTGCAGGATCCGGGATTTCGGGAGGACCTGAGGGAGGCGATCACTGAGTACTTCGACATTAACACCGGCAGTGTGCAATCTGTGGGAACAGTATGGCAGGCATTTAAGGTAGTAGTGTGGGGTGTAGCCATATCAAAATCCAGAGGGCTCCAAGGGGGTATAGCATGGGAATTGCAAGAAACGGAAAGGGAGTTGGAGGACATGATGCGTATGGTCAGTGCCTCTCGGGAGGATGGGGTAAGGATGAGGTTTCTACAACAAGCCAGCAGTGAGCTCTGGGATAGATTATGTAAGTTGAGCTATAAGAAATATGTGGATAGGCAGCATGCAGGTGGAGACAAGCCGGGCAGATTGCTGGCCTGGTTATATAAAAATGAGACACCACAATCTGTGATCAGAGAAGACAGGGATGACGGGGGCAAGATCTGGGATACCCATGAGGGAGTAAACGAAGAGTTCCTCAGATACTATAAACGTCTGTATGAGGACGTAGGGGAAAATATGGACCAAGAGATTCAAGAAACACTAGAAGACATAGGTCTGCCCTCTTTAGACGACCTGGAACGGGCAGACCTGGACGCCACAATCACCTCAGACGAACTAGAGGTAGTGATTCAGCACCTGCCCACATACAAAGCTCCGGGGTCGAACAGGCTCCCCAGTGAATTCTATAAAGCATATAAACAAGAGTTGCCCCCGCCGCTGCTGACGATGCTCAATGAGGCATATGAGCATGGTAGGCTGCCGGAGTCCCTACGGGAGGCGGTGATCATCTCGCTCTTGAAACCAGGTAAACCAAGCTGTCATGATGCCAACACCCGGGCACCCGGACCAGGCCCATCAGTCCCAGGAGCAGGCATCCAGATGCTTAGAAAAAGCCCAGCAGCCCCGGCTAGGGGCTATCTGGGTACAGTCCTGGCGCCGTAGGCACCAGGCTCATAGAAGGGGTCAGTCCTGGCACTATAGGCGCCAGGCTCATATGCTTACACTTACCTCATGCAGACCATGCTGCTAAGAATCCAAGCCAACGTGAAGCCTGAAGGGGACTACTTTACTTCAGGGACTATTTTCTTACTCGGGTGTGGTCTTGGGGGAACTTCTTACCTGGGACTACTTTGAAGGCTATTTAAACCACGCCCGAAGAGCAGCACAAGCTTTGCGTTATTCTGCATCCAGCAGTGTAACGCTCACTGTGCCTGCAAGTCAGCAGCCATCCTTCTGCCACGCCCGCCTCGAGTCTGGAGCTCCTAGAGAAAAAGGGGAAGAAGGAGGAAAGGTTAGAACAAGAACATTACTTCTATTCCTCACCTGATTCCGGATCCATCGCGCCTTCAAACAAGGAAAGAGACGTTAATTTGATACGCGTCGTATCGCCCGCTGTAGCGCCGTGCTATTCTCACCAACCTTCGCAGCACCTCCACGATCCGCCGCAGTCTCCATCACATCTTCGCTGAACTCCTGCACCTAAGGGGGACAAAAGAACAGCAAGGTGATCCGAGAGAATAAACAAAGACAATCTCTTTTACCACCATAGACTTACCTGATTTTACTGCCGGAGGCATTATTCATCAAGACGTCCTAATTCCTCACGCCGCACCTGTAAAAGGAGGGAAAGCAACAGATTAAACACAGGTATCATTTACCAGACAGTGTTGGGTAATACAGACTCTTACCTGAACGCTACCAGCTGCCACGAGGCAATCTTCTCTTGGGTCAAGCTGCAAGACAAAAGGAATCAGACAAGAGTGAATATCAGACATTTTGAACTCTTACCAACTATATACTTACGGTTCCTCGCCAGGGACCTCAGAGTCAATATTGGTCTGGAACTCTCCCAATTCCTTCGGACCAGTGAAGTAACTGGTTATCTATGCGCCCCTACATTCCACGCAGGATGGAGAGCTCATCTTTTATAAACATAAGGTGATACTATGAAAGGAGATATCGGAGGTGATTAGCGGGAAGAACATTGGGGTGTTATCACTCAAATCCACGGGTGGCTAATTCCCTTTCTCCACTTTCAGGAGAATACTTCTACGGGTCAAGCAGACGAAATTAGGCGGGTCAGTCCAGTCTGTCATCTCTGCACTACGCGTCACGTTGGTGGAGACCGCAGCTGTCCAGTTCCGATCAACGGCCCTGTGGGAGCCAGGTGAGCGTAACAGAATGCGAAGCCTCCCTACAAATTCCCACCCGGGCGTTATGGAGACCTCTGAAACTGACCAACTGGCCCAATTATTAGGGGAACTTAGGGCTGAAGTACATTCCGCCCGCCAAGAAACTAATGCCCTCAGGAGAGAACTGATTATATCAAAGGAGCGCACTGATGACCTTGCTAGACAACTACTGCAAAGCCAGGCTGGGCAAACACCACCCCTACCTGGACTCAGGGGAAACCCAACTCCTGTTTCATCAAGCAACCCTGTGCAAGTATTTCTACCAGGAACTATTCCTTTAGCTCCACCCGAACGCTTTGCTGGGGACCCCAAAAGGTTTGCCGTGTTTATGAACCAATGCCGCCTGCACTTTTTAAGCAGACCTGGAGCCTTTCCAAACGATCAAGCCAAAGTAGCCTTTGTACTATCATACCTCAGTGGCAGCGCAGCTGATTGGTCAATTCCACTAGTCAACCAGGATGACCCTCTTCTTCTGGATTTTCAGGGTTTTCAAATGAGCATGGAAAGACTATTCGCCCGACATTCACAGGGACAGGCCCTGGATAATGAACTTTTGTCCCTGCGACAGGGTAACCAGGATCTGCTAACCTATATCGCCACCTTCAATAGGTTGGTGGTGGAAACCGGATGGCCCGAGGTAAAAACGAATTACATTATTCCATTGTGGGCTGCGAGGAGAACTCAAAGATGTTTTGGCTCAAGTTGTGAACCCACCTCAGGATAGTGGTCCAGATAGATCACCGATTTCAGAATAGAAAGGCTGATCGAGCGAGGTTCGAGAATCGAGTGTTGGTTAAATCCAACGTTACCCCCAAAGGAACAGATGCACCAGAACCCATGCAGATCGGGGGGGGGTTAAAGGACCTTTAACTCAGAAGGAAAGAGAAAAGAGACGGCAATTGCACTTGTGTCTGTACTGTGGAACCTCGGGACATTTTCTATGGGATTGCCCGGTAAAACCACCCAAAAAGGTGGTAGGAGGTGCGTGCAAAAGCCATACATAGTCTGACTCGGGAAACAACCACGCCCGACAAGCGTAGAGGTCCGCTTGCCGAGCTTAAAGAAGGACACTCAGACCTCGCACCTAATCATACCAATGGTCCTTATTGATCCAAGGCAGCCATCACGTATGCACGCAGTAAGAGCGTACATTGATAGTGGGGCCATAGGAAACTACATGGACCACAAACTGGCTTCAAGGATGAACCTATCTCTTTGCAAAAGGACCACTACAGACGTCATCACTATCGTTGATGGAACTGAAATTGCCTCTGGGCCAGTAACTCATTCCACTACACAGATGACACTGTTGGGTCAAGATGGGCATCGAGAAAGCATTGTGTTTGACCTAATCAAGGCTACGCAATTCCAAATAATTCTGGGAATGCCATAGTTGGAAACACATAATCCTTGTATCGAATGGCGAGAGAAGAGAGTGACCTTCCCAGATTGTGCACACACCTGTTACCCGGAAAAAACCTTGAACAAAGGCCTGGCCACAGACACTAATCCAGTCGTGCAGTTACCTCAGGAATATCAAGAATTCCAGGATGTTTTTCAGAAAGAACAGGCAAACACCTTACCACCTCACAGATCTTACGATTGTCAAATCGATCTCTTACCCGGTGCACAACCCCCATGCAGCAGGATCTACGCCCTAACGGAGCCCGAAAACCTTCACCTACGGCAATACTTGGACCAATACCTTGCTAATGGCTTCATTCGCCCATCCAAGTCTCCTGCATCCTCAGCTCTATTCTTCGTGCCTAAAAAGGAAGGTGACCTTAGAACGTGTATTAAACCAAATTACGGTAAAAAAACGATACCCATTGCCTCTGATCCCCGAATTACTGGACCAAGTTAAGGATACTTGTATCTACACTAAGTTAGATCTCCGAGGGGCATATCATCTGGTACGTGTGAAGAAAGGTGGTGAATGGAAGACTGCCTTTCGCACCAAGTACGGATTATTCGAATGTCAGGTGATGCCTTTCGGGTTGTGCAATGCACCTGCAGCCTTCCAGTATTTTATGAACGATGTCTTTCGTGAACTCATTGACGTTTGTGTTGTCGTATACATAGACGATATTCTAGTGTACTCCTCCTCAAAATCAGACCATGTTAAGCACGTTCGTGCAGGCCTTGAGAAATTACGCCAGCACAACAAGTTATATGCAAAATTGGAAAAATGTGTCTTTCATTCTACAGAAGTCGAATTTCTTGGATTTGTCCTGACCCCAAAAGGAGTCGGAATGGACTCTCGGAAGGAAGGTGGACGCCATTCTCAAATGGCCATCACCCAGTTCAGTCAAAGGAGTACAAAGCATGCTTGGCTTCGCTAATTTCTACCGTAGATTTATCCCTGAATTCTCACATATTGTATATCCCATCACAGCACTCTTGCAAAAGAACAAGCGCTTCTTGTGGACCGAAGAAGCTGAAAGAGCCTTCCAAGATGTAAAATTGAAATTCACGTCTGCACCTGTTTTAAAGCACCCACGCCCCGAGCTTCCATACGTAGTTGAAACGGATGCAACCAGTTTAGCCATGGGAGCTGTCCTGTCTAAGAAGGATCCTGAAACCGGCCGACTTCATCCAGTAGTATTCTGGTCCAGAAAATTCTCGGCACCTGAATTAAACTATGCAGTTACTGATAAAGAGTTATTGGCCATCAACTCTGCCTTCAAGGCTTGGCGCATTATCTTCTTGGCGCCAGGCATACCATCACTGTAATCACCGATCACAGGAATTTGCAATATTTGAAGACAGCCAAGGCCCAATCATCACGTCAACTTATGTGGGCATTATTCTTTGCAGAATTCAATTTCGTGATCCCTTATCGACCAGGTTGTAAAAATGGCAAGGCAGATGCCTTATCCCGAATAGGAATGGGAGAAGCATACTCGAACCCAGAACCGGTACCTATAATTTCAGAAGAAAGAATTCTTGGCATAACTACTCTACAGACTCTAGAAGATATTCATCTAAAAATCAAGCAACTTTTCGATCCAGCAGCCCTACAGGACTGGGTAAAGAAAGGCAAAGATTATTCAGTCACCAATGACCTACCTTACTATCAAGGTCGTCTATTCATACCACACAAAGAACTACAAGAATTGGTTATCTCCAATTATCACGATGCGCTGATTGAAGGACATCCAGGAGTCGCAAAAACTGAAGCTAAAATTAAGAGACAATTTTGATGGCCCACCTGGCGAAAAGACATAAAGTCATTTGTGCTATCTTGTGGGATCTGTGCCCAAAACAAAAGTCTGAAGAAAAGACCAGCCGGTCTTTTACAACCTTTGGATATTCCACCTACACCATGGCACACTTTGTCCCTAGACTTCATTACTGATCTGCCTCCATGTAGTGGATTTAACACCATTCTAGTTGTAGTGGATCTTTTTTCCAAGATGGCCCACTTTATTCCTTTGAAGGGATTACCTTCTGCTTCGATTTTGGCCAAGGAATTTCTTGAAAATATTGTTCGACTACATGGATTCCCTTCCGTATTGGTCTCAGACCGAGGTAGTCCATTCATTTCGCAATTTTGAAGAAATACTGTCAATTGGCGCAACTTCGACGTGAGGTTATCTACCAGTCACCATCCCCAGACCGATGGTCAGACGGAGAGAACCAACCAGACTCTTGAGCAATATACTGGTTGCATGCTACACCAAACCGAAGGCAATTGGAAGGATATTGTGTGGATTTCCGAATACGCATACAACAACTCTGTACATTCATGAACCGGACAAAGCCCCTTTTATACCATATATGGGCATCATCCTCGAACTTCAGAACTCGATTCGCCCCAACACCTAGAAATGCCCGCGGTGAATCATCTGCACTCTACTATTACACAAGCCTTCAAGGAGGCAACAGAACATTTAAGACAAGCAAAAGAAAAATACAAAAAAAATGCTGACCAACATACCAGATTGGGGATCAAGTTTGGCTGGCTACAAAACACATACCCCTAAAAGGAACTCGGACCTTTAACCCTTGATATTTGGGACCTTACACTATTAAGGCCATTAACAACCCAGTGGCCGTCAAATTGGAATTACCTTCTAACATGCAAATCCATCCCGTCTTTCATGTTTCACTTCTGAAACCAGTTCAACCCGGGACAAGATTAACCAAACCACCTGACCCCATCCTAATAGATGGGGAACCCGAATTTGAAGTTAAAAATATCCTGGACTCTAAGATAGTGAACTCAAGACTTTTTTTTATTTAATTGACTGGAAAGGTTACAGGCCACAAGAAAGGTCATGGGAGCCTAGTGACCACGTTCATGCACCTCGATTGGTGAAAAAATTCCATCGGAACTTCCCAGACAAACCAGGGCCAAGAGGAAGAACGACCTTAGGAGGGGCCTTGGGGGGGAGTGCTGTCATGATACCTACCCCTGGGCATCTGGAACAGGCCCATCAGTCCCGGGAGCAGGCATCCAGATAGTTAGAAAAAGCCCAGCAGCCCTGGCTAAGGGCCGTTTGGGTACAGTCCTGGCACCGTAGGCACCAGGCTCATAGAAGGGGTCAGTCCTGGCACCATAGGCGCCAGTCTCATATGCTTACACTTACCTCATGCAGACCATGCTGCTAAGAATCCAAGCCAACGTGAAGCCTGAAGGGGACTACTTTACTTCAAGGACTATTTTCGTACTCGGGTGTGGTCTTGGGGGAACTTCTTACCTGGGACTACTTTGAAGGCTATTTAAACCACGCCTGAAGAGCAGCACACGCTTCGCCTGCAAGTCAGCATCCAGCCTTCTGCCACGCCCGCCTCGAGTCGGGAGCTCCTAGAGAAAAAGGGGAAGAAGGAGGAAAGGTTAGAACAAGAACATTACTTCTATTCCTCACCTGATTCCGGATGCATCTCGCCTTCAAACAAGGAAAGACACGTTAATTTGATACGCGTCGCATCGCCCGCAGTAGTGCTGCGCTATTCTCACCAACCTTCGCAGCACCTCCACGATCCGCCGCAGTCTCCATCACATCTTCGCCAAACTCCGGCACCTAAGGGGGACAAAAGAACATCAAGGTGAGCCGAGAGAATAAACAAAGGCAATCTCTGTTACCACCATAGATTTACCTGATTTTACCGCCGGAGGCATTTTTCATCTCCACGGTCCGGCGCAGTCTCCATCTCATCTTCGCCGAACTCCGGCACCTAAGGGGAACAAAAGAACAGCAAGATGAACCGAGAGAATAAACAAAGACAATCTCTTTTACCACCATAGACTTACCTGATTTTACCGCCGGCGGCATTATTCATCAAGACGTCATAATTTCTCACGCCGCACCTGTAAAAGGAGGGAAAGCAACAGATTAAACACAGGTATCATTTACCGGACAGTGTTGGGTAATACAGAATTATTCCTGAACGCTACCAGCTGCCACGGGGCAATCTTTTCTTGGGTCAAGCTGCAAGACAAAAGGAATCGGACAAGAGTGAATATCAGACATTTTGAACTCTTACGAACTATATACTTACGGTTCCTCGCCAGGGACCTCAGAGTCAATATTGGTCTGGAACTCTCCCAATTCCTTTGGACCAGTGAAGTAACTGGTTATCTACGCACCCCTGCATTCCACGCAGGATGGAGAGCTCATCTTTTATAAACATAAGGTGAGACTATGAAAGGAGCTATCGGAGGTGTTTAGTGGGAGGAACAGTGGGGTGTTATCACTCAAATCCACGGGTGGCTAATTCCCTTTCTCCACTTTCAGGAGAATATTTCTACGGGTCAAGCAGACGAAATTAGGCAGGCCAGTCCAGTCTGTCATCTCTGCACTCCGTGTCACGTTGGTGGAGACCGCAGCTGTCCAGTTCCGATCAACGCCCCTATGGGAGCCAGGTGAGCGTAACACAAGCACAAACTGTGGGTCATATAGGCCCCTATCGATGCTCAGTCAGGATAGTAAAATCCTCACAGCCATGCTGGCTAATAGGCTTAAACGAGTCATCAGCAGACTGATACACCCCGACCAAACGGGTTACGTCCCTCACAGGAACATAACCGACAATCATAGGAGACATCACCACATTATTGGCCAAACAGAGAAGTACCCCGGCGAGTTGGCAATTGTCTCGCTGGGTGCGGTCAAGGCCTTCGATTCAGCGAGGTGGCCCTGTTTGCTGGCGACCTTGAAAGAATACGGGATGGGGCCGGGGTATTTGAGATGGGTTAAGATGTTATACAGCTCCCCAATTGCAAGGGTTAAAACGGGCATTACAATCTCAGATAAATGGCAACTTAGCAGGGGCACTGGACAGGGTTGCCCCTGGTCGCCGATACTATATATCCTAGCGTTAGAGCCACTGGCAGTCTGCATCACACAACAATACAGGGAGATAGGGATCCGCACTACAGGAGGTACGCATCTTATATCATTGTATGCCGATGACATGCTTTCATATCTGCGCTTCCCAGAGGAGAACCTACAATATGTCCTGGAGGTGATGGAACGCTACACTACCCTCTCGGGCATAGCAGTGAACCCCAGAAAGTCCAGTGTGTTCCCCCTGGGGAGGTATAGAAACGCCCCACCGAGAAGCCTACCAGTTTTGCCAATACCTTGGCGAACTGAGACGTTTCGATACCTAGGTATCGATATATATCACATGACGGGGGCAGAACACAAACACAATACGGAGAAGGCAGTTGAAGGCATTAAAAATAGCATGGGATTTTGGTACAGATTGCCCCTGGCCATGGTGGGGAGAGCAGCTCTGCTTAAGATGGTAGTCCTGCCCAGACTGTTACACTTTTTTGTAAACATCCCGTATGTGATCCCTAAATGCTTTTTTGCCAAACTCTATAGCCTGTGCAGGGGTTTCATATGGCACAATTCCAGGAACAGGGTGACCCTCTGGAAACTACAAAACTCGTGTGATAGGGGGGGCATAAACCTGCCGAATTTTGAGTTATATTATTTGGCAGGACAGCTGCAATATGTGGCCAGGTGGCTGTCTGAAAAAGAAACAACTGAAGTGAGGCTGTTGCGCAGGGATCCTGCCCCCTACTTCCTCAGAGAGACAGTGTGGTTGCCTAAACCAAAGATACTAGGAATGGCGAGACTGTTGGTGCTTGGCTGGCAAATGTGGCGTAGAGCATGGCAAACTGTGGGAGACCCAGCCCCGTTCTCCCTGCAGGTGCCGTTAGTGGTGTTATGCGGGGAAGACTCCCAACTGATAAAAGGGGTCTGTAGATACTGGGAACCGATGGGCCTGGCCACCCTCGAAAATATATGGCAGGAGGGGGAAGCGTTGGACTTTCAGAGACTAATGGAGGACACCGGGGTGCATAAAGGACAGCACATTACATTACTTATTAAACGGGTGAGAGAAAGGTGGCCTGCGGCAGTGCTTGCGGAACAACATGATGCTACCATAGAGACGATGTATGATATCTCAGAGGGTGGGCATGAAATATCTCGCATATATGAGTTACTGGGGACTAGGGTGGGGAAGGAGCTGCTCCAACTGAGGCGAGACTGGGAAGAAGAGGTGGGTGAACGCATGTCGGATGGGCAATGGGATAGAGCCCAAAGGTATCATAAGAAGGTGTCCAGAAACGCGAGACTTCAGCAGATCCAATTATATGGCACTCATGCGACATATTTCACCCCTGGCAAAATTGCCAGGTTTGGTGGCCTGGCAATACAGAAATGCCCTAGGTGCGGGGAGGTGGAAGCTGGAATGCTGCACATTTTTTGGGCTTGCCCAGAGGTGAGAAGGTTCTGGAAAAAGCTGAACATACGCTTAGCAGGGAAAGGGGTTACACTGGATGTTGAGTCAGCTTGGGCATGCATGCTTGGGGGTTTTACCAGACCGCGCAACCTGAGGCACATTAGTAAGATGAAGGACATGGCCTACATCTTGGCCAAACGGAGCATTGCAATGTGCTGGAAAGCAGCCCATCGGCCTAGAATTGAGATGTGGTGGGCAGACCTCATGAAGTGGGCGGAGGCAGAAACGGCTGCTTGGTATGAAGCAGTCACCAGGGGGGGGGAAGAGGTGGGACCCCTAATAGCATGGAGGCAATTGGTGGCCTTGATGGTGGGTCCCTGCCAGGCTGACCACAGTGATGATGACACGGAAGAGACGATGGCAGTAGATACGCCTGAAGATGAACAGGTGGATGATACGGATGCAGGGGCTCGAGTTAGAGGGGTGGGAGGGGGGATGACCGAAGAGTGCATTCTGCAATGTAATGTTTGAAGTTTAATCACGAACGTCCTTATTGTTTGTGATGTTTGCAGTGTTGTTTATAAAATAAAATAATAAAAAATATTTTTTAAAAAAAACTTTCTAAAATCGAGTCTCATACCAGCTCAACAAGCTCTATACCTGGGGGCTGAGCTCAACGCACTCTCTTGCACAGTGATCCCATCAATGGAAAGGGTACGAACCCTGTTCGCCAAGGTGCAACAACTCACTGTGTCTCCAATAGTCTCTGACCACAGCTACAAGTCCCTGTTGGGCATGATGTCCTTGTGCATCCCTCTGCTATATCACTGCAGACTGGGCATGGGACCCCTGCAAGAGTTCCTTTGTGCTCATTGGATGCAGGTTTTGGGATCATGGGGCGACATGCTGATGCAACAATTCAGAATGAGTCTTCACGGGTGGTCAGACCGGGCTCATCTGATCCAGGGCGCCCCCTTTTGCCTACCCCATCACCGAGCCACTGTCACCAGAGACATGTGTCTGGAGTGCTGGGGGCACACTCAGAGGACCTCCATGCCAGAAGTCCCTGGACGGAGGAGGAGAAAATGCTCCATATCAATCAACCTTCTGGAGCTGCATGCCATTTTTGGGGTGCCAAAATGGCAAAAAAAATGCCATTTTTGCATGCCATTCCTCCCCCAGGTCCACAGGAAAATGGTCTGCATCTTTACAGACAATACCACCACAATGTTCTACATATGCAAGCATTGAGGGACAAGATCCCCCCACAACCCCTTTCAGCAGAAGCACAGACACTGTGGCACTGGGCACTGCAACATCAGATGTTTCTGGTTCTCTTTCCCCTTCCAGGAATCCAGAATACCATGGCAAAGTCCGTCAACAGCAAACTGCGTTCCTGACACGAGTAGGAATTACAGAGTGGACAACTGCAGAAATAGATCTACTTGCCACCTAAAACAACAAGAGGTGTTCCCCTATCCGGAGAGCGTAGGTGATGCCTTTGCATTCCTGTGGGAAGGAAAATTCCTTTATGTTGTCTCCCCTATTGCCCTGGTGGCGCGAGTGATAAGTGTCTTCAGGTAACATCAGTGCAGACTGATATTAGGGGCCCCTGCATGGCCAAGACACTTCTGGTACTCTTTCCTCTGAAAACTCGATGAGACTCTATACACATCACAATCTGCTGTCCTGGAACCAATGAAAGATTCTCCAGCATGATCCAGCCTCTCTCAACCTGAAGGCCTGGCTGTTGTGTTCCTTGAATGTCTGTCAATACCTTTAAAGCAAGACTGCAATACCTTTACAGCAGACATACTAGCACAAGCCAGCGATCCAACTACCCTAGCCTGTTATAAGAGCAAATGGAGAAGTTTTCAAATATGGTACAGAACAAAGAAACTGGACCCATGGGCCATTCACCGGGTGACATCCTGCCATGCTTATTGTCTCTGGCGCAAGCAGGCGTGGCTCCCTCCTTCAATAAGGTGCACTTGGCAGCAATTTCACAGTAAATCCATTCCCATGCCACACCTGCTAGGCCATAAAGACCGCATATGGAAACTAAGGCACAATAACCATATACTATAATGACACGTCAGACGCGAGGTTCGTTTTCCAAACAAGTCTGGTTTATTGAAAAGTTTTCTCAGTCGGCCGACTGTGCTCAACGCCTCACAACATGTGTTCCCAAACACTGTGAGATGCGAGAGAGCAAACAGCGTTCAAGCAGCAATATATATACATTTTACAGTATCTTTTGTTAAGGCAATTCGACCCGCCCTCATACATGTCATACATGCTTGGGTTCAGTGATTGACAATTCTGACACGTTATGACAAGTCTTCATTCAGTCTAAACATATTTATTCTAGCAAAGGCAGCAGAGACAGCTTTCTGTTATGGGGAACATGGAGCGCTGGCTCATAAGGATATCTTGTTTTTAGCAGAGAAACATTCCATACTACGTTATCTGTGTGTTACGGCTCATGAGCTAAGGGTCAGATAGTTCTGAAGAGGAGAATACCATTCTTCGCAGAAAAGAGCACCACTAGGAGAATATAATCATGTTTAACTGCCTTTTATAACAGGTTTGCAAGACAAACCGGCACCTGGACTACTGATTAGATGCAGCTTCTGCTCGACTTCAAGGATTTAGTGAGAGAGAAAAACAATGTATTTCTGCACAGTTCGACATTCCTGTCTGCGATAGCATTTCAGCATTCAAGCCGTGGCCTCGCACTGTGTGCGAGTCTAAAGCATAGAATATATTTGCAAAGCGTTCAACAGAATAACAAAAAGCAAATGGCCGACATTTCACAAAATGGACGGCCTTTGGTTACATTGACGATTCTTGGATTGCGATGTTTGTCACGTGATGCGATTTGCTTCTGGCCAACATATTATACGTATCATTCGAATATGGGATTACTTTTCTGGTCTAACAAACCCTCCTTTTGGCCTTCAGCAAATAGCATCATCCTTACATCGCATCTTCATCAGACCACGTGTCCAATTCCGAACTACCCATGTCGCAATAATCGTCATCAGAAATATTAATTGCCATAAATTCTTTAATTATTTCATTTTCGTGTTGTGCACCTTCACTTATCATGCGAGGAGGTTTCGTACTAATTGCATGTACACACTCATTTGTAATTTGGGAGCGGAGGACTGGCAGGCATTGTATTCAACAACAGCAGAAAATGAGGATTCCAAATACCATAACCAAGATTGCAATTAGTTTCCATCCTCATGATCGTAGCAGTTCCCAAAACCATGAACTTATATTCAGATTCCAACCACCTATGGGAAAATGAATTTCAGAATTTAGGACATGCAATTTCTTAATTGCTTCAAATATCGTAGGGGAGGAGTCACTTACGAATACACAGCACGCTGACCCCACCAATTTGCATACTCCTCCACGATCAGCCAAAATAATATCAAGCACCATTCTATTTTGAAGTGCAATTAATCTGATTGCTTTTTATACCAATGTCATATTATAGAGTATATCAGATGTTATATTTATCGTCTTTTCTAACACCCTGGACAGTTTTCTTATATTCCATGAGCTCATTGCTTGTCCCCAAAATGGTATAAATGATTTCGCTATATCCCCAGCAATCTGCCCTGCAGTATCATCTCGTCATTGCTGAGATCTAGATATTTTTGCTATTTCAGCAGTTTTGGCAAGAAATATACCAGGTAAAAGTATCCCTAAATAACAGGCCCCTTCCCAGGTTCTAGGTAACCATGGATAGGCCTGATCTCCACATACCAAATAAACAGAACATCCTTTATACAATGGTTTTTCTTCTTGTTCAAGCACAGCAGTATTCAGACATCTAGTAAATGTTCCCACTGGGTGGGAACCCTTTTTCTGTAAGCAAAATGAGACAGAACGTGGACTATGATTAATAGTATAGGAGGGAGGTACAGCATCGTTGTTTCCAATCGGAGCCATTTTAAAAGTGATTAGGGACTGGTAAGGCCTAGATAGTCTATCTATTGGACTTGTTGTTACTGGTTTTATTTTGCTTCTGCTTGTAAATACGGAACAACCCAACGGTTCCAATACCAATCTTTCAAATTCATTTATATTTGTTCCATCAAATTGTCCAGTGACACTATCATTCCATTTTCCAAAAAATAGCGCTCTTAATGATTCATAACAGGCGGTATTAAGGGGCAAAGGATGTACATACCAACCCATTACTCTTTCACCGTGCTGGGGTAAATGGGAACAGACCTAACAAATGGACCAATTCAAGATAGCATGGGTCATATTCACAATCAGCAGTAATGTGTTATTATCATATCCTTTTCTATGTTTCGCTTCTTGTGATGGAAGAGTATAAGAGACCACATGTACCAGGTTGCTCATTGTAGGAGCATTGGTAGCAGACAAGAGAGAGTTTAAGGGATGCGCAGTCTCCAGATACCAAAATATTGGGATCAGTGTAATCAAAATGCAAAGAGGTATCATAATCAACAGCATATTATTCTTTCTAAACCAAGTCTTTCTTGGAGTAGGCTTAATGTCAATCTCTATATCATCAACAGCATTGGTGCAGGCGGGAGCAGGAGCGAATATAGGCATTGTCTATAATGTTTATTTCAGGAAAAGGTTTTCAGTGTTTGTCGGAAAAGTTCTCCACAGCAACACACGTTAGCAACAAAAGTTCAGGCCAATCCAGGTTAGCCTGCCTATAGATGACAGCAAGCTGATATTAAACTTTCACAGAGCTACAAAAAGGCAGGAGCAAGTATCAATTTTATAGTGTCGGTATCATTTGCCCCCGCTTGTCCGTGCCAGGTTGCAAAGACGTTCACTTTCGATGGTAGCACCGGGAAACCGCAAGTCAGAGATCTCAACTGATACAGCTCATATGCTCCTTTTCCCTAGGCCTCCGTTCCCAGCTCCATCCATGAGCTAGAAACAAAGGTGAAAAAAAAGCTGATCACTTCCGATTTCGAGAACGTAGATTGTACTTTACAGCTCCATGTACAGTATGATCAATGAACAATGCACTTTCATTTTCAGATGCAGGATCAGTGCCAATTTGTGATGATGCACTGAGTGATGATGAACAATGTTGAGACAACTCTGGCCTTTCGATTTTCTTGGTGATCTCCCCAGGTCCTTTCTCGGGCTTAGGAAGTACTTCTGACAGGGATTCGGCGACGATATCTTTGTGATCAGGTACAGCTGTCTTGCTTTTCGACGTCAGGATCATCAATCTCTTTCTCATGTGGCAAAGGAAACGGAATTCTTTTCATGTGTGTGTTGCGTGGATCCAATGTTTACGGCCACTCACTCGGACTGCAGTCTGCGTGGCCAGTAGCACCTGGAAGGGACCCGTCCAGTGTGGTGCAAGTGTAGACTTTCTTTCAAAAATGTTCACCAAAGTCCAATCACCTGGCTGCAGACAATGTCCTGGGCTGGTATATCTGACAGGAAGAGCCTCCTGCACCTGCCGATGAATCAAATGCAAGTTTTGAGTCAACTATTGGCAGTAATCAATAAGTAATGGGTACTCAATATCCCTCAAACGTTTCGGTCGGGGCACATTCCAGACATTGGCTGGTCTCCCCATAACAATTTCATAGGGGGAGAGACCAGTCCTCGCCTGCACAGCTGTTCGCATGCACAGTAAAGCTAGGGCAGTGCATCGGGCCATTTCAAATTGCTCCCTGCGCAAATTTTGCTCAGCTTGTTTTTCAAGATACCGTTTTGGCATTCTACCAAACCGGCACTCATCGGGTGTCTGGCCGAATGGAATCGCTTATAAATTTGGAGGCCTGTGCAAATCACGAGCGCAATAAAATGTGGTCCATTGTCTGACCATATGACACGGGGTAGCCCAAATCGGGGAAAGTATTTTTTTAGCATGGCATTAACTGTGGACATAGCTGTACAATCTTTCAGGGCAAAGGCCTCTACCCATTTGCTGAATGCGCAGACCACCACGAGGACATATTTATAATTTTGGCCCTTCTCCAATTCTATGAAATCAAAATGGATTACTTCGGTTGCGCATGGAGAAAATGGCCGCCTGAACCAAGAGCTCCGACCCGACAAACATCCTTAGCAAAATACACCCATATCAGGAGCACCCAACGGGGCTATAGAAGATCAGACTGTGCAGGCTAAGATCCCAGGACCATACAGCAAAAATCCTGGCCAAGAACGGAGAAGATTCAGAGTCGCTACATCGAGGTGAAAGCTGGCCGTGAGAAGACCACAACGCGAGCCGGGATCTAGAACCGTGTGATACTAGGGCTGAGCCGGAGACTCTCTGCCAAGCAACCATAGCGAGGAGGAGCTTGGTGCCAGACGGCACAGAGGCCTGTACGCCAGACCCGAACGGAAAAGAAGCGATCCCAGCATAATCCACGAGAGTGAGGCGGGTAACACTCCAAACGAAAGAAGACTGGCGGCCCCAAGTGAGCCTTAGGACAGATATATCCGCCGCAAACGCAGAAGACAAAAGCCCAACAGTGGGTGGCAGCACAGACATCGGATAGCCGGGCCCTACGAGGTTGAGCAGACGGACCAGTAACAATGCCCACAAATCCTTCATACAACATCCGACCACAGGCACCGGAATGGGGCAGCGGATGCCACGTATGCAGTGAGTATAATACCCTTAACCCCTTGGAACGGGGGTGTGCTCTGTGTGCCGCGACACCTATGGACAGCTCAAAACTGGGAAACGGGCACATCGACTGGCGAAGCTCAAACATCGGGAACCAACCGGGGGTGAAACTGAGAAGAGCGGGCGGTGGGAACAGCACCCCGCGGTGTAGTAGATGGCCCAGAAACGGAATGCGAACCCAAGCGAGTCTACGTTATGAAAGGGAAATCACAACTGATATCAAACCTTGAATACTAACCACTACTAAAAAACACCAAACTGCATAAGGTCTAAAAGAACGATACGCGGAGCAGACAGACACCACAATATGTAGGAGATCACAACCCACTACACTATACAGCAGGTGCAATCGATAACTCCGGCACTGAACAAAGTGGGTGAAAGCACCACAGGCAAGAGACGAACATAGGGATTACCGGGACACAAGTCAACCGAAATGCTTAAATGCCCTACAGGAAACCTCTAGACGACACAGAGGCACATTCAGATATTGCTCATAAATCTGCCGGAAAAGAGGAAACATAGCAATCCTGGCTTGCTAAAATAAGTAAATACTGCTACAGTATACAAGCCATGCAGTGAAAATAACTCAGGGGGTGCCCCGCCCCAACCCATAACCAGGACAGTACATCCTTATAAAATACAGGAGGCAGGCACAGTTCGGAGCTTGGAAAAAAAAGCCAGCTGGAAATCACAGATATAAGGGAAAAAGCAGTGAATGTACAGATACCGCATACACAATCCAGAGAAATTAATCTTATACGGGCGGAATGGTTATCGGCATGGACGGTTTCAGTAACCTGGAAGAACATAATTGTGGACAGTGAGGAAACAGACCATTACAGGGGAACCTGAAAAACCTGACAATAACAGGATCCACCCTTTTCCACAACAGGACATCCCTTCACATCCAGGAACAACCAGCTGTAAACACCATGAGCGACCAGAAACTACGTTTGCCACACGGAAAGAATACAGTAACCCATTGAACAACTGCTACAACACTAGGCACGACTGGTGACACAGTAACTCCAAACACACTGAACGACTCCATCCCATAAACTGTAAGGAACTGTAAAGGAGTCATACAGAAATCCAAAAAGATGACAAAAGGTGCAGGTGCCAAAAAAAAGGCCTCATGGATTCGTACACAAGTAGCCAAACATCAGAAGCGGCGCTGGCAACACTGTCCGCTCCAAACATGCAGGTCGAGACGGAGAGCGGAGATAGAGTGGACAAACTTACCACCATAGTTCAGAATGGGTTCCTTTCAATAAATGTTAAACTAGATGACATAGTGTCCACCACTGGGTCACTAACGGCAAGAGTGGACAAAGAGAGCTCGAGAATCACGGAGGCGGAGGACAGAATCAGCACCAACGAAGACACCATCGCCCATCACGACCGAGACATCGCACAACTGAAAAGTGACCTGGTCAAGGTACAAACTAAGTGCGAAGACCTTGTATCACGATCCAGAAGGAATAACATAAGGATTGTGGGTGTTTCTGAGAAATTTGGCAATGGGAAATGGAACATCAGGTCGAATCCCTCTTAAAGACCCTATTTAGGACTGAGAACTTCTTGAGCCACTTCTTAGTAGAAAAGGCACACTGCACGCTAGCTCCTATGCCGAAGCCTGGAGCGCCACCTCGCACGATCATTACGCGCCTCCTAAATTACAGAGACAGAGACACTATACTCAGAATGTTAAGAGAGCAAGGCACGCTACATCACGAGTAAAACCTCATCCATATATATCCGGACTTCGCAGCGGATGTTCAAGCCAACCGGAGATCGTATGAACCAGTTAAGAGACTCCTGAGAGCATGGCAAGTACAATATGCACTAATATTTTCAGCCAAAATGAGAATACAACACGGGGGGAAACTCCGGCGGCAGCCATGGCCTATGTGGAGGCCTCCATACCCCTCCCCCCTGGAAATCGTAGACTGGATAAAAATGGCAGACTCCCTCCTGAAGCAGACTGACACGATCCAATCAACTTAACAAAAATGCACCAATACCCTTTACAACAACCTGAAACTAACAATGCAGGCTTCTGCAGGGGGCTCCACACGCAAGCATGAAAACCGGGTCGTGATCCTGGAGCTGGTGGCCATGTGGCGGCAACTTGGCATCCCCAGGAGAACTCCAAAGGTTTGTATGGGACAATCATCAAGTTGGGGCAGATGATGTGGGTGGCGGGAAGGGGGGGCAGGGAACAGGATGGGAGTTGGTTGAAATGTTCAAAAGTTTCAAAAGTTTTTATAGCCATGGTCTTGCGGATAATTGCACTACACACACTAAGCAGTGCCCCTATGCTAGCCAAGTACTGAATAGATACAAACATGACTAGCGCCAACACAATGAATGGATTAAGAATTAAGCTCCTATCTTGGAACGTCAGAGGCCTAAACAATCCCTCAAAGGCTAGGAAAATCAGGGCATATGTGAACAGAATTTCCCCCCACATAGTTATGTTACAGTAAACACACACACAGGGCACCAATAACACGAATATACTGGCCTCGTGGGGCAAGCAAAGATATCACACAGAATATTCCTCCCAGGCTAGAGGGGTGATAACAATATTACACCCATCACTGGGATTGCAGACCAAAGGACACAAACGAGATCCCCAAGGAAGATATGTAATAATATGGGGAGAGGTAGCGGAAAAATCAGCGGTACTAATTAACATGTACGGCCCCAATATCGATGACCTCGATTTTAATTTAAATATACTGGAAGTGGTATCAACACAAGACGGCTCCAGCATCATATGGGGTGGAGACTTTAATCTAATACTAGACACAGAATTAGACAGATCCTCCAAAACCAAGAGGGTACCCACCAAGGCAGCGATCGCTTTGGGACAAATTATGTCACAGCTGGCGTTACATGATACATGTAGAGCACTACATCCAGCTGCGAAACAATACACATACTATTCAAGTGTGCATGATTCAGAGCCAAGAATAGATGACTGGCTCCTATCCGAGGATATGCTAGATACATTGGAAAAATTTGAGATTCATTCTCGAACATTATCAGACCACTCCCCGGTGATGCTCGAGCTGATGTTTAGAAACGTTCCGAAACCCCAAAAGACATGGAGAATGGGCCCAAATATAGAGACCCCAATGTATCTGAACCCCTCCACATAGAGATGGAGGAATTCTTCAATAATAATGTGGGAACGGTATACACATATTCAACGGTCTGGGAGACGTTCAAGTTCTGGGTGAGAGGGGCATTGATCTCTAAAACCATGGGACTATTGAAATCTGTAAGATGCGAGCTGACCTAAGTTGAGGTACAACTCCGAAGCTTGGAACTCTTGTATAGTGAAACCCATAACAAAGACACCCTGGCAGATATCAATGTACTCCTGAAGGAATTTGATAGGCTGGCCACGAGGGAAGTACAATACATGGCAACCCCAACTCGAGTACGTAGGTATGGAGAGAGTAATAAAGCGGGAAGGGCCCTAGCAAACCTCATCAAAGCAGACCGACGGCTTGCACCAATTATTAGCATTAACGCACAGGAAGGGGGGGTGATCACCGGGGGACAGGCCATAAACCAGGAATTCTCCAGATTCTACAAGACACTATATTCTAATAGCAATAAAAAATCGAAATCAGAAATACAAGTATATCTCGATAACGTAGAGTTTCCAACACTCCCATTAGACTCTAGGGTGGCCCTGGAACAGCCGGTAACTGAGGAAGAAATCACTGAGGCAATAAAAGCCTTGCGTTCTGGGAAAGCACCAGGATCAGGTGGGCTAGGGGTCGAATTATTTAAGGAATTCCAAAAAGAATTGGTCCCCATCATGCTGAAAGTGTGGGAGGAGGCATTGGAACAAAACAAACTCCCCGATACAATGAGAGAAGCAATAATAACAGTCCTGCCAAAATCCTGACGTCCTCCACAGGACATGTCATCATACAGACCACTGTCATTAATAAATGCAGATGCCAAGGTATTCGTGAACATACTGGCAATCAGATTATTACCAAACATGCCAACATTGGTCCACCACGACCAATGTGGGTTCATTCCTACAAAATCTACGGCCCTGAATCTACACAGACTATTCGCAATAATGGCGCAGATAAATCCAGAGGCACAGGCGGTAGCGGTATCCCTAGACGCCGAGAAAGCGTTTGACTCGGTGTCATGGGTATATCTCTATGAAGTACTCAGAAAGTTTGGAATAGGCACCAATTTTATCCAATATGTGAAGTTACTATACACAGAAACAAGTGCGAAAGTCCTCACAAATCACACGATTTCAGATTTATTCAAGCTATGCAGAGGTACTAGGCAGGGATGCCCCTTTGTCACCTATATTATTTGCTTTAACCATAGAACCCATGGCAATGCTTGTTAAACATGGAGGCAGAGGGATACGGATGTCAGGCCCACCCCAATCGATCTCGCTATACGCTGATGACACCCTACTATACATTTGTGACCCTGAAACTAACCTAACACCCCTAATGGCAGACATACATAAATTCTCTGAGTACTCTGGGTACAAGATTAATAATGAAAAATCAGAAATCCTCCCTCTAACACCCACCACAAAATGCCCGACGGCACTGGAGAACCTTAAATGGGCTAGCGGACATATACGATATCTGGGAGTATTGGTGTCCCGAGACAGCCAGACACTGTACACAGACAATCACGAACTAGCCCTACAAGCATTTGGCGCCAAATTCCAGATATGGTCTAAATTTCCCATATCCCTGAACGGCCAAGTCACCGTTCTCAAGATGGTAGTTCTTCCCAAGCTGCTGTATCTGTTTGTGAACATACCCATATGGCCGGGTAGAGCCTTTTTTGATAGGGTACGCTCAATGGCAGTATCGTTGTTTGGGATGGGAAGACCCCTCGAATGAAATGGGAGAAAATGACTGAACCATATATATAGACTTTGAACTGTATTACCTGGTGACGCAAGCATAATTCGCAAAACATTGGTACGACATGGAAGACTACTCACCCCACGTGTGGCTGGAGAAATTTGCTGCATCCCCCATAGATCTCCGTTCCATTATCTTTAATCTCCACTACAAAGACTCATGTCCCTACGACCCGGTAGGAAGTATGGTCAGAGCATGGAAAACACTATACAAAAAATTTAAAATATTCCGTACGACCCTGATGTTCCATTATGGAAATACCCTGGTATACCGGCCACAATGGATAAGGCGATGCAGCGACTCTGGGACCCAAACAAAGAAGTTAGAATGAGAGATATGTTTCCGAATGGGAAATATGTGAGCAAGGAGGAATTCAGTAGCGCGGTGGGAAGGGGCCCACTTAGAACACTCCAGTACTACAGGATGAAGTCAGCATTTAACGCACGCCGGCCACTCTTCCCTGACGAAGCACCTACGCACCCATGCTTACAAGCAGCAACATCAGGTACAGGACTGGGAATCTCTAAACTATATTCATTAACACAATCACATATCCCCACAAAGAACGAAGTCAAAACCAAATGGGAAAGGGATCTGACTATAACTATAACGGACGTGAAATAGACCAAGTATTGTATGCTTACAAAATCTATATCACTAAATGCAGGCCTACGCCTAATATAATTCAAGTTCCTGAACAGACTCTACTATACCCTGGCCAAAATGACTACATTTTCAACTGATCAAACAGGAGAATGCCCCAAATGTAAAACACCGCAAGTGGGGTCCTTTCACATGTACTGGGAATATCCTCCGGTGGCTGACTTCTCAAAAATACCTGTTTGGGGACATTGGTAAACATGCAGAAAAAATCAGAAGATTGTTTAATGTTTCTTGTGTAATAGCCAAAAGATGCATTCTGAAGTGTTGGACAAAATCTCTCCCACTAAGCATCGAGAACTTTCTCAGAGACTTAACGTATGTCAACGAATGTGAAGAACAATACACATTGACCGTATCAATAACTAGCCGCCCAAAAAATATATGGGCCCCGTTCCAGATGTACCTATGTGAATTGGCGTCAGACGATGAAACATCCATATAAATGTAAAAGAATTTCCTGAACATATGTTTATTAATGTGAGTTATGTATGCACTGTATGGTGTGCCGTGCAATAAGTTGTATCTGCTAAGACCATCAATAAAAAGAGTTTTTAAAAAAATGGATTACTTCAAAGGCATAGCCAAAACTTCCTACTGGTGTCACTGTTCCCTTCCCAATGTTATGTTGTAAACAAGTCATGCAATTCTGAACCAATCTTTCAGCACTTTTTCTGATGTGTGAATTCTGCCATACAGAATCCAGGTGCTGAATCATTTTTCTAGCACACATGTGTGTCGGACTGTGAGCCATAGTAACCATTGCCATTACATAGGCATTTGGCAACATCCATCGGTTATTTTGTTTGTCCACCCAACAACCCTCAGAATATAATTCAGCTGGACTCTCAAACCATTTTTTTTTTATTTCATCTAGAGTGGCTTCTGCTTGGATCTCCTTAACTGTTTCAATTCCATTTTCTATCATGCAGGGTACTTCTTCTATTTTTTCAACACACATTTTTGTGTGAAAATCAGTGGCAGTTTGTTTCGCAATTTTGTCTGCAAATGCGTTTCCCTTTCCTACATTACATGTTACTTTTTTATGTGCTTCACATTTCATTACTGCTAATCGCTTGGGAAGCGCAAGTGCTGACAACAGTCTCACTATCAAAGTGCCATGTTGGATTTTTGTTCCATGTGATGTCAGGAAACCCCTTTCAGCCCATAAGCGACCAAAATTGCGTACCACCCCAAAGGCATACTGACTGTCAGTATATATGTTTACATTGAGGTTTGCAGAAATTTCACATGCTCTTGTTAACGCTATTATTTCTGCAGCTTGTGCTGAGTTATATGGGATTTGTTTGCTCTCAATAATAGTTTTCAGTGTTGTGATGGCATAAGCAGCAGTTGATGTGCCATCTGGGAATTTAAAACAAGAACCGTCACAAAACAGTTCTCCATCTGGCTCTTTCTGTGGAGCGTCAGTTAGATCAATTCTTCCTTTTGTCTCTTGTTCAGTAACCATTAAGCAATCATGTGAGAATTGTTTTTCACCCCCTTTTTCACTGGGAGGAGGCATTAACTCGGCTGGATTTAAAGCGCAACATCTCTTAATTTGAATATGCAGTGCAAATAGGACAATTTTGTACCTTGTTAATCTCACTGATGTGAAATGTTGCATCTGCGTTCTATTTAAAAAAACGTCCACTGAATGAGGTACCATTACGGTTAAAGCGTGACCTAAAACCATTCCTTCGGTTTGTTTTCCTGACACAGCGGCTGCAGCAACAGCTCGCAAGCAACGTGGCAAAGCACATGCAACAGGATCCAACATGGAAGCAAAGTAGCTGCATGGTCTATTCCTCCCCCCGTGTTCCTGAGTCAAAAAAGCCAAAGCACATCCATTGTTTTCATGCACAAATAACTTAAAACTCTTGTCGTAATTTGGCATGCCCAAAACTGGAGCTGAACACAATGCAGCTTTGAGCAGGTCAAATGCTTCTTGACATTCCATGTTCGATGGCAAAGGTAAGGTAACATCCTTCCTTGTCAATGCCACTATTGGTTTCACAATCATTGAAAAGTTACCGATCCACTGCCTACAATATGAAGCCATGCCAATTAAATCCCTGACTTCTTTCTGCGTATTTGGAATAGGCATATCAGAGATGCTTTCTATTCTTTCTGGTGTCAATCTTCTTCCCTCCTTCGAAAGGAGGTAACCCAAATAGGCCACTTCCTTTCGACAATACTGGAATTTTTTTACCGAAGCTTTGTGTCCATGCGCCGCTAAATGTGTCAATAATGCAACAGTGCTCTCTTTACAAATCTCTTCTGTGGCTGCTGCTATTAGCAAGTCATCAATGTACTGTAATAATACGCAACCTGTTGGTAATTCAAGCATATCCAGTTGTTCCTTCAATGCTCTACTATAAATACTTGGACTTTCAGTGTAACCCTGTGCAATACGTGTGACTGTAAATGAACGTCCTCCTATTGTAAAAGCAAACAAATATCTACTATCTGGATGCACTGGGATACAAAAAAATGTGTTTTTCAAATCAATTACACGAAAATATGATGCAGATGCTGGAATCATAGTCAAAATTGTAGTCACATCCGGGACTAATGGAAATTGCGGATCAACCACTTTATTCACTCCGCTTAAATCAATTATAAAACGGTAAGGTATATCATTACCTCCTTTCTTGTAAACCGGAACAATCGGACTATTGCAAATACTATCAGATGTTTCTTCAATTACGTTTCTTTTAATTAAATCTGATAAAATACACTTCAAAGCTTTTTCTCCCTCAGCCGAAATTTTATATTGCGGAATACGCGGCAATGTAATTCCTTCTTTCAAAACACTTTTTACTGGTTCTACTTTCAAACAACCAACATCATTGTCGTTCACTGCCCATCTACAAGCCGGTACTTTACTCAATTCAGTCAGTAGTGGCATAGATACAAATTGTGAAACGGGAGTCTTTTGTGGCGAAATTGTGAAATACACTCCATCAGGAGAACAATAAATGACTGCATTTTTTCAACAAATTCAATCCCAACAAAGTTTTGCCACAATATTTCATCAAAAGAAATGGCCAAGACTCTGTACATAGACCTAGTGCTATAGGTACTGGTTGTGAAACTGGACTTATTACTGGCGTACCTGAGAACCCTTCTGAGACATTTCTATGCCCTGACAGTAGTATTTCTGGAACCTGCTGACGGTCAGTTGAACATTTTTGTGCACCTGTGACCACTAAAAAAATGTGCTCCCCATTCCCAACCATCATTTCTACGTAGGGCCCTTTCTGACCAACGGGAATAGGTACTGGTTCCAATCCCTGTTTCGGGCTGTCCTAGTAGAACAGTACATCGTCAGATGTAAAGTCGCCAGAGTAATATGCATTAGACTGATTGTCAAAAACATTTCCATCATTCGTATTGTTTCGTTGTTGATTCTGATTACCCTGATTATCCTGAAATTATGGTTTCTATTCTGACCTAGCATTCCTGGGCAACCTCTATTCTGTCTTCTCGGAATAGTCCCATTTCTATTCTGTATCTGCAGGCACTGTGCTCGCCAATGACCTTCTTGTCTACAATAGGCACATTAATTAATCCCCATTTGACCCCCTTGCATATTGGACGTTAATGCAAATTGGACTCTGGACGGTGCGTTCCCACCACCTCTATTATTGTTTGCTACTAGCTGTAACAATACTCTTGTTTTCAAATTTCCTTTATACCTTAGTTCCTTATCTTTTTCTGAATTTACTCTGTTCTCATAGCCTGGCTTTGGCGTATGGGACCGACGTCAGTGTCGTGCCACGCGACAGAGGGACCCGCGGCCACCGACAGGTGCCAGCGGGAGAAGGAGATCAGCTGAGATTGTGCCTGGGAGGCTGCGATTAGCAGCAGTGCGTCGCACGGCGGCAGGGCCCGTGATCCCTGGCGGACCCCGGCGGGAGGAGGAGGTTCCAGCCTGAGAAGCCACGGTGGTGGAAAAAGGCCGGGAGATCCAGTGAAGCCGGGACGCGGCGGTGGGGGGGTGCACCCCAACCCGCTGGGGAGCCATGAAGACTGAATGAAGTGAGGCAGGTGAGAGAATGCAGAAGTGGGGATACCCCGGCAGCGGAGGACCGGGCGACAAGGGACAAGTTGCCCAGCAGCAGGGTGCCTGCGCGGGAACTGCTCTGACCCCCCACCACAACAGAGGCAAGGCGCCATATACAGGAGAGAAGGCAGCAGCTCACCAGGAAACTGGAGAGAGTTGGGGCCCATCTCCCATAGGGTTGGAGGACACCCCCTCACAATTATAGGGGGGCAGCAAGCCTCCCGGGGCCATACCATTAAGGGGGCGGCATAAGGACATAGAGGCCCAAGCTCGTGTGACCACACTGGTGGATTGCCGGGGAGATATTGATATATATATAAGATATTGAAAATAGGTCCTGAAGGATCAATACAAGGGTGACATTTCTACCAGAATCAGTGCAGGATAAAGACCTTAAGGCAGTGATTCAAGAAATGTTTGCGTATATCCTGGACGAAGGGAGCCCGGAGACGATTGAGCTGGATCGTGTGCACAGAACAGGGCGGCTGGCCAAAGGACAGACAGCAAGGCCAAGAGATGTACTGGCTGCTTTCACCAGATACACCCAGAAGGAAGCAGTCCTCCGAGCTGCAAGAAAACGGGAACCCATTATGTTCAAAGGGCAGCAGATTGCGCTATACCAAGACTTGGCAAGAGCACGCTCACAAAAAGGAGACAAATGAGTCCGGTTCTAAAGGCATTAAATGAGAAAGCCATCCGATACAAATGGACTTTTCCGTTTAGCCTGCTCTTTGAGTGGGAGGGGAGCCAGAAGCGAATCACCTCTGTGCAGGAAGGGGCAGATTTGCTTCAAATGGACTTGGTGGAGCCGTCCACAGGCTCTGGCACACAGGGAACGAACAGTCGGTCCAGGCCGAGAACCTGGGAATGGATGACGGTTGGTGAAAAAAGAAGAAGAGGAACAAAGGAGGGCGGATCGTTGCGAAAAGAGAAGACCAGAGAGGAAGTGAATGGGACACAAGCAGACCCCTGACACGCAACAGTGGTAAAGGGGGTGGTGGGCCTCTAATAGGGGGACTGAAGCTTTGCGGTCGCTGAGGGAGCAACCATTTTGGGACCGGAAAGGGCAGGAATACCTGTGTTAGGAGTAGAGGGTCAGCAGGAAGGGATCGTCCTTCCAGGGGGGGAGGGGATGAAGAGGGGGAGGGGATGAGGAGGGAGGGAGGGAGGGGATGGGGGGCAAAGGGGTTGGGGCAATGAGATTTTAAAGGCGTTGAAGCCCGTGAGAGGGGTTCGGGAAACTTGGCCAGATGTGCAGGCCCCGGGGGGGAGAGGGGAGGGTGGACAGGCCTTGGAGGGGGGTAGAGGGGGGAGGGACGAGGGTTCAGGGGGGGAGTTAAGGTTCAGCCACATAGTGTCCACTCTTCCAGAGGTAAGAGATATCTGGGGCGTAAACTCGAGCTCCTGGCGGGAGATGAGGTATCGCGGGGATACATGAAGGGGGAAGTCATCGACCTTTGACATTCAAGTGGATCATGCATAATGTCAGGGGGCTTAATTCCCCAATAAAGAGAAAAAATCTTGAGCTTTTCACAAAACTGTACCGCCCGGATTTTCTAGGCTTGCAGGAAACCCATCTGCTACGAGGGGACCAGCATTGACTTAGACTAAGGGGCTTTGACCAAATAGTACACGCCTCAGGAGAGACAAAAGCCGGAGGGGTGGCCCTGGCGATAGGTAACATGACCAACTTCAAGATAGACAAGGTGATTAGAGACAAAGAAGGCAGATACCTAATGGTAATAGGATCCGCTGGAGATGGATTCTACACGATAGTCATGGTCTACGCTCCTAATTCAGGACAAGAAGCCTTTCTTCAGCAACTTTTGTGGAAGATTGGAGATCATTCAAAGGGTCCAATTATTTTAATGGGAGACCTGAACATTGCGTGGGACAGAACAAGGGACAGGTCAGGTGGCAAACTCAGGGGAGGGGGAATAGTGGCCTCACCTGCTTAGCGGGACAGAATGTCAGATGTAGGTTTACGGGATGTGTGAGGGAAGTGAAAGAGAATGAGGAGGGGTTCACCTTCTTCTCAGAAGTTCACAGGACTCAGCTGAGAATAGATTATTTTTGGGTCTCAGCGAATTTGTTGGGGAAGGTCAAGGAGGTAGAAGTGGGCCCTATGGGCATAGCAGACCATAAGATACTCATAATGCAGCTTGAGTTGGGCTACTCGAGGAAGAGGCTATGGGGCTGGAAATACCCTGAATATCTGTTAAGGTACCCTATCATTATGGGTGAGATGGAGAGCAAGATAAAAGAATACTTTGAAAGCAATAGAAGGGTATCCGGTGGGATGCATTCAAGGCTACAATACGAGGTGAAATTATGGCAGCCAAAGCACAGAAACATAAGCAGATGTTAGCCCTGGAGACCCAGCTGGAAGTGGAGGTGGAGGAAGCAAGGGGAAAAGCTGCTGAGACCCCCAGCAGACACAATCATAGGGATTATAGAAGGGCGGTGGGCCAACTGAACTTGCTAAGAACTAAAAATGCAGAAGGAGCCCTCTTATCCGTGAGGCAGAAATTCTATGCCAAGGCCAATAAGACTGGCACCTTGTTGGTGCGACTTCTCCGGGGACGGAGACGAGAAATACTATCACAGCTCTACTCACAGGGGAGGGGGATAGAGTTACCCAACTTGAGGACCTTCAGGAAACCATGACTAAGTACTTTGAATCTCTATATAGGTCGCAAAACCCCCAGGGACAATACCAGGAGATGTTTTTAGATAAGGTTCAGTTGCCAGTGTTAGGGTACGAGGCTTAAGAAATTCGGAATCAAGACATAATGGAGGACGAGGTAAGGGGGGGGTGATAGGGAAGCTCCTCCTCCGGTAAAGCTTCTGGCCCTGACGGCTACTCGGCACCCTTCTATAAACAGTTTGCCGGGCTACTGGTGCCACACCTAACATATCTTTTTAACACTTTCAAAACAACTGGAGGGATAACCCCCTCCATGAAGGAGGCTAAAATCTCTTTGATTCGGAAACCGGGGAAAAACCCTCTAGAAAGGTCCTCTTATAGACCGATAGCCCGTATTAACGTCAAGGCGAAACTTTTTACTAAGATATTAGCGAATAGACTTGAGGAGCTTCTTCCTGACCTAATCCACCAGGACCAATCCGGCTTCATTAAGGGCAGACAAACAGCAGACAATATCAGGAGGGTAGCCCACTTGCTAGAAAAGGTGGAAAAAACGAACACTCCAGCGACTCTTCTATCGCTTGCCGCTGAAAAAGCATTCGACCGGGTGGAGTGGTCGTTTCTTTTCAAGTTTATGGAACGCATGGCACTACGCGGGACCTTTCTGCAAATGGTCAAAGCTAACTACAACAGACCACAGGCAAGGATGATGGTTAATGGGGTGGCATCCAGATTGTTCCAGTTGCATAGAGGTACGAAGCAGGGCTGCCCCTTTTCCCTTTACTGTTCGCTATATATCTGGAGCCTCTACTTCAAGCCATTCGGGAATTAGGGGACATCCTGGGAATTCCGTTTGGGGGATCCAGCATAAAGTTGCAGCTTTTGTGGACGATATGCTGTTTACCCTCACTGATTCATCCCAATCCTGTAGGGCCAGTAGATTACTGCTTGAAAGTTTCAGGGAAGTATCAGGGCTGCGTACCAACATGGGCAAATTCGGATTAATGGACCTGAGCCTGGGGAAAGAGGAGCGTGAAGAGCTCAAAAGATCCTCTCAGTTTGCATCGCGCCCTGGGGTAATTGTGTATCTAGGAGTGAAGATAACTCCGACGCTCCCCGGGTGGTTCGCAGCTAACTACCCTCCGCTAGTAAAAAACATCAAAAATGACCTTCACAGGTGCCGGAATCTCTGTGTTTCCTGGCTGGGGAGAATATCGGCTATAAAGATGGTTATACTGCTGCGTCTTTTATATATGTTCCAGGCTATCCCTCAAACGGTCACGGAGCGCTTATTCAAGGAGCTTCGAACCATAACAAACAAATTTATTTGGGAGGGCAAGAAAGCCAGGGTCAGTAGACAGCTACTCACAGCCTCAAGAAAAGAGGGTGGACAGGCCCGCCCTGATTTTCGGCGAGACTAGGCAGTTGAGAGTCATTAGGGAGTGGCTTCAACAAGGGGGAGAGAAGCACTGGGTGAAAATGGATAGGGCGGTAGCTAAACATGACCTGGACGTGGTGTTATGGCTCCCAAAATACCACCGGCCAAAACATATGTACATGAACTCCATCACTAAACTGATGGCGGATAACTGGGACAGGCTGGCAAGATGAAGAGGCATTACTACCTTTCCATCCCCGTTTACACCAATATTTGAAAATGGGGACTTCACACCAGGACTGGAGAGGGGGGCTTTCAAAAAATTGCAGGAAGGGGTTGTAGGAGGATGCGGAATATGTTCATTGGGAAGGATATTAGCTTTGTTCCTGAATGTAAAAGGGATTCTGCACTGGGGGAGGAGGGAAGATTGCGATACTACCAGTTATGTCATTGGTTGATGCACCAGAGAATAAAGAGGCGGCTATCAGAGACCCTACTAAATTTGAAAAATTCTTAATGTCTAATGACGGTTCAAAAGGGCTAATCTCGCAGCTGTATTGAATTTTAGATGAGGCCAAACCGAAGAAAAGCTGGCCATTTATGGGCAAATGGGAAAGGGTGCTGGGAAGAGGAATAGAGAAGAAATAATGGGAGAGACTATGGAGGATAATCCCGAAATTGGCAAGAGGATCCCAGACCCAGGAGCCTTGGTATAAACTTATATACGGTTGGCAATACACTCCAGCCTGCCTGCACAGGCTATACCCTGGGAAATCTAGTGACTGTTGGACAGGGTGTGGGGCGGTGGGGACTGCTGAACACATTTGGTGGGGATGCCCTAAAATAGTGCCCTTCTGGGAGGATATTCGGAAAGCTCAACAACAGGCCTTTGGACCAGGTGGGAGCAGGTCCCCGGAATTGATCTTGTTGGGCATTCAGCACGAAGACGTGGAATGTGCATCTGGAGCTAGGGAAAGGGCACAGGTGATGCTTATTATTGCAGGAATGACATTGATTGCCCAGAACTGGAAAAGCCAGACAGTGCCAGTATTCCAGGATTGGCTCTGGAAAGTCTGGGAGATATTCGAGGTGGAATGGGCAACGTATGCTATGAACAATGCAATACAGTGCTTCGCAAGTGAATGGGGTGAAGTGTTGGCTTTTCTGAGAGATAATTTTAGGATTGGTTGGCGCCCACAGCATCTCAGACTATTGGACCTACAGTGAGCAGAGGGGGGATTGACAGCATTCTGAAGAATCAAGGAACACTGGGAAGTGGCTATTTTTGTTTTCCTTGGGGAGGAGGGAGAGGGGGGGACTGTTGGAGATGTTCATGTTTTAAAAATGTTAATAAAAAGAAATAAAAAAAAAACAATCTCTTCCCGGGTTCGGTACTTAGATCTTGACCACTAAAATCTGCAAATACCTCTTCAGACCTATTAAAATAATCCGTCGCTCCTTCCTCTTTGCCCTGTAAACAAGCAGTCACTTTATCCCAAACTATTCTTTTTTCGGGCACTAAAGTTTTCAATTTCTCTACTATTCGCGATGGCGAGGCCAACATTACTTGCGGTGGCTTTTCTCCAGCCTTTCTCTCACTATCAATTTTAATCAAATTCTCCCATATATCTCCTAACATCGGCGTGTCATTTATATTTCTAACCTGTTTCCATATATCTACAGGAAGAATCATGGGAAACAGTAAATCAATGTCACTCATTGTAAAAACAGATGAATTTAAAACAAATTCAATTTCCTTATAGAATCCTGCCCGGTTTTTCCTAATATCAGGGATCGTCTGCTTTATAGTATTTACTTCTTGCCTAGAAAAAGGGACATGTACAAACTGTGCGATATAATGAGCTTCTATCGTTCTCACTGGAGCCACGCTGTCGGCAGCAACCTCTACTTTCAGGACAAACGTGGGAGGCACCTCCCTCATGGGTAATTGCAAACTAGGCGATTCTACATTCGTTCGTCTATTACGCAACAAAGCTAGATCAAGTGAAAAAGCAGTCGTTCCAGTCTCAGGTGAAAATGCTCTTTTATAAATTGTCATTAAATCAGCGGGACAACATATCTCATTCTTCATACATTCATCCTGTAGGTACTCCACCATAACTTGTAATACCTTTCTCTGCATTTTTGGTGTATACTGACTAAACGTATCATGCACTTCAATTGGGGAAATGGCGGCATCCATAATCCATCTAAGCGCATCTCGCGTACAAATTCGCATTTCTTCACTAACAGGTTTCAACGGCTGTAAAAACCGTTGCTGAACATACGACATATACGGTTTATCTTTTTTCAATATTTCTTTGTGCAATCGATCAAGTTCCCGCTTAAACACAAATATTCGGCCTACGTGTTCTCGTTCTTTCGCCGCATTATCTCGCAAGTTCGAAAGAACAACCAAATCACGCAACTCTTGCGGCACCACTGTATCAGTCAAATCAGTCCATATTTTCACAAGATAATTCCCCATACATTATAACAATACTTGTTGTTCACCAAGGCCTCTATGATCAGATATAGAACTTTGCACAGCCACTTCATTGTCATCATCAATATATGTTTCGACCCATTCTTTCAGTTCTTCTTTCCTTCATTTGCTAATCGTACTACGAGTCTGTCTAATACTTCCTTGCGCAGGCCCCATCTCTGTAGAACTGCCTGCTAAAGTAGCTAACTCATGCTCTGAAGGCGGTGGAGGAAATTATGTCACAGGCATAGGGGGAGATGAACTGCTTACTGCAGGTGCGGATGGAATCACAGGAATAGGAGGTATATAAGGAGGAGGTGCAACTGGGTCAGTATTTTGATGTTCATTTCTTCACTCGTTTAATATTTTGTTTATTAGCTCATCTGATGTTTGTAAATCTTGTGATGGATATATTTTCTGTACCTCTAATTAAAAAGCCCTGTCCATGTTCTAATGGCTTCTGTCTGCTGATCATGCTCTAGCGCTTTCTCTATATTTGTTTTATGTCTACGTGCGCGTTTCACCCTACTTCTCAAACGGAGATTAGCTTCCTTCCTCCAGTCTCTTACAATGTTGAATGCTGCAGGTCTGGCTTTTTTGCGTAGCAATACTGATTCTAGGTGTTCTATACGTGCTAATTCAAAACTCCCATAATTAGGCCACTTAAGGTCCGATACACGTCTGGTCTGCCTATGCCAAATCGCATTAAACACTATTGCCCCATACCATATTTGATATACATTTCATGTGCCGGCGACCCTTCGGGTGGCGCGAGCTGGCCAGTTTCCAAAGATTGTCTACCGCAGTGAAAAAAACTCACTAAACAGGAAGACAATTTCCCAGGCATGGTTAATTCTTACCCTTTTCTTACCCTGGCCGTTTGATCTTGCAAGAGCAACACTCGACCAATATCAGGACGCTTAAGAATCGGGGCACGACTCACCTGATCAATCAATTCGTCACTCAGGACTCAATTTGCCCATATACAGACGCAACCAAGAATCGTCGCCACCGCATGTCTGGCTCAATCTGCCTCGTTCCAGGACCCTCGCTTTGATGCTCTCTGGGCGCTGCTCGTCGATCAGGGATTGGCTGTGTACAGATCTGTAGAGGAGTCTCTCATCACTTCTACAGGGGCGCCCCAAACACCTTCCGATACCGGTTTGATGGCTTCATCCTCGACTCGTTTTTGCCTTCCTTCAACTTCAACGTATACGATGGAGCATTAATGGGAGGGTCCCTATTCGGGCGCCATATTTGCTAGGCCATAAAGACTGCATATGGAAACTAAGGCACAATAACCATATACTATAATGACACGTCATACGCGAGGTTTGTTTTCCAAACAAATCTGGTTTATTTCAAAGTTTTCTCAGTCGGCCAACTGGGTCTCAATGCCTCACGACGTGTGTTCCCAAACACTGTGAGATGCGAGAGAGCGAACATCGCGCAAGCAGCAACATATATACATTATAAAGTATCTTTTGTTAAGGCAATTCGACCCGCCCTCATACATGTCATACATGCACGTTATGACAAGTCTTCATTCAGTCTAACCATAGTTATTCTAGCAAAGGCAGCAGAGACAGCTTTCTGTTATGGGGAACATGGAGCGCTGGCTCGGTAAGGATATCTTGTTTTTAGCAGAGGAACATTCCATACTATGTTATCTGTGTGTTACGGCTCATGAGCTAAGGGTCAGTTAGTTCTGAAGTGGAGAATACAATTCTTCCCAGAAGAGCACCGCTAGGAGAATATAATTCATGTTTAATTGCCTTTTACAACCGGGTTTGCAAGACAAACCGGCACCTGGACTACTGATTAGATGTGGCTTCTGCTCGACTTCAAGGACTTAGTGAGAGAGAAAAACAATGTATTTCTTCACAGTTCGACATTCCTGTCTGTGTTAGCATTTTAGTGTTCAAGCTGTGGGCTCGCACTGTGCAAAGTGTTCAACAGAATAACAAAAAGCAAATGGTCGACATTTCACAAAAAGGACGCCCTTTGGTTACATTGACGATTCTTGGATTGCGATGTTTGTCACATGATGCCATTTGCTTCTGGCCAACATATTATACGTATCATTTGACTATGGGATTACATTTCTGGTCTAACACACCTTCTCTGTGGTTGCACAGATTAGTGAAAGAGTTCCTTAAGAGCCGGTTTCTTTCTTTTCCACCAATCAAATGGCCGGCAATGTGGTCTTGTCCAGGATTATGAGACCCCCATTTCAGCCTATTCCCCCCCCCAGGAAAATCACTTTTCTTATGGCCATCACACCAGAGGGTTGGTGAAATACAAGCATTTTCCATCAATGCACCATACTTAACGCTCCAAAAATCCAAGGTGGCCATGCACACTAACCCCTCATATGTACCCAAGGTGCCATCCACATTTCCCCCTCAATGAACCGATTGTGCTGCCAGTGTTCTTTGGATCTTGTTGGGGTATTTTGTGGACCCCAGAGCCACAGGACTACCTGTA
This sequence comes from Ambystoma mexicanum, assembly GCF_040938575.1. Classification (NCBI taxonomy): domain Eukaryota; kingdom Metazoa; phylum Chordata; class Amphibia; order Caudata; family Ambystomatidae; genus Ambystoma; species Ambystoma mexicanum. The sequence goes on along the minus strand of NC_090935.1, from coordinate 550,253,420 downwards.
TTATTCTTATATTGGGATCATGTGCGGCAAGCTAAAAAACGGATTTGGTATGCACTAGGACCCAATTTTCCACTTTTGTGGTAAATTATTGGTGGTAGAAGCTCTGCATAGACTTACCAGATCACCTGAAGACTGTAGTATGGAGAACCAGCTCTTTATGATCACCCCAGTTCACAGTGTTTTGGAGTACCTTGCTTTTTGCCACATGTGGTAATAAAAATACCTCCATCACTTTATACCTGTCTATATGCTACCATGAGTAACTGATCCAATTCCTTTTATATATTTTATAAGTAATTAGGATATATGAATATATGAGTAATACAAAACAACATGTGCAACAATGCAATGCATTTTTTTAAACATGACATTCCCTGTAATTCAAAAATGAAAATGCACATCCAATCTCTTGTTTCCCCCTTTTCGGCGATAAAAGATTCTATTCTTCAGGCTAAAGCATAACTGCGATCACATTTCATAGTAATGTTTTCCCTGTGATAAAGAGTTTTATTTTTTACAACAAACTTCAATTAGCTTAACGCCTTCAATTATATTTTAAACTTTGCTACTTGGATGGTGAAGAAAACACATAAAAAAACTACCTGCATTTGTAAATTTAGAACAAGCTTCGCCAGCCTGCATCTCATAAAATGCACCTACAAAGCAATCCTACCACGCACTTCACTTATACTTTGTTCCCACCTAAACAATGTTTGGTTCAGTGTGCGCTCGGACACATAAGGCTAGGATTCTTCCTCCTCCTTACTTGGACTCTTGAGAATCTCTCCCTCCACAGGCTGCCTGGCTTATCTGCTCTTCTCCCCTTCTTGGCAGGAATAGCTCAGTAAACTCTTCCGAGAGACAGAGAGCCAGCCACAGTCAGCAAATGCCGCCCGATCCTCCTCCTTTTCTCTCTGCACATCTCTTTTTAAAGGCGCTCTGTTATCTGACCATAAAGTGTATGTTTGCCTATAGAAATTGTAAGTAAATGCCTGCCTCCGACTGTGATGTTACAGGCCACTCAGATACCCCTTCTGAATAGTCAAACCTCCTGGAAACTTCCAGAACATGTGTTTTGCCTGCCGCCTTTCCACAGATATTCAGGGCAGCAAAACAGATGCCAAAAGTTACATTTCTCTCTGCTGGCTTCCTGCAATGTTTGAACATTGTAGAAACAGCTTTATTTCTTGCATTGTCAAACAATGCTGCACACTCTATGTTTGCAGATGTCATAAAATTAGCCAATTTTTACAATCTGCACCAATACTTTGCTCCAATGAGCTTTGGACTGAGAGCTGTATCACATTAATGTGGGGATACAATTAGTAAATTAGGGGTGTTAGGGATAAATGGTTACTAACTATTAATCTTCATTGTAACTCAGTCCATGGTGAACCATGGTATAGCATTATTCTATGCTATGAAATTCAGTTATTATGCAATGCCGAATTCAACCCCACCCTTTTTTTCCATTTTCCCAAAAATCTTCTGTATCTCCAGCTGAACGTTCCTTGCACACATTAGAGGTGGTGCAAGCTTTAAAATACTATATCACTCGCACCAAGTCCTTGCGAAAGACCTCACAACTCTCCATGACATTTGGTCCCTCAGGGATTGTGAAGGCACTTGCTAAGCCTTCCATTGCCAGGTGGATATCTTCATGCATTTCATTCTGTCACCAGCAAGCTGGCAGGCCTCTCCCTGGCCAGCCAAGAGCTTATTCTACCAGAGCCGTAGCTTCCACGACAGTTTGGAGTTCCCCTGCTTGACATCGACAGGGCAGCGGCCAGGAGGTCAGTGCACATGGTTATGAAATTCGTCGACAGGGATTCTGCTGCATAGTCTAGGGTCGGCCGGGCAGTCCTGCATAATCTGTTTGCAAAAGTAAGTATCTTCTATGGTAAGTGTTTTGCTACAAGGAGCATTTCCCACCACTCTTTATTGTTGTTATTTACTGCTTTGTAATCTATTCACAGCATGTGAATCTATAAAGGATCCAATGATGTAGAAGGAAAAAGTTACCTACATGTAACTCCTGTTCTCCAGAATTGGTATCTTTCATAGATTCACATTCCACCCTCCCACCTACCCCAGTTGGCTCGTCTTGGCTCATACTGCCACTTTACATGCACTATGCCAGAATCTGAAGATGGCCTCCAGGGTTGGAGCTAAGGGAGCCTTTCCCATTGGCTGTGGGCATTATGACCCAAAAGTGATGGGACTAGAGCACTAAAGTGCCTGAGGTTTCAGTTTAAATTTAAACTTCTCAATGTTACTGAGAATTTCCAGCCTGACAACAGGGAATATTCACAGCATGTGAATCTATGAAAGATATCAATGCTAGAGAACAGGAGTTACAGGTAAATAATGTATTCCTCATAAATCCAATCGCCACTCTTTATGCAGAGGTGTTATGCGGTATCTGTACATAGTTATTGTAGTGTTTGCCCTTCATATTGTACATAGCCATTTATTTATGATGTTCCTGACTACTGTTGCCATGTACACATGTTATGGCTCATGCTTCAGAATGGGGATGTTTGTAGGGTGGGAAGTTCTATGTCAGTCACTTACAGTTAGCTCCCTAGCTGGGGGTTGTTTCACTTGTGTTCTTAATAAACGTTTGATCATCATTTACCCAGTTGTGGATTTGTTCCTGGAAACTCACTCACAACAAACTGGCGACGAGGATCTGGCTGTCTGTGGCTACCCCGGCCGGCTCCTGCTGGAGCAGAAGGTGAAGGCCAGAGACTACGGTCTGCGGGAGTGACGACGGAACATTGACAGACCCAGGAAGCTGTGGAGGAGCATCAGTCTGGCGTTGCCAGTGCAGTTCCCTGCTGGGAATGAACACAGCCATCCGAAGCTGAAGTGCGGAGAGCAAGGCGACATGCGTTAAGCTCCTGAGGCAGATCTCCGTTTTGGAGGAACCGCAAGACAGGCAACGTGTGGAGAGTTGGTCAGGCAAGACGAGGAGCAGATGTGTTGAAGCGGCACTTCGGAAGCAACATCCGTTCTCCGTTGCTGGAGTGGGGCAAGGAAAGCCAAATTCGGCTCGTGCTCACACACAAGGCACGAGCCAGTCCCTTCAGAGTAAAGCACCCTCACACGCCTGTCCTGCCCACGTTATCATCGTTGCAAAGCGTCGGATTGAAGTTGAACAGTGCTCATTATACATTTGGGCACGGAAAAACCTATGTAGCAGCCCGCACGCAGGATAAATTACCCTTGAAAAGCGGTGAGTGTATTTGGGGGCTCGGAGTAACATAATTCTGACTGATCAGCAATTCCCCAGGCTGGGTGTGTAAGTGACTCCTGGGAGAGCGTTTTGGTGAAAATTATGGAAATGACCATCTAGAACTATACTGGGCATTCTGGGTTCCCAGGTAACCACGAAGATACTGGACATTTGAGCTGAAGTGATGCTGTGAAACTCAGGAGTGGGCACCATGGCTAATATCCCAGCCCCACTGTTTTCCTACCTGGATCAGGGGAGCCCAGGATTAGGTGGGCTGATTGGAAAGAAGGGTTTGTGAAGTATGCCCTGGCTGCTTTTGGGGGAAATTATTCAAATGAAAGGAAGGAGGCCCTTTTATTTCACTATCTGGGTCCAGCAGGACAAGACCTCCTGAGGAAGTTTCCTGAGCCTACAGACTTGGGGGATGTGGCCCTTATGAAATAACACTGGCCAAATTAGACAATCACTTTCGAGTAGAAGAAAACATTTGTTTGGAGAGATAAGAATTTGCCACCAGGGAACAGAAGCCGGGGGAGAGCATGGAAAAGTTTATGACGGTGCTTAGAGGGTTGGCTGTAAACTGCAAATTCACGCACTGCAACAATGAACATCTAAGAGATCAGTTAATGATAAAGTGCTCGACTGACAATATCAGAAAAGAACTATGGAAAGAGCGAAACCCCACTCTGGATAGAGCAATAGAAATAGCAAAAATGATGGAACATACTGAAAAGTGCATCAGGACTCTTCAGCTTGACAAGAGTGGTGATCAGATTCTAGATAAAACCAAATTGGAAGACGGGGGTATACATAAAGTGTCCAGGGTTCCAAGACAATATGCTAGTGATGCTGTCAGGAGATATGAAAGGGTCAACAAGAAAACAGAGTAACATGGGGAATACAGATTTTCAGGCAGCAAAAGTTATGGGTGTCAATGGAACTCGTCAAAGGACATGAGAGCACCCTTGAGAAGATTTGGGGTATCTAGGGATGTAAAAGGGGTGCCAGGGAGGAGGTGTTTCAGGTGTGGGAGCACCACTCATCTGGCATTTGACAAAGAATGTTTGGCGGTGTACATTATATGCCATGAATGTGGGAGGAAAGGACACCTAGCACGGTGTTGTAGGAATGTCAACGCTGGTCTAATTCATGAGGTTTTTGCAAGTGGTGAGGGTGATGAAGGTGGAGAACCATGGAGAGAAGTAATTTTTTCAGTGAATGCTGTTGCAGGCAAAGTGATCATTTCTAAACCTTATGCAGTAGTGATGATTAGAGGAGTACCCGTGAGGATGCTGATTGATAGCGGTGCAGACTATACGTTGATCAGTGTGGGAGTGTGGACAGACAAATTCCAATTTTGTACGTTGTGGGAAAACGACGTGAAAGCAAATGCTTACGTGGATGTTCCTATTGACATCATTGGGTGCTTTCAAAGAGAACTGGAATTTAGAGGAAGGAAGGCGGTGAGCACGATTTACGTAGCAATTAAGGGTGATGAGCTGCTTTCTTGGAGTGACCAGGCAGAGCTGAAGATTTGTTAGATGCCAGTCATCTAGACAAGGTGCTGACTGTGAAGGTTGTGGGGACACAAAAATGACAGTGTAGGGGTGGTGAGTGAACCAAAGGATGGTGAGCTTGGGTGTTTGAGAGGGTTTGTTCACAAAATCAGGTTAAAGAGGGGAGCAGTACCTAAAATAGTGAAGATGCGCACTGTGCCATTAGCGTTACGCAAGGAAGTTGAGGAGTTGCTGAGGATGGAGAGGGATGGCGTCATTGAGAGAGTGCAGTCATCGGAATGGGTTAGCCCCATTGTCGTGGTGAGGAAGACCAATGGGTGAATAAGGTTATGTATTGATCTCAGACATCTCAACAGCATGGTAATATCTGACAAGTCTCCTCTCCCAAGGATGGATGATTTGTTGCAAGGGGTGTTGGGTGCGACAGTTTTTTCTATTTTGGATTTGAAGGCAGCGTATCATCAAGTTGAACTTCACGAGAAGTCCAAGGATCACACGGCGTTCATAACACCCATAGGTCTCTTCAGGTGCGTAAGGATGCCTTTCGGGTTAGTATCTGCTGCCAGTGTCTTTCAGAGTATGGTTACACTCACCTGGTATCCACAGGGACGCCACCAGCCGGGTTACTCGCTGGTATGCTTCTCAGCTTTGCCCTGATGTGGTTTGCGGGAAGGTTCTGCCTGAAAATACAGGAGGACTGTGTTCAAGACTGACCGACTGGGGTAAGTATCCTCCCTCAACCCCCGTATGATTTCAGTCCCTCTGGCGCCCTCTCCTCACCTTGTGGTAGAATTAGGCGTGCTCTCCGTCCTGCCTTCTTTGCAGGAGCGCATTGTCTTTCATGGGCGAGTGCGGTCCGGTTACTTCACTGACGCCGGCCGTTTGATATTGTTCAGGTAGGTCTTATTGCTGTTCTTTAGTTTTGTTGCTATCCTGCATGCCTTTCTTTGTTTAAAATGTCTCTTTTTTCTCCCTTAGGTATGCGGAGCATCAGCGCGGCGAACTGGCTTGGTTGAGCCCAGCTGGTAAATGATGGGGCATTAAGAGCGCTATGATGCGGTAACTAAGTGCTATGCGCAGCGCTGCGAAGTCTTGCCTTTGCTAACCTGTGTTTTCCTTCCTTGTAGGTCACAGTGTTCTTCAGCGCAAGTGGAATGTCTGGAGTGGTGCCAACCGAGAGGCAACCAGCCAGGTAAGCCTTTTGAGCAGTTCGTAATTTGTAAATGTCTCTACTGCTTTCTTTAATGTTGCCTCTATCTTCCTCTTTCAGGCCGTTCTGTCTGGGAGGCGTGCAGATTCGAGCAAGCTGTTCTCAGTAGCTGCGAGTGTTTAAAGATGAAGGCTGCAGGTAAGATGCTGCTGCTAATGATGTTCCTTTTGTCTCCTTGCAGGTTCTGCTTCACCGAGGCTCGAGGGAATAGATGGACACGGTGAGCGTCACGTTGCAAGCTGCAAAGTAACGACAAAGCATGTTGTCTTGCTCGGGTGTGGTTTAAATAGCCCTAAAAAAAGAGTCCAGGTAAAGAAGTCCCTAGGCTAGCACACCCAAAACACTAGACCGCATAGCTTGGTTCTTAGGCACCAAGCTATGTGGATGCCTCCATGTTGGCTGACAATACAATAAAGTAGTTCCCAAGCACATTGTTTTTCATGGTGTATGAGCCTGGCGCATAGGAGACAGGACTGGCACCATGAGGGCTTTTGAAGAGGATGCCAGGCTCTAGAGGCCCGAGTCCTGACTCCACCTGGCCAATGGGTTTACCAGAGGAGGTTTTGGGCAGGGTCGTGACAAGTATCATGTATAAACTTCTTGGGGGACAGTGTCACGACCCGTGACCCAAAACCCCACTGGCATGGTCACATGCCAGGTAGGGTTAAGACTCAGGGTTCATTTAGGGCCCCAAGGGCCTTGCACTATCCTCATGGACTCTCCTGGAGTCAGTCCTGGCGCCTTTGGTGCCAGGCTCATGTTCAGAGTGGGACACAGTCTTGAAGGGACTACTTTTCAATGGAGGCCTGCAGCCAACATGGAGGCATCCACACAGCCTAGTTCCTAGAACCAGACTGTGTGGTGCAGTGTTTTGGGTGTGGTAGCCCGGACTACTTTACCTGGACTACTTTACTACAGGGCTATATAAACCACACCCAAGTTACAGAACGTGCTTTGCGTTATTCTGCAGCCAGCAGTGTGACGCTCATCGTGTCCAGAGACCAGAATCCAGCGATCCTTGAACGGCAGTCCTGCAGAGGAGACAAAAGAACATCATTAGCAGTCTCTGCTTACTTGCAGCTTCCAATCCGTCGAGTATCCGTCTTCCCGCAGCTCGCGGTCTTTCATCCAGTTGGCAGCATCACTGGGACATCATGCACGCACCAGAACGAAGCACCTGGAGGGAGAGAGAAAGAAGGACAACGTTAAAACAGGTTACTCACAGCATTTACGGCAGTAATCACGAGAACCTCACCTGGCTGGGCATTTCTTGACCGGCTCCGCTTCGGAAATCTGCACACGCCCAGAAAGATCATTGCGAACTGAAAAGGAATAAAGAACACAGGTTATCAAAAGAAGACATTACTGCGCCGCACTTCACGCTTAACCTACCATCCATTACACGCTCCTGCGTCCATCATCCGGGTAGGAGCCCGATTCAAGCTGCGCATCCACCGAACCTCTGTGCACCTAAGGGGGAATAAATAAGGAAAAGACATTAATAGGAAGAAAGGAAAGCAAGGACATTTTAAGATTGCTTTAACCAGACTTACCTCCTTAAAGACACTTGAATGGGTTAGCACCAGTGAAGTTAACTCGGTCGCTCAAACCCACAGAAAACTATGCGCATCTGCACAGAAGGCAGGACGGAGGGCACACCAGACATCACAACAAGGTGAGGAGTGGGCCATCAGATCGAATCCAGGGAGCGGGGGGAAGAAAACAAAATCTGTTCCTAAATCCAGTCCTCCTGTGTTTTCAGGCCCGACCTCCATAGAAGGCACCATCCGGAATCGGGAAGGGTCCAGGGTGAATCCGGCAACTAGGGCATAAGGGCGTCCCTGTGGATACCAGGTGAGCGTAACAGAACGCGAAGTCTCTATAACATTATCCACCTGGGCGCCATGGAGACTTCTGAAATGGACCAACTGGCCCAGTTATTAGGACAATTATGTGCTGAAGTGCATTTGGCTAGGCAAGAGACTAATACCCTGCAAAGGGATCTTGTCGTCACCAAGGATCGCACCGAGGAAATCAGCAGGCAATTATTGCAATCAGAGGCCAGACAAGCTCCATTAACCGGGAATAATCTACCAGCGCAGGCCACCACGTCATCTGCCACTCCAGTACAAATCACCTCACCCGGGGCAATACCGTTAGCACCGCCAGAACGGTTTTCAGGTGACCCAAGAAAGTATGCTGCATTTATGAATCAAGGTCGTCTTCATTTCCTCTGTAGACCGGGCGCATTCCCTAACGATCAGGCATGAGTAGCATTTATTTTGTCTTATCTGAGCGGTGAGCTTGTGAGCTATGATGATCCGTTACTACGTGACTTTGGGGGTTTTCTGTCATGATTCCTGCCCCTCATGTCCCCAGCTCTCTAAGATGTCAGGCTGGAGCGAGGCCACAATCACCTACATGTCCCTCAAGGGCCTCTCCATCTCTCCAAAGACCCACTTGGAGTCAGACTTGGCGCTTGTGGCACCAGACTCACTCACTCCCATAGGATAACATTGGGGATTGGACTTGTAGTGCATTGATGGGGACAAGATGGAAGCCCCCACATATTTCGGTTCCCAGAACTGCATGTGCGGTCTAGTCTTTTGGGTGTGGTTCAGCCTAGAGGCACCTGGGATACCCAGAGACTATTTAAGCCACACGGAGGCTGAGAAACAAGCTTTGTGTTTTCTGCACCTGCAGCATTACACTCACCGTGTTTGGATCGGTCTCCAGTAGGCCTGCATCTTTCTTCTGCGCTCAGCTCCTGCAAGAACAAGAACACCGTTAGGAACAGCCTTACCTTGCGGCGCTTCTGCCCATCACTTATATCACTTCTTCTGTTCTGTGGGCATCTTCGGCGGTGTCATTCCCATCCCAGCACGCTGCTTCCTAAGGAAAAGGGAAAAGAACAGAAAAAAGGCATTAGCAAGCATTCTGCAAATCTTTGCTTATTTTTAAATACTGTACGAGCTTCAAATGCTTACCTGAATCCCAGCCACTTTGGGGGAACTCTGTCTCCGGAACTTCTCATCCATCTGCAAGAGGGAAAAGACACTCCAGGTTAGCATGGAAACATCTAGAGGCGCCGCATACCGCGCCTACCAACCGCATTTGTTCTTCATAACCGGCATCCATGCTGAAAACGTCGCGGCACCTAAAAGACACAAAAAAAGAACTCACTTCAATGCAAATATGAAAGGGGTGCATCGCACATCGCGCTCTCACTCACCTTCAGCGCTACTCATCTCAGCAGCACGCCGCCATCCCCGGACGCCGGCCATCATCTAAGGAAGAAAGGAACGAAGTTAGAGAACTGTTCAAAAGACTATTATACTTACCCGTCGGATTCTTGCCAGTGAAGTAACTAGGCAGCAACGAGCCCGCATCAATCAACGCACCCCTGCGCTGAAGGCAGGGTGGAGAGCACACTATCCAAGAAAACAAGGCCCAGTTTCCAGTCGAATAGCCTCCAGGGAAGGGTTTGAGGTCGTAAGAGGTCAGAACAGGCTGAGTGACATCCCTGTGGATACCAGGTGAGCGTTACAGAACACAAAGCCTCACATCAAAATCCACCTGGGCATCATGGAAACGTCAGAAACCGACCAGTTAGCCCACAGGTTGGGGCAGCTACGTTCCGAAGTACATGCAGCCAGGCAGGAGACCAACACCCTGAGGAGAGAGCTGATAGTAGCCAAAGAACGCACTGATGATTTAAGCCGGCAACTTCTCCAGTCACAAGCAGGGCATGCACCATTGCTGGGAAGCGTGCCCTCGATGCCAGCGCAATCAGCCAATCCCGTTCAGATAACCCTTCCTGGGGCAGTTCCCTTGGCCCCACCCGAATGATTTACGGGGGATCCCAAGAGGTTTGCAACGTTCATGAACCAGTGCCACCTTCACTTCCTTTGTAGGCCAGGGGTTTTTCCGAATGACCAATCACGGGTTGCTTTTGTGCTATCCTACCTGAGTGGTAGCACCGCAGACTGGTCTGTACCCTTTGTGGCCCAAGACGATCCTTTGCTGCATGACTTCAGGGGCTTTTAGCAGGAGATGGAAAAGCTGTTCGCCCGTCGTACTTATGGGCAGGCGTTAGACAACAAACTTCTGTCCCTACGCCAAGGGAATCAAGACCTATTAACATACATAGCCACGTTCAATAGACTCGTAGTTGAAGCAGAATGGCCAGTGGAGATGAGAACCACGTTATTTCATCGGGGGTTGTGGGGGGAGCTCAAGGAAGTTCTCGCACAAGTAGTGAACCCCCCTAAAGACTGCTCAGAATTTATTGACCTTGTTGTTCAACTGGATTATAGGTTGCAGGACCGAAGAGCAGATCGAACCAGACCGGACCCTCGCCCTATGTATGTGCGTTCAAAGGACAATACTGCCCGAACAACGGAAGGTTCAGGAGAACCAATGCAAATCGGGGGGCTCATATCCCCCTTGACTGAAGCGGAAAGGGATACAAGGAGACAGCAGCAGTTATGTTTGTACTGTGAAAGGTCAGGTCATTTCCTTAAAGAGTGCCCTGTGAAGCCACCGAGGACAACGGTAGGGGCCAGGGACAAGGAGGATACCATCAAGGAATCGGAAAACTCCCCAGCCCGGCAAGTGTAGGGGTCCACTTGTCGAGCGAAGAAAGTGAACTACAGACCTCCCATTTTGTGGTCTTGATCAATCACCAGCAACCATCTCGGATGCACGCAGTAAGAGCGTAAATAGACAGTGGGGCCGTTGGGAATTACATCGACCAGGATCTTGCGGCAAAGATGGGGCTTCCGTTACGCCCTAAATCAACCACTGACACTGTTACCACAGTCGACGGAACGGAAATAGCTTCTGGTCCAGTATCCCAATGCACTGCAGCTTTAACCCTTCTGTGCCAGGATGGACACGAAGAATCTATTGTTTTCGGCCTCATTAAGGCACCACAGTTCCGGTTGATTTTGGGAATGCCATGGTTGGTAGCTCACAATCATCGAATCGATTGGTGAGCAAAAGAATTGGCCTTTCCCGAGACTTGCGCCCACACATGTTATCGCCAAGAGAAACAACCAATAGACACCAGAACCTCCACGCTTGCGACTGTGGCAATCAACACCCTACCAAGTGAATACCAGGACTTTCAAGATGTCTTTCAGAAAGAACAGGCTAATACCCTGCCACCGCATAGACCATACGATTGCCAAATCAACCTGATACCCGGTGCACAAATCCCTTGTGGGCGAATTTACGCACTCTCAGAACCAGAAAACCAGCGCCTGAAGGCCTATCTTGACCAATACCTGGCCAGCGGGTTCATCCGTCCCTCGAAGTCTCCAGCAGCCAGTCCTCTATTCTTCGTACCGAAAAAGGAGGGGGACTTGAGAACGTGCATCGATTATCGCGCACTAAACCAGATTACCGTAAAAAACGCTACCCCCTGCCACTGATCCCTGAATTGCTTGATCAAGTCAAAGATGCCCAAATCTACACAAAACTAGACCTGAGGGGGGCATATATCACCTTGTTCGCGTAAAACAGGGGGGCAAATGGAAAACTGATTTTCGCACGAAATACGGCTTTTACGAATATCAAGTAATGCCCTTTGGCCTTTGTAACGCGCCTGCTGCATTTCAATACTTCATGAACGATGTCCTACGGGAATTGAATGTCTGTGCTCTAGTGTACATCGACAATATCCTAGTATATTCCGCATCAAAGCAGGACCACGTTAAACACGTCCGATCCGTATTGGAGAAACTCCGTCAACACCAGCTCTACGCCAAGCTCGAAAAGTGCTCATTCCATGTCTCTGAGGTGGAATTCCTGGGCTTTATTCTCGCCCGAATGGAATCCGAATGGATGTACACAAGGTAGATGCTATCCTGAACTGGCCATCCCCAAATTCATTCAAGGGGGTTCAAAGTATGCTGGGTTTTGCAAACTTCTACCGCCGGTTCATCCCAGGATTTTCGGAAATCGTGCATCCCATCACGTCATTACTAAGGAAAAGCAACAAAAAGTTTCAGTGGACAACTGAAGCCGAGGAGGCTTTCCAGGAACTCAAAGCAAGATTCACATCTGCCCCAATCTTACGCCACACTCGCCCTGATCTCCCATACCTGGTGGAAACGGACGCCTCAAGCATGGCTATGGGAGCCGTCCTCTCACAAAAGGACCCCGAAATGGGCCATTCTGGTCGCGTAAATTCACACCCCCTGAACTCAATTACGCTATCACAGACAAAGAACTCCTGGCCATTAAGTCAGCCTTTAAGGCATGGCGGCACTACCTCTTGGGCGCCAGACACACAATCACTGTAATAACTGACCACCGGAACCTCCAGTACCTAAAAACGGCAAAGGCACGACAACTAAGTTGGGATCTTTTTTTTGCTGAATATGACTACGTGATTACATTTCGACCAGGGGTGAAAAACGGGAAGGCCGATGCCCTTTCCCATATGGGGGTGGAAGAGCAAGGGTATCAGACCCCTGACCCAATAGCAATCATCCCGAGTGACAAGCTCCTAGGAATCACAGCAACCCTCAGAAAGAATTACATGAAGAAATCTAAAACCTGATGAATCCGGAGCAATTACAAGCGTGGAGTGCACAAGGAGAACATTATATGATAAAAGATCAGTTGCCCTACTTCAGGAATCGTTTATTCTTACCAAACCAAGAACTACGAGAACAAGTCATGTCCGGTTATCATGATTCCTTGATCGAGGGCCACCCCGGAATCGCTAAAACCCTAGCCAAGGTAAAACGAAATTATTGGTGGCCCACATGGCATAAAGACATTATCCAATTCATCCTATCTTGTGGAGTGTGTGCTCAAAACAAGTCATCCAAGCAGAAACCGGCTGGGCTATTACAACCATTGGAAATCCCACCAGCACCCTGGCACACTCTGTCCCTCGATTTTATTACTGACTTACCACCCAGTCAAGGGTTTAACACTATTCGTGTGGTTGTGGACCTATTTTCAAAAATGGCACATTTCATTCCTCTTAAGGGGCTCCCAAATGCTTCCACTCTGGCAAAGGTATTTCTTGAAGGCATCGTACGGCTCCATGGGTTTCCTGTCATGATGCCTACCCCCGGGGACCCAGACCAAGTCCAGCAACCCCGGAAGCAGGCATCAAGTTATCCTAAGCAAGCCCAACAACACCTGCTAGGGGCTATTTGGGTCCAGTCCTGGCGCCTATGGCGCCAGGCTCATATGGAGAGTCAGTCCTGGCGCCATAGGCGCCAGGCTCATAGATTAAAAATTACCTGATGCAGACCATGCTGCAAACTTACCTGATGCAGACCATGCTGCAAGAGCTCCAAGCCAAAAGAGGCTTGGAAGGGACTACTTTACTTAGGGACTATTTTTTTACTCGGGCAGGGCTGGGGAGAAATACTTACCTGGGACCACTTTGGAGACTATTTAAACCACGCCCGAAGAGAAGCACACGCTTTGCGTTATTCTGCATCCAGCAGCGTAACGCTCACCGTGCTTGCAAGTCTGCATCCAGCCTTCTGCCACGCCCGCCTCGAGTTTGGAGCTCCTAGAAAAAGGGAGAAAGAAGGAGAAAAGGTTAGAACAAGAGCAATACCTTTGATCCTTACCTGAATTCCTGATCCATCGCGCCCTTGAGCTGGAATAAAGAAGTTATTTTATGCGCATCGCCTCGCCTGCTGCAGCACCGCGCTGAACTCACCGGCCTTTGCAGCATCTTCACATTCCACTGCATCCTCCTGCATGTTCCCGCCACACTCCGGCACCTAAGGAGAAGACAAGAACAGCAAGGTGAGCCAAGGGAATACACAGAGGAATATTAGTTACCCCCCCCATAGACTTACCTGATTTTACCACCGGGGGTACTATTCCTCTTCATGGGTCGGCGCAGCTTCCACTGCATCTTTGCCGAACCCCGGCCCCTAAGGGGAAACAAAAGGACAGCAAGGTGAAACAAAGGGACTAACAAGGGGAACCCTCCTCACCACAATAGACTTACCTGATTTTACTGCCAGAGGTATTATTCCCCGAGACTTCATACTTTCTCTCAGCGCCTGAATAAGGGAGAAAGCAACAGGTTACATATTGACATTATTTTATCGAACTGTGTTGGAAAAAACAAATCCTTACCAGAATACTACCGGTTGCCACGAGGAACTCTTCATTAGAGACAAGCTGCAACCTGCAAGGAATCGGACAAGAGTGAAAGTCAGGGATTTTGAACTCTTACGAACTTTATACTTACGCCGTCTTGCCGGGAATCTCGAAGTCAATATTGGTCTGGAACTCACCAATTCCTTCAAGCCAGTGAAGCAACTGGTTATCAACACGCCCCTGCGCTCAATGCAGGATGGAGAGCTCATCTTTTCAAACCATCAGGTGAGACTATAAGAGGGGACATCAAAGGTGATCTGTGGGGAGAACAGTGGGGGTGGGGGGATTTACGCTCAACTCCACAGGTGGTTAATTCCCTTTCTCCATTTGCAGAGGAATATTCCTACGGGCCAAGCAAACGAAGCTAGGTGGGCCAGTCCAGTCCATCATCTTGGCCCTACGCGTCACATTGGTGGAGACCACAGCTGTCCAGTTCCGATCGACGCATCTGTGGGAGCCAGGTGAGCGTAACATTTCCTTCAATTTTGGTCTCAGACCGAGGTACTCAATTCGTATCTAACTTCTGGAGCAAAATGCTGCTCTATGGCACAGATCGACATCCGGCTATCCACCAGTCACCATCCCCAAACAGATGGTCAAACTGAGAGGACAAATCAGACGCTCAAGCAGTATCTGCGTTGCATGTTGCACCAAGCTGAAGGAAGCTGGTTCAACCTATTATGGATAGCTGAATATGCTTATAATAATTCCCTACACACCAGCACTGGGCAGGCACCCTTTTAGATCATGTATGGCAGGCACCGACGTACTTCTGAGTTGGACATTCCTACAACCCTGGAAATGCCAGCAGTCAAAACCATGCACACAACCATTTCTCAAACCTTTAAAAGGGCACCTCAACACCTACTTCAAGCTAAGAATCGCCAAAAGAAGTTTGCTGATCAACACCGAGCAAAGGCCCCCCAACTACCAAGTGGGAGACAAAGTCTGGCTGGCGTCTAAACACGTGTCCATTAAAGGAGCCTGAACTTTCCATCCAAGATACCTGAGTCCATTCACTGTCACCTCTGTGATAAATCCTGTGGCGGTCAGACTAACTTTGCCGTCAAACATGCAAATTCAACTTGTGTTCCACGTGTCTCTCCTTAAACCTGTTCAACCTGGGACCCGGGTAGCAACGCCACCTCAGCCAGTAGTAGTCACCGGGGAGCCAGAATTCGAAGTCAAGGGCATCCTACATTCAAAGTACATCAGATACAAATTATACTACTTAGTAGACTGGAAGAGGTATGGTCCACAAGACAGGACATGGGAGCCTTGTGAGTACATCCATGCACCACGCTTGTTTAGACGATTTCATCAAAACCATCCAACCAAACCAGGACCAGACAGAAGAGCCACCTTGAGAGGGGCCTTGGAGGGAGTGCTGTCATGATTCCTGCCCCTCATATCCCCCGCCCTCCAAAATGTCAGGCTGGAGCCAGGCCACGATCACCTACATGGCCCTCAAGAGCCTCTCCATCCCTCCAAAGACCCACCTGGAGTCAGACTTGGCGCTTGTGGCACCAGACTCACTCACTCCCGTAGGATAACATTGGGGATTGGACTTGTAGTGCATTGATGGGGACAAGATGGATGCCCCCACATATTTCGGTTCCCAGAACTGCATGTGCGGTCTAGTCTTTTGGGTGTGGTTCAGCCCAGAGGCACCTGGGATACCCAGAGACTATTTAAGCCACACCCAGGCTGAGAAACATGCTTTGCGTTTTCTGCACCTGCACCATGACACTCACCGTGTTCGGATCGGTCTCCAGTAGGCCTGCATCTTTCTTCTGCGCTCAGCTCCTGCAAGAACAAGAACACCGTTAGGAACAGCCTTACCTTGCGGCGCTTCTGCCCATCAGTCATTGCTCCTTCTGTTCTGCGGGCATCTTCGGCGGTGTCATTCCCATCCCAGCACGTCGCTTCCTAAGGAAAAGGGAAAAGAACAGAAAAAAGGCATTAGTAAGCATTCTGCAAATCTTCGCTTATTTTTAAATACTGTACGAGCTTCAAACGCTTACCTGAATCCCAGCCACTCTGGGGGAACTCTGTCTCCGGAACTTCTCATCCATCTGGAAGAGGGAAAAGACACTCCAGGTTAGCGTGGAAACATCTAGAGGCGCCGCATACCACGCCTACCCACCGCATTTGTTCTTCATAACCGGCATCCACGCTGAAAACGTCGCGGCACCTAAAAGACACAGAAAAAGAACTCAGTTCAATGCAAATACGAAAGGGGTGCATCACGCTCTCACTCACCTTCAGCACTACTCATCTCAGCAGCACGCCGCCATCCCCGGATGCTGGCCATCATCTAAGAAAGGAAAGGAACGAAGTTCCAGAACTGTTCAAAAGACTCTTTATACTTACCTGTCGGACTCTTGCCAGTGAAGTCACTAGGCAGCAACGAGCCCGCATCAATCAACGCGCCCCAGCGCTGAAGGCAGGATGGAGAGCACACTATCCAAGAAAACAAGGCCCAGTCTCCAGTCGAATAGCCTCCAGGGAAGGGTTTGAGGTCGTAAGAGGTCAAAACAGGCTGAGTGACGTCCCTGTGGATACCAGGTGAGCGTTACATTTTCAGAGGGAAATGGAAAAACTCTTTGCTCGACACACCCATGAACAAGCTGTAGACAATGAACTCTTGTCACTCCGGCAAGGGAATCAAGACTTACTAACATACATAGCAACCTTTAATAGATTAGTAGCTGAAACCAGGTGGCCTGAAGACAGGAGAACCATGTTGTTTCATCGAGGCCTTCGAGGGGAATTAAAAGACGTCTTGGCTCAGGTGGTTGATCCACCTAGGTACTGTAGTGAATTTATCAACCTGGTAGTGCAACTAGATCATCGACTACAGGATCGTAAAGCAGATCGGTCCAGATCAGATACACGGGCTGTGTATCTTTGAACCAAGGATGCAACTCCATGCACGTCAGAGAATACCACAGAGCCAATGCAAATAGGAGGCATACGACCACCGTTAACAAAAGCTAAAAGAGACAAGAGAAGGCAACAGTAGTTAAGTTTGTACTGTGGACAATCAGGGCACTTCCTAAAAGACTGTCCGATAAAACCCCCCAAGCGAAAGGTGGGAGCTACAGAAAAGGATGAGAGTAAAGAGTCTGAAAACTGCCTAGCTCGACAAAAGTAGAGGTCAGTTTGTCGAGTGAGAAGAATGAGCCACCCACCTCACATTTTGCAATACCAGTGATCCTAATCAATCACCAACAACCATCAAGGCTGCATACTGTTGAAGCTTACATAGACAGTGGAGCAGTTGGGAATTACATTGATCGAGATCTGGCCGCACGGATGGGGCTTCCCTTATGTTTTAAGCCAAACACAGAAAAGGTAACCACGGTGGATGGGACAGAAATTGCCTCCGGACCAGTAACCCAATGTACAGCAGGAATAACCCTGCTGTGCCCGGATGGACACCGGGAAATGATTTCCTTTGATCTCATCAAGGCACCTCAGTTTCAGCTTATATTAGGGATGCCATGGTTAATTTCTCATAACCCTCGGATAGATTGGCATGCAAGAAGATTGACTTTTCCTCGTGATTGCGCTTCCACCTGTTATTTCCAAGAAAACAAATCCAGTTTCAATGTTCCTACAAGTCCTAGAATCAGCATATCTACACTTGGCACAACTAGCACTCTCCCTGAAGAATACCAGGATTTCCAGGATGTGTTCCAGAAGGAACAAGCTAATACACTACCGCCGCACAGGTTTTATGACTGTCAGATTGACCTAATACCTGGTGCACAGATCCCTTGTGGCAGAATCTATGCGCTCACAGAACCAGAAAACCAGCATCTAAAATCCTATCTGGACCAGTACTTGGCAAATGGGTTCATTCGCCCATCTAAATCACCGGCAGCCAGTCACCTATTCTTCGTACCAAAGAAGGAAGGGGACTTGAGAACCTGTATTGACTATCGCGCATTGAACCAGATCATCATGAAGAACCGTTACCCCCTACCACTTATTCCCGAGATGCTGGATCAAGTCAAAGATGCCCAGATTTATACTAAGTTAGACCTCAGAGGAGCATACCACCTGGTCCGAGTTAAAAAAGGAGATGAATGGAAAACGGCCTTCCGTACCAAATATGGGTTGTTTGAGTACCAGGTAATGCCTTTCGGACTTTGTAATGCCCCGGCGGCGTTCCAATACTTTATGAACGAAGTCCTAAGGGAATTGATTGATGTTTGCGCCCTGGTCTACATAGACGACATTCTAGTGTATTCAACCTCGAAACAAGACCATATCAAGCATGTCCGTGCTGTCCTTGCCAAACTGCGCCAACATCGACTATATGCAAAACTTGAAAAATGTTTTTTCCACGTAACCGAAGTAGAATTTCTGGGTTTCATTCTTACTCCGAAAAGCATCCGAATGGATGTACACACGGTGGATGCCATTCTTAAATGGCCTTCTCCGTCCTCGTTAAAAGCGGTCCAGAGCATGCTGGGCTTTGCAAACACATTACTTCTATGAAAAGACAATAAAAAATTAATGTGGACAGAAGACGCCGAAAAGGCCTTCCAAGAATTTAAGGAAAAGTTCACCTCAGCCCCAATTTTGTGACATCCTTGTCCGGATCTTCCTTACATTGTGGAAACGGATGCCTCCAGCATGGCTATGGGGGCGGTTCTTTCTCAGAGGGACCCTGAAACTGGCCAATTGCACCCCGTGGCCTTCTGGTCGCGAAAATTCACACCGACTGAACTCAATTATTCCATCACCGATAAGGAACTGCTTGCTATAAAATCCGCCTTCAAGGCATGGCAACATTACCTCTTTCGAGCCAGGTACACAGTCACGGTAATCACAGATCATCGGAACCTACAATATTTGAAAACAGCAAAAGCATAATCCTCACGCCAATTACGATGGGCCCTTTTCTTTGCCGAATATGACTACGTGATCATTTATCGACCAGGCGTAAGAAACGGAAAAGCAGACGCACTATCCCGCATGGGCATCGATGAGGAAGTATATGCAACCCCAGATCCAGTAGCCATTATTCCTGAGGACAAGCTCTTAGGCCTCACCACAGCTTTGAAAAAACTGAGCTTAAAAACGTTATGAAACGTGAAATAACACCTAATGAACTACTGGAATGGCCTACCAAAGGAAAACAATACACCGTTAAAGATCAACTGCTATATTTTGATGAACGCCTGTATGTGCCTAAAACAGAGCTACAGCAACTAATCATTTCAGACTATCGCGATTCTCTGATAGAAGGTCATCCCAGAATTGCTAAAACCCTAGCCAAAGTGAAGTGCAATTATTGGTGGCCTACTTGGCGGCGAGACGTCATCCAATATGTTCAAATTTGTGGAGTGTGTGCACAAAACAAGTCACTAAACGAAAAACCAGCTGTACTCCTGCACCCATTAGAAATTCCTCCTGCACTATGGCACACACTTTCTCTCGACTTTTTTACCGATTTGCCTCCCAGCCAAGGGTTCAATACCATCCTAGTAGTAGTAGACTTATTTTTGAAAATGGCACACGCTATCCCTTTCAAAGGACTCCCGGATGCATCCCATCTAGCAAAAGTGTTCCTGGAAAACATTATCAAACTGCATGGCTGCCCGTCAGTCCTGGTCTCTGATCGAGGCAGCCAATTCATATCTACCTTCTGGAATAAGTGCTGCTCTATGGCTCAAATCGACATCCGACTATCCACCAGCCATCACCCCCAAACAGATGGTCAAACAGAGAGGACCAACCAGACTCTCGAACAATACCTACGGTGCATGCTGCACCAAGTCGAAGGAACCTGGAAAGATCTATCATGGGTAGCCGAATATGCTTACAATTCATTGCATTCCAGTACTGGTCAAACACCTTTCTACACCCTCTACGGCAGACATCCACATACTTCCGAACTAGACAGCCCTCCCAGTCTAGAAATGCCGACAGTAAAGACTCTTCATGCAAACATCACTCAGGCCTTTAAAAAGGCAACAGAACAGTTAATCCAAGCCAAAAACAAGCAAAAAAGGTTTGCTGACCAACATCGGAAAAAGGCCCCTGACTATCAGGTAGGAGACAAGGTTTGGCTAGCCACAAAATATATACCTCTAAAAGGAACCCAGACTTTTCGTCTTCGCTATTTGGGACCTTATTCTGTTCAAGCCATCATGAATCCAGCAGCTGTTAAACTAGCATTACCAGCCAACATGCAAATTCACCCAGTATTCCACGTTTCACTTCTAAAACCAGTACAACCCGGTACACAAGTTAAGCCACCACCTGAACCCATTATGATCGATGGAGAACCCGAATTCGAAGTGAAAGAAATCCTGGATTCCAAATTTACCAGATCCAAACTATACTATCTAGTCGATTGGAAGGGTTACGGCCCTCAGGACAGATCTTGGGAACCTAGTGAGAGCATTCATGCACCGCGTTTTATTAGACTATTTCATCGAAACTTTCCAGCCAAACCAGCACCAGGCAGGAGAATCACTTTAGGAGGGGCCTTGGAGGGTGGGGGGAGTACTGTCACGACCTGTGACCCAAAACCCCACTAGCATGGTCACATGCCAGGGAGGGTTAAGACTCAGGGTTCATTTAGGGCTCCAAGGGCCTTGCACTATCCTCATGGACTCTCCTGGAGTCAGTCTTGGTGCCTTTGGCGCAAGGCTCATGTTCAGATTGGGACACAGTCTTGAAGGGACTACTTTTCATTGGAGGCCTGCAGCCAACATGGAAGCACCCACACAGCCTAGTTCCTAGAACCAGATTGTGCGGTGCAGTGTTTTGGGTGTGGTAGCCCGGACTACTTTACCAGGACTACTTTACTAGAGGGCTATATAAACCACACCCAAGTTACAGAACGTGCTTTGCATTATTCTGCAGCCAGCAGCATGATGCTCATCGTGTCCAGAGACCAGAATCTGGCGATCCTTGAACAGCGGACCTGCAGAGGAGACAAAAGAACATCATTAGCAGTCTCTGCTTACTTGCAGCTTCCTATCCGTCAAGTATCCTTCTTCCTGCAGCTCGCGGTCTTTCATCCAGTCGGCAGCATCACCGGGATATCACGCACGCACCAGAACAAAGCACCTGGAGGGAGAGAGAAAGAAGGACAACGTTAAAACGGATTACAGCAGTAATCACGAGAACCTCACCTGGCTGGGCATTTCTTGGCCGGCTCGCTCCGGAAATCTTCACACGCCCAGAAAGATCATTGCGACCTGAAAAGGAATAAAGAAAACAGGTTATCAAAAGAAGACATTACCGCGCCGCACTTCGCGCTTAACCTACCATCCATTACACGCTCCTGTGTCCATCATCCGGGTAGGAGCCCGATCCAAGCTGCGCATCCACCGAACCTCTGTGCACCTAAGGGGGAATAAATAAGGAAAAGACATTAATAGGAAAAAAGGAAAGCAAGGACATTTTAAGATTGCTTTAACCAGACTTACCTCCTTAAAGACACTTGAATGGGTTAGCACCAGTGAAGCTAACTCGGTCGCTCAAACCCGCAGAAAACTATGCGCCCCTGCACAGAAGGCAGGACGGAGGGCACGCCAGACATCACAACAAGGTGAGGAGTGGGCCATCAGATCGAATCCAGGGAGCGAGGGGAAGAAACCAAAATCTGTTCCTAAGTCCAGCGCTCCTGTGTTTTCAGGCCCGACCTCCAAAGAAGGCACCATCCGGAATCGGGAAGGGTCCAGGGTGAATCCAGCAACCAGAGCATAAGGGCGTCCCTGTGGATACCAGGTGGGCGTAACAGAGAGGCGGGAGTGATGTGCTATCAAGATGATGTGCTGGTTTGTGGGGGTGATGAAGCTGAACACGATGTGAGGTTGAGGAGAGTCATGAGAATTCTAGGAGAGGCAGGCTTGACAATAGCCACAGAAAAATGTACTTTCAAGGCTAACAAGGTGGTTTATCTTGGCCGTGAGATCTCAGGGAACGGATTTAGGCCCAAAGAGGATGCAGTGAAAGTGATTAAGGGCATGGTGGCACCCAAAAGCAAGGGGGATGTGTTATCTTTTCTAGGATTAATTGAGTTTTATGGGAAGTTTGTTAAAGGTTTGGCAGACAAAACGAGAAATATGCGGAGGCTCACTCACAAAGTTGTGACCTTTTGTTGGTATGAGAAATGTAAAATGGAGTTTGAAGAAGTGAAGTCAGCGGTGGTTAACGCACCCATTTTGAAGGCGTTTGAGGAGACTAGGAGGACGCTTTTGTTTATCGATGCCAGTGACTATGGTCTGGGGGGAGTGCTTATGCAGGAGGACAGCATGGGTTTGCATACCATAGCATTCGCATCCAGGAGTCTCAAAAGTGTGGAGTGTAGGTACTCAGTGGTTGAAAGGGAGGCTCTTGCCTGTGTGTGGGGTCTGGAAAAATGCAAAAGATTTTTGTGGGGGAGAGAGTTTGTAATCTGTACCGGCCACAAACCATTAGTCGGCATATTTTCCAAAAGGGGTCTAGAAGGAGTGTCCTGTCGCATAATGAAGTGGGTGAGTTCGATGCATGGGTTGAGATTTTCCATGGTGCATATTCGTGGGGAGAGTAATGTTGTAGCAGATGCTTTGTCAAGGGGTGTGGAGCAAGATGAGTTGGGTGTGTGTGGGGAGAATCATGAGGAGGATTTAACTGAGATATTTCAGGTTCAGGGTAGCATACGAAGAAATGAATGGGATGCTGCATGCTTGGAGGATGGGTTGTACCAAAGGGTCTTAATAATGGTGAGGAGGAATGACATTAAGGGAGAGAATGGAGCAATAGAGGGTTTTGGCAAGGTGAAAGATGATTTGTGGGTTCAGGGTGACTACTTGTATCGAGGGCATCAATTGGTGGTCCCGGTCAAGATGAGGGGCACAGTGATACATGTAGCTCATACAGGTCATTTGGGCGTGGCCAGGACAAAGGGGCTGGTGAGGGCCAATTTCTGGTGGCCCGGTGTAGATAAAGATGTGGAGGGGCAAGTAAAGGCATGTCCAGAATGTGTAGAGGACGATAAAGGTCTTACAATTCAGAAGGTTCCCATGGTGGTACGGGACAGTCCCTGGGTACCCTGGGATGAGGTAGCCCTTGACTTATTAGGGCCCTTCAACATCAGTGGGTCCAGAGACGTATACCTATTAGCAGTGATTGATCTACATTCCAAGTGCCTGAAGTGTGTGTGTGCTGAGGGAAATCTCGAGTGGTAGGATTATCCAATTTCTGAAACAGTTGTTCTGGAGGGAAGGTTTTCCAAAGAGGTGTTTGTCAGACAATGGTACACAGCTAGTGTCCAAGGGGTTTAGGGAGTTCCTTGAGAAATATGGTGTAGATCAGGTCACCATGGCGCTCTATCATCCCCAAGGGAATGGTTGGTTAGAGCGGTTCAATAGGATGCTTATGGAAGCAATTATAATAGTGGTGGCCACTGGGGGAGACTGGCTGAGGACTGTAATGGAAAGGACTTTCAAGTATCGGGTGGCACCTCACAGCGTTACTGGGGTTTCCTCGTTTGAGGTTCTGCGCGGAAGGAAGCCTAATACCCATCTCTGTCCTGGGTGGATGGGGAGATCGAGGAGTGTGAGGGTGGATATTGAAGGGGTGAGGCAGAGGATGCATGTGATGCATGTGAGTGGGATGAAAGCCAAAGTTCGCTATGATCAGAAGAACAGTTGCAGAAGTTTGGAAGTAAAGGAGGGGGATTGGATTAAAGTGAAGCTACCTACAAAGGTGCGGAAGAGGTCTTCTGTTTACTCAGAGCCCAAATTAGTGGTAAAGGACTTGGGGTCATCCGTGCTAGTGAGAGGAGGTGCTTTGTGGAATAAAGAGAGGGTTGCGATTATCAAGAGTGGAGTAGTATGGAAGGGAGTTGGAGGGACCAATGATGAGCAACTAACTTTATGGTCACTGCCGTTTCGTATTGTGATTTATCATTTTGTGTCATCGTCATGGTCACTACCTTTCGCATTGTGATTTACCATTTTGTTCCTATTTCCCTTTGTAGAGAAGGGAGGTGTTAGGTGGTATCTGTACATAGTTATTTTAGTGTTTGCCCTTCATATTGTACATAGCCATTTATTAATGATGTTCCTGACTACTGTTGCCATGCACACCTGTTATGGCCCATGCTTCAGAATGGGGATGTTTGTAGGGTGGGAAGTTCTATATGAGTCAGTTACTGTTAGCTCCCTGGCTGGGGGTTGTTTGACTTGTGTGCTTAATAAATGTTTGATCATCATTTACCCAGTTGTGGATTTGTTCTTGGAAAATCATTCATAACAAGCGGTTCAAACATGACCCAGAAATTCACAATTCTTCTCTTTCTTCAAAGCTGGACTCTAACGTACCTGCAGTGGACAACCCTAATTTGACTGTTGAATCATGAGTGTGCTGGGCACAAAAGTCTTTTAGGTAGGGAAGCTCTCAACACACTGAACCAGTAACATGGCATTATAAATGCGCTTTTTGTTTCCTATAAATGTGCTACTGGTCAAAAAGGTATTTCGAAGCACCATTTTATAGGTAGGAGACTACAGTGGATTTATGTTGGCTTTGATACTCCCCCATCAAAAGGTTGATTGTGAACCTTCACTGTGGTGTGAGAGAATTTCTTCAGTGGCACAGTATAAATAGAAGTCTACACCTGCATGGTCAGGTGTATTCTATTCTTGTGTCCTCAATTGCATATGTTTCTATCATTCCTCCTGTAGCTGAAGAGTGTGCATTCTTTAAGGCTGTTTGTCATTCTCTGGTTCATGAGTTGTAGCACTGCAAGGAATCTTGTTCCCACAGAATATGTCTGCTTATGCATCTAGCAAGAGTTAAAAAAAAATGGGAGGGCAAGTACACATGACATTATCTCCTTCAAGGAGTGGGTAACTCGATTAAAAGATTCAAACTAGTAAATTATCTAAGCGATTGTCAAGATGATGTTGCTTCTCTGCAAGAGATGCATTTGGATGCTATGGAATCAGACAAATCAGACAAACTATACAAGGGGTGGTTTAAGGCAGGATTGTATTTCTCCTTTGCTATGAACAGAGGAGTCTGATTCTTATAGTCAAATGACCACCTCTTACTACATATTCTAATTCTGAAGGTAGATTTCTGGAAATGTGAAAAACTATTTTTCCTTCAATCAATTACACTTAAAAATGTATATGGACTAACACATGATTACCTTGGCTTGTTGTCCCACTTATTCAAATTGTGCGCTCACTACATAAAAAATAACAATCATATGTTCAATTTGATTATGTCACCACTGCTAGATAGACAGCCATCTGCGCCTTCACACCATAAACCACTGAAAGTGGGCAAAGCACTGAATGACTTGTTTGAGGATATTCACTTCTAAGATAGTTGGAGATCACTGCATCCTAAAGTGAAGGATTATACATTCTACCCTCACAATAGTTATTCAGATCTACAATCTCATTCCAACGTCTATAGCTGATCATAGCCTAGTTCTATTGAAAATGGATATCTCACGAGATGTTACATGGCCCCTATATTTGGCTGTCCTCTAAAGTTCAGATTTTATTGATAATCTTTCAATGGGATTTCTGAAAAATGTAATTGAAGAATTGACTACTCACAAAGGCCTGCTTGCATTTAAGGCCTTCCTTGAAGGTCGGTGTTTATTGTGCACTAAGCCACAATGATGAAATGCATTTCATTTCTGCAATCAGGATGGTAGTGCACAAACGTAAAATATAACGTGATACTGTCCTGCTCCAACATTCAAATATACTCAGAAATAACTTAAAAGATATTATTAGAACTTGCGTGAAGAAATAATTTCCCAAAAGAGTACAGACTTGTTTGATTAAATAGACTGACCTCTCAGAATGGTGGCTTATACTCTGTAGTGCCAATACCAGGCCAAGATCATAGATGTGATAAGAAATGAACAAGGTGTTTTGGTAACAAGATATCAAGATATTCATGTCTGCTTTCTGTCATTTTACACTGACCCATCAGCAACTATTGAAATACTTCTTTAAGGATAGAGTAGTTACTAACAATGACCTTAACACTCTTAACACTTATGAAGAATTTCCAAAAGCCATTCATACCACTTCCAAAGGAAAAGCTGGGCTCAAGTAGACTTTTACAGTACATATGCAGACTCCATAGCATCAGGATTTAGCAGGGTGTTTGAGAAGGTGGACTTGGTGGGTTGTCTTTTGATTTTCATGTATGAAGCCACTATCGTGATACTTTACAAGCCCCATAGAGGCCCCACTTGCATTGACTCTTTTAGGCCAGTATCACTGAAGACAAATGCCAAGATAGTGGCAAAATGTCTGGCCATGCGGTTAAAACTCATCATACCAAGATTAGGGCACCATAATCAAATAGATTGCGTGCTTGGTCAAGACTCAAGAGATAGGAGAAAGCTCCTAAGCATATGAGGCAGACCTGCAGCATGTTATGATGTCATTTTGTCCTTTGACATTGAAAAATTATTTGACTGTCTCAGTTGGGATTATATCTTGCGGTTTTGGTAACCTTGGGCTTGAAGAGCTATTTTTTACATATGATTTAAATGCTGTATTAATCGCCTAAAGCCTCAGAGGGTACTAGTGCGTTTGTGTGCTTCATCTTTTTCCCTATCAATGTGTAAAAGAAAAGGATACCCATGATGCACTGGTTATAGTGAGTAAAATATATTCAGACAAAGAATGACCAGGATCCTTTTGGAAATAACAAACACTAGATCTTGCTTTACGGGGATGATTTTCGGCTTTATAATCCACATCACTGCGAATTTTCAAAAGTTGTACTCCATTAACCACCCATGGGTCATTCCTAAAATGAAGACGGATCTGGGCAAGCATGCATCCATTTTCCATTACCGGACATATAAATGCTCTAAAGATCAATGCACTACCCAAACTCTGGCATTTGGCACAAATGATTCCTGTACACCCGCCATCAAAATTTAGAAGGGATTTGGAAAACCAATTTGGAAGATTCCTTTGGAGACGTAAGAAAGCACATCTTAACTTAAATATGTGCAGCCTTGCGCCCCACTTGTGGCAATCTCCTTGATAGCTCTGTCACTGCGTATGCTACCCCTTGTCACAGAGACAGTGCCAGGGTTACTTCTCCTTTCTTCTGTCATATATGCAGTGGACTGAGGAATAACATCTTCACATCCCATGCCTGCTCGCACCCCATAAAATGATATGTTAGGGTGTTTTCTTTCCATGTAACTTTTTATTAACCTTTTCACAAATTTCCAACACATTGTAACCCCCCCCCCCAAGCAGCCCCACCCCCGAGAGTCTGAACGTAGATAGTAGGCTTTCCTTTTGATTTTCTTTGAGTCATAGCCTCCTGGAGTCAAGTGTCCTGGGGCAGAGAGCGACATGGATGACCCCAGGAGCGAGGAAGAAAATTAACTTAAAAATTGATAGACAGATGGTGTGCCCCCTAAAAGGGAAAGAAGTGCAACAGAAACAAACCCGAGAGCTGATCAGGGGAGAGCGGTAGGCCAGGTCAGAATAGCCGTGAACCGCTCCACAAGGACAATGAAGAAGCAGAATCCACGCTGGAAGTGCCAGAGTGAGGTTTGTTTTGTTTGCATGTTTGTTATTGTTGTTGTTTGTTTGTTTGTTTAAAAAAATTATAATAAACAGTTTAAAAAAAAAAGTGTTCTGGTTTATTCCAGCAGATCTAGCAGTCTCATTCTCCTCAGGCACACAATCACCCTTGCCCCTTTTTGAAGAAACCCAAGAACCTGGGACCAATCCACCAAGAATACTTAATGATCATCTTGTAGAGAGTAGGTAGCCCATTCCAATGCTGCAAAGTTGCAGACTTGTTCCACCCATTCATGTTCAATTGGAGGATCTTTTGTTTGTTTGTTTATTTACTTATAATGCGCGCCAGACCCGAGGGTATCAGGGCGCAGGAACAAGGATGTTTTCAGGTTGCATGGTTACAGATATACATTGCAATATATAGATTACAATAAAAGGCAAAATATATATTTGATTTCCATTTTTTGCGCCACCCCCAGTCCCCCCGCCATCATCATAATCACATATATTTTACAATCCACTCTAGTGGACAAATCTTCCAATTGTCCCCCTGGCCCCAGTATAGATAATCCTCTACGGCTATTGAAAAAAAAGAAAGATCCTGACTTTGAAAAATAAATAAAAAAAGAAAATCAAAAATACTCTAATTATTTAAAAGCAAATAAGGCTACTATGAAACAACATGATGCTGAAGCGATTTTAAGAGCTCTACAAAACAAAAATACGAGAAACCTATGGTCAATGATGAATGTTAATTCAATCCAACAAACTATGATACAAGAAATGGAAGCCCACATCTGGGTTAAACACTTCCGTGAAGTATACAACACCAATACAGCAAACTTGCCTAAAAGCAAAGAAAACGATACGAGTACTTGGAAATTTAATTGGGATGTGGATGACATGACATAAACAAAATTAATGCCTTGAATCCATCCAGAGCTCCAGGCCCTGATGGGCTTGCAAATGCTATCCTAAAAGCTACTCCGGAAAGTTGGGCAAAATTCTTCTTCCATCTATTGTATCTAATAGAAAAAAGAAAAGAAATTCCTTACACTTGGACAGTTGCGATTCTGATTCCGATTTACAAGACTGGAGACCGAAAGAACCTGAATAATTATAGGCCAATAGCCCTCCTAGATCCGCTAGGAAAACTATTTGCAAGCTATTTACAAAAACAACTGAACAACTGGGCTGCAAATAACGAAAAACAAGCGAAAGACAAACAGGATTTGTGACAAAAATTGGAACTAATATAAACCTATTGATATTGAATTTGATAAAAACGGAAGCAATCATCAGAAAGCAACAAGTCTATGCTATATTCATAGACCTGAAAATGGCGTTTGACTCTGTAAACAGACATAAGCTCAGGGAAAAACTATCAGCAAGGGGTTGTCCTACTGGCATCCTCAATCCGATAATACAGCTCTACCCAAATACATCTGTTCGCCTAACAAAAGATGGTATGGTCACACAATCCATTTCCACTTGGAATGGACTGAAACAAGGATGTCCATTAGCCGCTTGTTTATATAACTTATACTCCAACGACTTTGAGGAAAAAATCCAAAATCCTAAAGCAAATCCACCGAAGATTAACAATGAGTCAATACAAACACTAATCTATGCTGACGACATCATCATATTAGACAAAACCACAAAAGGCCTTCAAGAAACCTTGGATAAAACACAAATGTATATGTGTACAAATGACCTGCAAATTAACACAAGTAAAACAAAGGTCATGAAACTTGTCACTCAAAACCGGAAAATCCAACATCCCGTAAAAATCTTTCTTGAAAATAAAGAAATACTGGCAACAAAGACAATAAAATATCTGGGCGCTCTGATTAATCCCTCTACCAATGAAAAAGAATGGTATGAATGCATCGAAGAAAAGACAAGATCCTTAGCCAGACAAGGAAGGTTTTTTCACCTGAAATACGGCACATATTCAGTAAAGGCTACAACCCTATTATACAGACAAATGGTAGTTCCAATAATAACCTATGCAAGCGAAACATTAATCAACCAGAAGGTGATCAATTGGTCTTTTCTAGAAGGACTATACTGGCGAAAAACACTAGCTCTCCCAAAATCGTTTCCCATTGCAAGGATCAGATTTGAATTGGCCTTACAGTCTATCGAGTCTATAGTTTCATGGAAACAGATGGACCTGTATAGAAAAATAATTTCGGATGAGCAGATTCCATCACTGGAAATAATAAAAAGAAAAACACAAGCTTTTCAAACGACAGCTATTTCGAAATGGACAACAACAATAAAAAGAAAATTGCAACTTGAAGAAATATCAGAAGAAATGCTAACAAAGAGGCCACAGCAAGCGAAACAAAAACTAAAAAACGATTGGATAAAAACAGTAGAGAGCCAAACAACCTACAAACGTTACCTCAAATGTGATGCCGAGACAAGAGCTCTAAACGAACTACCTGACTATTTAAGTCAATTTCCGGACAGAAATATCTGGGACTTATTTCTAAGAGTTCGCCTGAACATACTACCGACCAGAGACTATCTAGCAATGATAGATAAATCTGACACCGTTTCCTTGGATTGTAGATTTTGCAAAGAAGTGAAAACAACAGAAACATTATTTCACATAATCATGGAGTGTCCGATGCTGAAAGAAAAAAGGGAACTCTTTAGAGATTTTTTCTAAAATCTCATCAAAAGCAAAGACGACTGAAGAAAGATGGTCTAATCTCCTACTAGGAAACAATCAGTGGCTTATCATTACAATAATTAAATTCTGGATTGAGATTTCAAATGAATCGGAAAGGGTCTGAATTAAATGACTTGTTCTTATTCTAATGAAAAGTTTGTAAAATCAAACAAATCATTTTAAATAAAAAAAAAATAGATAATCCTCTGTTGCCCCTTCCCTTTAGACCCAGTGCCTCCTCTAGTGCTTCCCATATTATGCTCCAGCATTCCTGGATATGAGGGCAGTCCCACCAGATATGATTCCAAGTCCCCAACATTTCACATTGTCTCCAGCAAAGGTTTGATACTGAGGGGTAGAATGTATGTATTTTATATGGAGTTAGGTTCCATTGTAACATGACTTTAACCCATATTTCCTGGATTTGTAGGGATCTCGTTAGCTTGGGTATGTTAGCCCACGGTTGCTTCCATTCTGTTGCCTCTATCTCTTGGCCTGTTGCGCCTTCCCAGGACGCCATGTATTTCCTTTCCCCTGGTTCCTCTCTCTGTTTGATAAGTGAGTAAATTGCCCCACTAAATGTTTATCCCCGGGATCAGATATTAGGTATTTCTCGAAGGGGTTAGGCTTCGCGTTGCTGCCTCCTTCATGGACGGCTGCATTAACCAGTGTCTCATTTTTAATTGTCGAAACCTCTGCGTTTCTTCCACTCCAAAGTCCTCTTTACATTGGGAGAATGATTTAATGTCTGGCCCCACAAACATGTCCAAGATCTTTTGGCAACCTCTTTCCCACCACGCCTCAAAGCCTTTTTTCCATACCCTGGAGTGAAATGTGGGTTGCCAAAAATTGGTGTAAATGGAGGTGGAAATGTGGTGATTTGGGCCCATTTTATAAGCTCACCCCAAGAGTCCCCTCCCACCATCAGTATCTTGCTATAATACATCTTTTTTGGTCTGTCTCCCTTCGGTTTCCATAGTACCTCCTCAAGGTTATCCCATATTACTGCTTTATCCATTGCCCTCCATATCTTTTCCCAGTCCTATATATTTTAAGGTCTGGTTCCCCCACACCTTCCCTGATTCTAAGCATCATCATTACCTGTCCAGCTATCCTTGGTCTTTTATTGTTCCAGACAAATCTCCTAGTGTGTTTTGGATAGCACGGAATAAGGAGACAGGGACCGAAATAGGGAGAGTCATAAAGTTAAAGTAGTACAACAGCTGTGGAATAATAACCAACTTTAAACCATTGATTCTGCCCATCCAGGTTATCGTTAGAGGGACCCAATCGATCAGTATATTCTTTATTACTTCTAACAAGGGCAGATATTAACCGAAAAAAGCTTGTCCAAAGTTTTAGTTAGCTTTATTCCTAGATAGGCTATGGACTTCTCGACCCATTTATATGGAAGCATGGCCTTGAGCCCCTCCTCTATCTCTCTTGGTATTGTGAGGTTCAGAATTTCTGTTTTGTAGGGGTTTATTTTTAGCCCTGCTATCGACCGAACCGTAATATTTCTCTCTCCATTGCCCCGAGGGAGCCCTCCGTGTCCATTAAGTCAGCAGCATGTCACCCGCGAAGGCGGCAATCTTATGAACCCTTCCCCAAAATTGTATCCCCTCATTCTCCCCATTCGATCTTATTGCTGCCATAAGTGGCACCAGATAGATTGCATAGAGCAAGGGGCAGAGGAGGCAACCCTGCTTCGCGCCCCGCTGGACCTTATGATGCTCACATAGCTTGCCATTAATTGCTAGCCTTAGGGATGGGTTCTGGTAGTTGGTCTTTATCATTGTTAGAAACTTCTCACCAAAGCCCATTAGCTTCATTGCGATGAACAAGAACCGCCACTCTACCCTGTCAAAGGCCTTTTCCGTATCTAATGCTACTAAGATTAATGGGACTCTCTTTCTATTAACCTTTTCTATGAGGTGAACTATCCTCCTTGTATGTCTGCCACTGATGAACCCGGACTGGTCTCAGCTAATTGTGCTTGGGAGAATTTGGTCTCAGCAATTCGCCAGGACCTTTGTAAAGATCTCTGCGTCCACATTGATTAGGGTTATCAGCCTGTAAGAACCATATACAGTCGGGTCTTGGCCTTCTTTTGGGAGGAGGACTTCTTTTGCCTCATCCATGCTTGCTGTAACTTGTCCCCTACTCCCAATTTTCTTGGGGAGAAGAGGCACCATATATGAAATCTATGTTTCCCTGAATGATCTATAAAATTATGCGTTAAAGCTATCGGGCCGGGGGACTTGTTGCTGGGTAGGGCCATAGTGACCCTCTGCACCCTCGTCCTGTGTAATGTCTAGTTCTAGTGCTTCTCTTTCCTTATCAGTTACTTGAGTCAATTTCCTTGCTCCTATATAGCCTGTTGACTCTGTATTTGTATTTGTATTTATTTTATTTGTATTGCGCACCTTGCCCAGGGGCTTCTGGGCGCATGTTTAGGAAAGTTACAGGTTATAGCAAGGTAGAAACAATATACAGTTACAAGTTACAATTACAGGAAAGTAGAAAAATTATACATTATGCACATATTTACAAAATGTTCTGAATAACAATCAGAGAGGAACGCAGCACATCTAGGTATTAGCAGCTGACAGATGATGGGGCGGCGGCTAAGGCATCTTGTTCATGTAACCACAGTTTGGTTTTAGCTTTGAAGGAATGGCAATATGGAACGTTTCTCAAAGCATTGGGAAGGGCGTTCCACAACTTGGCTGCAAGGACTGGAAAGCTCAACCCTCCGGCAGTCTGAAGCTTAAAGCTGGGAATAGCCAGCGTGTGTGCCTGGGCAGATCTCAGTGGTCTAGAAGCTGTGTGTTGTGTGAAGCACGTGGATAAGTAGGCAGGAGCTGCGTTGTTCTGGGCCTTGTGGGTTAGAACGAGTGCTTTGAGAGATATGCAATGAGAGATGGGTAGCCAATGTAAGTTCTGTGTGGTATTGGAGATGTGAGAGCGCCTGGGTATGTTGAGTGCTGCCCTTATGGCGTTGTTCTGCATGATCTAGAGTTTATAAAGGTTTCTTTGGCTAATCCCTAAGTAGAGGGCGTTGCAATTGTCGATTTTGGACATGATGAGGGTTCTAGCGAGTATCAGGCAGTTGCCCGTTGTCAGAAAGGGGCGACATGCTATAATCCATTTGCAGGTGTAAGATGACGCTGAGACAACTGCATTGGTTTGTCGATTGAGGGACAGAGTAGAGTCTAGATATATTCCAAGAGTTTTTGTGACGTTAGAGACTTTAATATCATTCCCTTCAATAATGAAGGAATTGTATTTGGGGTCAAGTTTAGTGAGTTTAGATTGCGAGCCTAGGATGATTAGCTCTGTTTTTTTCGTCATTAAGGCATAGCCCATGATGAGCCATCCAGGCCTGGATGACGGTGTAGACTGTATTGAGAGATTTAGCATCGGTTACGTAGTCACCAGTGATAGGGATGAGTATCTGGGTGTCATCCGCATAATTAGTGTAGGAGACACCCAGATAGTCAAGTATATCAAAGAGTGGTTTAGCGAACACGTTATAGAGTGTGGGAGATACACAAGATCCTTGTGGGACTCTGTACGGGACGTGGGCTGGGTCAGCTGCAGCTAGTGGAGAGAAGACCCTCATGGTTCTGTTTGCAAGGAAGGAACTGATCCAGGATGTTGCTGCGTCAGAAAAGTGGGCAGCAATTTTCAGATGGTGTCAGAGGATTTGATGATCGACCAGATCAATGGCTGCTGAAAGATCGAGGAGGAGTAGGAGTGCCTGTTTGCCCTTATCTTTCAGATCCTCGATTTGGGTTTTTAAATCTAGTAAAGCTGTCTCCGTACCATGTCTGGGACGGAAGCCGGATTGTCTAAGCCCGAATAGATTGTTGGCTTCAAGGTAATCCTGGATTAGGAGATAGGCTGCACGGTCGAGAATTATGAGCAGGTATGGCACCGTGGTGATGGGCCTATAGTTGGAAGGATTACTGGGGTCGAGATTCGTTTTTTTTATTAAGGGGATGACCCAAGCATCCTTGAGGTTGTCAGGTACAGTACCAGATTCGAAGGATGCATTAATGAATGAGGTAATAAATGGGGCGAGATCATGCATGGCTTCCTTTATGATTGGTGCAGGGCGTCACCTTGGCAATTGGAAGGCTTGAGCTTCGTTATGATATTTTCTACTTCCTTGATGGTGAGGGGCGAGAAGCTGAATGGTTTGATGGAATGCTTAGGAGAGTGGGTTTTGTAGAGGGTTGCCGGTTGAGACAGAGAGGTAACTTTTTTTTGGTTAATTTTGGCTTGGAACAAGGCAATTTTGTCAAGCAGAGCTTTTTGGATATTAGAGCACCATTCAGTGTCGGGGGTGCACGTGTCAAGTGGGGCAACTGGAGAGTCAAGTTCCTGGAGTATCTTGAAAAGTTCCTTGGTGTTAGATTGGGCTTCAGTGATCCTTTTATTGTACACTTCCTTTTCTGCAGCGAGGATGGCTTCTTTGTAGGTACGGGAGGCTGAAGTATGGTTATTTTTGTTTACTAGGGAAGGAGAGCTTTTCCAGTGAGCCTCAGCTTTTCTTTTTTATTTGCGCAGGTCTCGTAAATGCGGGGAGAACCAGGAGTTGAGGTGAAGCCGCAGTTTTTGTTTGCGCAGTTTGATTGGGGCGATAGTATTGAGGGCTTTTAGCATGGTGCGGTTATAAGTGTCTACTAATGCTGTGGGGTCTGAGCTGGAGTCAGACGCCGAGTTCAATAAAGGGAGGATGAGAGGAAGATGTTTCTCAACTGTAATATCCTTTTTGTTATGTGTGTAAGTGGGAGGGGCGAGGTTGGGTTTATCTACGGGTGGACTGGAATTAATGGAGAATGATATTATGTGGTGATCAGACCATGCGCAAGGAGACAAAGAGGTAACGTTAAGTGCACAATTCTTGTCTGAAACCCAGTCAAGAGTGCGACCCTTAATATGGGTGGGCTCACTGATATGTTGGGTGAGGCCGAAGTCGGCCAGGACATTTTCTAGAAACTTCTCACCAAAGCCCATTTGCTTCATTGCGAACAGGAACCTCCACTCTACCCTGTCAAAAGCCTTTTCCGTATCTAATGCTACTAAGATTAATGGGACTCTCTTTCTATTAACCTTTTCTATGAGGTGAACTATCCTCCATTTATGTCTGCCACTGATGAACCCGGACTGGTCTCAGCTAATTATGCTTGGGAGAATTTGGTCTCAGCGATTCGCCAGGACCTTTGTAAATATCTCTGCGTCCACATTGATTAGGGTTATCAGCCTGTAAGAACCATATACAGTCGGGTCTTGGCATTCTTTTATGAGGAGGACTACTTTTGCCTCATCCATGTTTGCTGTAATTTGTCCCCTACTCCCGATTTGGTGGGGAGAAGAGGCACCATATATGAAATCAATGTTTCCCTGAATGATCTATAAAATTCTGCGTTAAAGCTATCGGGCCGGGGGACTTATTGCTGGGTAGGGCCATAATGACCCTCTGCACCCTCGTCCTGTGTAATGTCCAGTTCTAGTGTTTCTCTTTCCATATCAGTTACTTGAGTCAATTTCCTTGCTCCTATATAGTCCTGCTGACTCTGTTCAAAAGGGTTTGCAGAGCTATATAGTTCTGTATAAAACCTTGAGAATTCCTGCCTTCCACCTTTACTTTTAAGATTGTTTAGCCTTCTCTTCCCTTCTCAACATCCTGGCCAAAAGTCTGTCAGATTTGTTGGCCTGGATGTAAAATTTTGTTTTTAAAAACAACAAATATTGTTCTGCTGCCTTTGCCTGTATGATTTCCAGTTGGCCTTTTACAGCTCTATACTCCTTTCTTGTTTCCCCACTCGCTCCCACTCCCATCCTGGCCATTATCCTCTTTAGTTTTCCCTCTAGATCTCTTTCTACCTGCCTTAGGTTCCCTGTTTCTGCAGGCTTTAATCACAATGATTGTCCTCCTAATTGTAGCCTTGAAAGCATCCCATCTCGTTTGCGCTGATGTGTCTTCCGAACTGTTGTTCTCAAAGAAGCGCACAATCGCCTCTCTCAACTCATTCCTCAGAGCTTACTCCCTAAACAGGTAGACTGGGTACCTCAACTTCCAGAGTCCTAGGGGGCCTAGCCTTCTACCAATTTTCAGTGTCAAGGGTACATGGTCTGACAAGAGTTTTGCCCCCACCTCTATAGCCCTTACCCGTCCCAGGAGTTTCCGGGATGCCCACACATAATCTATTTGTGATGATGATTGATGGACATGAAAGAAAAATGTGTACCCTTCCTTGTCGCCTTCCTTTTCCCTCCATATGTCCACTAAAGATAGCCTCTCCACTTTCTCTATTAGTTCTTTCGAATGTTTCCCCTGGACTCCTTTGGTTTTTGTGGATAGCATCTGGTCATAGCTTCGAATTCCAAACCGTCGAATGCCATATCATAGAAAAAAAAGCATCGAAAAAAGCATTGAATGCATTCTTTTATATGGTAAAGGGTTTCGTTTTATTTTAATGGGTTTTAAAGGTTAAAAAGGGGGCATGGGGGAACCCCCCATTAAAATACAATGAAAATAAAATGCATTAAATGCTTTTTTTCCGATGCTTTTTTCTATGGTATGGCATTTAACAGTTTGGCATTCGATGCAATGACTAGGAACCTCGTGGATCTATAATTTTCTGGATCCCATGCCATATTAAAATCCCCTGTCAAAATTATGGGACCCTTATCGAATTTCACAAGTTTGTCCAGGGCGTGTTGAATGAAGGCATCTTGACCTGTATTTGGGACATAAATGGTTGCTATTGTGTAGCCACCTCCCCTCCCCTTCAAATGCAAAGCTAGGTATCTACACTGGGTGTCCCTGTCCATCTCAGTCACTAGAAGATCAAGATTGTTCTGTATGGCTATCAGCACACCTGCTTCCTTGTTCTTATCTGTGGACCGATACATTTGGGGACAGCCTTGCAATCTCCAACGTTCCCTGTCCCAGGTCTGTATGTGGGTTTCTTGAAATGTTATTATATCGGGTCCTTCCCTCCGTGTGTACCTTTCACCCATTCCTGGTTGCACTCCCTCCCCCCTCCTTCTCCCTTCTCCCCCATTTCTCCCACTCCCCTCTGCCCTGGCTGGAAGGGCTCAATCGGCCTCTAGCCCCCGCCCCGAAACTTCCCCTCTGGAATTGAGCTCTATACCCAACTCAGCTTACGCATCAGTGGGTTCCCCCCAACCCATTCCATATTCCATTCCCACCTCCCCCTTCCCCTCAGGACCTCCTGAGTCAATCCCTTTGTTCGCCCTCCCCAGGCTTACTGCTTATTTAGTCCTTTGTACGTCAGAGACAATCTCAAGAAGTTCTGTCCTTCTCCATAGGTAGCCTCCTCCCTCATTCCCCTCAGGTGGCTGGTCCTTTCAGTTGTGGCTGGTACCCCCCCCTTCTTGTTTCGCTTTGGTTTCACCACTTTTGACCATTCCCAGCTCTTGTGCGAGATCTGGTCCTTTGGTTGAGGGGCCCTTGCCTCATAATCATATTCCTTCATCCCCAGAATTCTCGCAACTTCTTCAAAGGAAGTGATCCCATATTGATTCCCCTGTGATTCAAACACTAAGCCGAACGAGAATGTCCACCGATATCTGATATCCTTATCTCGAAGTGCCCACACAACCAGGGCCATTTTCCTCCTTTTGGCCAAGGTTGTATGGGACAGGTCTTGGAAAAGCAAAGGTTCAGACCGGTTAAATGTTATTTGTTTCACCTTTCTTGATAGTTGCAGAATCTGCGCCTTAGTTTTGTAATCTTGCAATGCTGCCAGAACGTCTCTGGCCCATGTCCCTGGTTCCGCTCTACGGGGGCCGACTCTATGTATTCTGTCTATTCTCACCTCTGACTTTTCCTCTGTGTCCAGTAGGTCTTCAAAGATGCCTTTTACCACTGCTTCAAGGTCTTTGTCTATAACCTCCTCACGCATGTTTTTGATCCATATTTTTGATCACCTTGACCTGTTCTCTAGGTCCTCTGTCCGAAGCTCTAGGTTGTGGGTCGCGATTGCCAATTGCTCTAACCAGGTTTCTGTTTTCCTTGAGTCCTTTGTTAACTCTTGTATAGCTTTCTCGTTAGTGTCCACCCTTTCCTCCATTTTGTTCACATCCTGTTTTATCTCCTGGAATGCCGCACCAGATCCTCCCTCCTAATAGTCATTTGCTTCTGGACCGTTTCAGTAATTCTATCCCTGAAGTATTGCTTAAGTAGTGACTGCGTTACGTTTTGGTCTTGGCCTTCTTCTGTTTGGGAATCTCCCTGTTCTATTTGCTATTGACCCACTTGGGTTCCCTGGGGGGAGCTAACCTCTTTGCTCCACATCCTCTAGAGGTTACTCTCGGGGGGTGGAGGGTTTCCTAAGTACCTTTGATATTAGAGGCGAGTCTTTTCCCCTGGTCTTGGACATTATTGCTTGCCACAGTTCCTCCTGAGAGTCTAATCCCTCTCTGCTGCACAAAGTCCCGCCGGCTGGAGACTCTTCGCTGCTTCCCTCCGTTTTACTCCCTCACTTGGGAATCTCTCTTCTAGTGGGGGCTTTGCCCTCTGCGGTCCTCCGCTGCGGCTCCCGTTCAAATAAGTGCCCCTCCTCTACCAGTCCCACTTACCTTGATGTTGTCTCCGCTTGTGGCCAAGGGGTAAGGGTGGACCTCCCGCGGTCTCTTTCTAGGCTTCCTCTCCTTCCGGCAACAAGGATTCCCGCATCGCTCCCTTTACTGTTCTGCTTAGCCCTCTGCCAGGCTTCCCAAAGACTTCTCTCCGCGCTGGCCACTGGTGTCCCTCCGCTCTCCTGGGCGGACCTTACGGCTCTCCTTAATCTCTTTGCCTACTTCTTCTTGTGGCTTCCACTTTGTGCTCGGGCGGGGCCGCCTCCTGGGCTCCGTGTCGGCATCCCTCACTCTGGGGAAACCAGTTTTGCTTTGAAGGAGCAAGAATATTAATTAGCCCCTGGCGGCACTGGCTCTCCTGCTACCGAATCTGATGCCTGGGGAGGGCACTTGTACTCGTTTAGGTATCTGGAGGCCCCAAGGATCAGGAGAGCGTCGGTCATGGTGCTCTCTTCTCGCCGGCCATCTTGGAATCCCACGTTAGGGTGTTTTTTGTAAATGTGACTGCAATACAATTGTTGGAAAATGCTTTAACCCTGCACTGAAAAACATTTTAAAACATTTAATGGTGGAAGTGGCAGGATTGTGTAGCACTCCACCTTTAGTCCAAGCCAAGGCCACGCACACATCTTAAGTGGCTTAGAGTCTGGAGTGAGAACAGACAGACAGCAAACAAGTTTCTGTACGTGCTGACATCTGTATCTGTGCGTTAGTCCAAGCCATTTCATTCCCCTAAATACTGCATTTGAACAAAAACTAACTGAAAAGAACACCTGGAGAGTTTTAGGTTTAAATGAAACACACATGTTATCTTGTGTGCAAACCCAAACTACCCCCATTTGAGTTGCAGGAGCTGTATAGAATGCCTGCACTGCTTTTAGGTGTAAGTGAAATAATGCACGTTTCATCGTGTATGCAAGTCCTAAACACCTCCTTTTAACAGTGTGATTAGCACGTAGGCAGTTGTAACGCGCTGGGAAAGGTTTAGGACTTCATCGCATGTAAACACAGGACAAGCAGCTAGAAACATATTGAAATGTATGAGGTGTAAATCAACATTGGCTTTATAGTTGCACAATGGTAAAGGCCTATGTTTCAGAGGGCATTCAGAATTGAATTCAGAAATGTTCATTTCAAAATATTTTCAGCCCTCACCTCAGAAGGAGCGAGAACGAGGTTAGTCGGAATAAGTCAAAACGATTAGCAGGCCGATTCATGGAATAATTAGCGCGGCGCAAGTGGCCAAAAACGTGCGAATCGCAGTGGAATAGCGAAAATCGCAGTGCAAGTGCGAAAATCGCACGAAAAGCAGCGCACATCGATTCATGGAAGGCCGTGCGCGAGAAAACCATCGGATGTGCGATACAAAAGTGCGCAGCGCACGTTGGCGCACAGGCCATCTAACTGCGTGCGCCAGGTCACAGCGAAAATCGCACAGGCCACAGTGAAAATCGCACATAGCACGGTGCACGCAACAAAAGTAGGCGGAACACGGGGCGTAACACTCGGAATGGGGAACAACTTGCCAAAATGTGGGCGTCACGGGGGAAGTACAGGGTACAAGTGCGCGGAACGCCCACACGCTCGCCTACAACACGTATTCATGGAATAGAATAGGGCAAAGAAGCGCACGCTCAAACCAGCGCACAGGCACAAACACGACCGCCACAAGAAAGCAGGCGGTAGCGTCTCTGCGCCTAGAAGAAATGTGCGCCAAAAGGTGCGCCAACAAATAGCACCTATATACAGCCATGATGAATGTCCTATACTGTGGCCCTCCAGGACAAATGACGTGCAAAGGGGTACCCACAAACACGGACACCCGCTGACAAAAAATACGTGTGCGTGTATACCGGGGTGCGCGGGAAGTCCCACACGCGATTTGGCAGGGTACGTGGATTTCTGGGGTGCGCGGGAAGTTGCACACGCGATTTGGCAGGGTACGTGCGCGGGAATTTCCACACGCGATTTGGCTGGGTACGTGGATCTCAGGGGTGCGCGGGAAGTCCCACACGCGATTTGGCAGGGTACGTGGATTTCAGGGGTGCGCAGGAAGTTGCCCACGCGATTTGGCCGGGTACGTGCGCGGGAATTTCCACACGCGATTTGACTGGGTACGTGGATCTCAGGGGTGCGCGGGAAGTCCCACACGCAATTTGGCAGGGTACGTGGATTTCAGGGGTGCGCAGGAAGTTGCCCATGCGATTTGGCCGGGTACGTGCGCGGGAATTTCCACACGCGATTTGGCTGGGTACGTGGATCTCAGGGGTGCGCGGGAAGTCTCACACGCGATTTGGAAGGGTACGTGGATTTCAGGGGTGCGCGGGAAGTTCCACACGCGATTTGGCCAGGTACGTGCGCGGGAATTTGCACACGCGACTTGGCTGGGTACGTGGATCTCAGGGGTGCGCGGGAAGTCCCACACGCAATTTGGCCGGGTACGTGCGCAGGAATTTCCACACGCGATTTGGCTGGGTACGTGTATTTCAGGGGTACGC
Source organism: Ambystoma mexicanum (assembly GCF_040938575.1). NCBI lineage: Eukaryota > Metazoa > Chordata > Amphibia > Caudata > Ambystomatidae > Ambystoma > Ambystoma mexicanum. The sequence continues at coordinate 550,211,963 of NC_090935.1, read as the reverse complement.
GGGAAATTCTACACGCGATTTGGCTGTGTGCTCCCAGGTATTCCCTGTACACCCTCCACGGCCCCTGCAGGCAGCCGACACCACAGGGGACTACCCTGCACACCTGCTCATGTCACCCAGCACCCCCACCCCCCAGCAGTGTGGGGCACCCTCCACCAGGCCCCCACTCATGGCCCCTATCACCCGAACCTCCCAGCAGTGCAGGGGCAGCACCACCAGGCCCCCACTCATGTCCCGCTGCACCCCCACCCCCCAGCATCCAGGGGCACCCTCCACCAGGCCCCCACTCATGGCCCCTATCACCCCCACCCCCCAGCATTCAGGGACACCCTCCACCAGGCCCCCACTCATGTCTCCCACCACCCCCACCCCCCAGCAGTGTGGGGCACCCTCCACCAGGCCTCCACCCATGTCTCCCACCACCCCCACCCCCCAGCCACCATGGGCATCCCCCACCAGGCCCCCACTCATGTCTCCCACCACCCCCACCCCCCCAGCAGTGTGGGGCACCCTCCACCAGGCCCCCACTCATGTTTCCCACCACCCCCACCCCCCAGCAGTGTGGGGCACCCTCCACCAGGCCCCCACCCATGTCGCCCACCACCCCCACCCCCCAGCCACCATGGGCATCCCCCACCAGGCCCCCACTCATGTCTCCCACCACCCCCACCCCCCAGCAGTGTGGGGCACCCTCCACCAGGCCCCCACCCCCCAGCCACCATGGGCATCCCCCACCAGGCCCCCACTCATGTCTCCCACCACCCCCACCCCCCAGCTACCAGGGGCAGCCTCCACCAGGCCCCCACTCATGTCTACCACCACCTCCATCCCACAGCAGTCAGGGGCACCCTCCACCAGGCCCCCCCTCATGTCTCCCACCACCCCCATCCCCCAGCCACCATGGGCACCCTCCACCAGGCCCCCACTCATGTCTCCCACCCACCCCCACCCCCCAGCATCCAGGGGCACCCTCCACCAGGCCCCTATCACCCCCACCCCCCAGCATCCAGGGGCACCCTCCACCAGGCCCCCACTCATGTCCAACTCATGTCTCCCACCACCCCCACCCCCCAGCAGTGCAGGGGCACCCTCCACCAGGCCCCCACCCATGTCTCCCAGCACCCCCACCCCCCAGCAGTTCAGGGGCAGCACCACCAGGCCCCCACTCATGTCCAACTCATGTCTCCCACCACCCCAACCCCCCAGCAGTGTGGGGCACCCTCCACCAGGCCCCCACCCATGTCTCCCACCACCCCCACCCCCCAGCCACCATGGGCAGCCCCCACCAGGCCCCCACTCCTGTCTCCCACCCACCCCCACCCCCCAGCCACCATGGGCAGCCCCCACCAGGCCCCCACTCATGTCTCCCACCCACCCCCACCCCCCAGCCACCATGGGCACCCTCCACCAGGCCCCCACTCATGTCTACCACCACCCCCACCCCCCAGCATCCAGGGGCACCCTCCACCAGGCCCCCCCTCATGTCTCCCACCACCCCCATCCCCCAGCCACCATGGGCACCCTCCACCAGGCCCCCACTCATGTCTTCCACCCACCCCCACCCCCCAGCATCCAGGGGCACCCTCCACCAGGCACCCACTCATGTCCAACTCATGTCTCCCACCACCCCCACCCCCCAGCAGTGCAGGGGCAGCCTCCACCAGGTCCCCACCCATGTCTACCACCACCCCCACACCCCAGCCACCAGGGGCAGCCTCCACCAGGCTCCCACTCATGTCTACCACCACCTCCATCCCACAGCAGTCAGGGGCACCCTCCACCAGGCCCCCACTCATGTCTACCACCACCCCCACCCCCCAGCATCCAGGGGCACCCTCCACCAGGCCCCCACTCATGTCTCCCAGCACCCCCACCCCCAGCAGTGTGGGGCACCCTCCACCAGGCCCCCACCCATGTCTCCCACCACCCCCACCCCCCAGCCACCATGGGCAGCCCCCACCAGGCCCCCACTCATGTCCCCACCCACCCCCACCCCCCAGCCACCATGGGCAGCCCCCACCAGGCCCCCACTCATGTCTCCCACCCACCCCCACCCCCCAGCCACCATGGGCACCCTCCACCAGGCCTCCACTCATGTCTCCCACCCACCCCCACCCCCCAGCCACCATGGGCACCCTCCACCAGGCCCCCACTCATGTCTCCCACCACCCCCACCCCCCAGCCACCATGGGCAGGCCCCCACTCATGTCTCCCACCCACCCCCACCCCCCAGCCACCATGGGCAGACCCCACCAGGCCCCCACTCATGTCTCCCAACACCCCGACCCCCCAGCAGTGTGGGGCACCCTCCACCAGGCCCCCACCCATGTCTCCCACCACCCCCACCCCCCAGCCACCATGGGCAGCTCCCACCAGGCCCCCACTCATGTCTCCCAGCACCCCCACCCCCCAGCAGTGTGGGGCACCCTCCACCAGGCCCCCACTCATGTCTCCCACCCACCCCCACCCCCCAGCCACCATGGGCACCCTCCACCAGGCCTCCACTCATGTCTCCCACCCACCCCCACCCCCCAGCCACCATGGGCACCCTCCACCAGGCCCCCACTCATGTCTCCCACCACCCCCACACCCCAGCCACCATGGGCAGCCCCCACCAGGCCCCCACTCATGTCTCCCACCCACCCCCACCCCCCAGCCACCATGGGCAGCCCCCACCAGGCCCCCACTCATGTCTCCCACCACCCCCACCCCCCAGCAGTGTGGGGCACCCTCCACCAGGCCCCCACCCATGTCTCCCACCACCCCCGCCCCCCAGCCACCATGGGCAGCCCCCACCAGGCCCCCACTCATGTCTCCCACCCACCCCCACCCCCCAGCCACCATGGGCAGCCCCCACCAGGCCCCCACTCATGTCTCCCACCCACCCCCACCCCCCAGCCACCATGGGCACCTTCCACCAGGCCCGCACTCATGTCTACCACCACCCCCACCCCCCAGCATCCAGGGGCACCCTCCACCAGGCCCCCACTCATGTCTCCCACCCCCCCACCCCCCAGCCACCATGGGCACCCTCCACCAGGCCTCCACTCATGTCTCCCACCCACCCCCACCCCCCAGCCACCATGGGCACCCTCCACCAGGCCCCCACTCATGTCTCCCAGCACCCCCACCCCCCAGCAGTGCAGGGGCACCCTCCACCAGGCCCCCGCTCATGTCTCCCAGCACCCCCACCACCCAGCAGTGCAGGGGCACCCTCCACCAGGCCCCCACTCATGTCTACCACCACCTCCATCCCACAGCAGTCAGGGGCACCCTCCACCAGGCCCCCCCTCATGTCTCCCACCCACCCCCACCCCCCAGCCACCATGGGCAGCCCCCACCAGGCCCCCACTCATGTCTCCCACCCACCCCCACCCCCCAGCCACCATGGGCACCCTCCACCAGGCCCCCACTCATGTCTACCAACACCCCCACCCCCAGCATCCAGGGGCACCCTCCACCAGGCCCCCCTCATGTCTCCCACAACCCCCATCCCCCAGCCACCATGGGCACCATCCACCAGGCCCCCACTCATGTCTCCCACCCACCCCCACCCCCCAGCATCCAGGGGCACCCTCCACCAGGCCCCCACTCATGTCCAACTCATGTCTCCCACCACCCCCACCCCCCAGCAGTGCAGGGGCAGCCTCCACCAGGCCCCCACCCATGTCTACCACCACCCCCACCCCCCAGCCACCGGGGGCAGCCTCCACCAGGCCCCCACTCATGTCTACCACCACCTCCATCCCACAGCAGTCAGGGGCACCCTCCACCAGGCCCCCACTCATGTCTACCACCACCCCCACCCCCCAGCATCCAGGGGCACCCTCCACCAGGCCCCCACTCATGTCCCCCTGCACCCCCACCCCCCAGCCACCATGGGCAGCCTCCACCAGGTCCTCACAATCCCCAATCATGTGCGTTATGGTCAGCCTCCACAGCCAAAAAGCCCTACCAAGTAACCCATTCACCCACATGGAAATGGAAATTACATGTTACACCCCCAATGTTCATAAAGCTAATGAACCCATGTCCGTCACACACAATGGTTGCAATTGAATGGGAAAACACCCAACATGACATGCATGAAACCAATGAGATGATACCACACAGTGAAGTATGAAAACAAAATTGTATTAAAAAAAAAAGAATGCAAAAGAAATGAAACAAACTACAATGGCAATGAAGAAAAGATAAGCTGCATGTCCGTTTAAAAAAATAAAAACACCAAATCCTAATCCAAAAAAATGTTGTCCAAAGTCAAATGAAAAATAAAATCAATCCAATGAAGAACTATGTACAAAACATCCAAGGGTCCATGAGCCCAACTGAACAAAGGAAACCTACAAAAAACCCTAACTAAAATGCAACTATATACAAAAAGTGAAGCAGTGTCCGTCGACTCCAAATCATAAGAACAAACAAAGGAAACCTAAAACTAAAGAACTATATACAAAGGCGGCGGGCAAGTCCAGCGGCTCACTCCGTGGTGTTCCGGGCCATGGCATCATCGAACTCCTGTTCGATGTCCCGGAGGCGGTCCTGTTCCATGGCCCCGAGCGTCCGCAGGGACGACGCCGTGTCCTCCTCCAACCCCCTGCGGATTGCCTCGAGGCACTCGGCCCGCCTCAGGGCCCTCCGCATGGAGTTCTCCGCCCTGACCATTGTGAGCCGCGCCTCTTCCGCCCGCCGCCGCTCCGCATCTATGGCGTGGCCCAACCGCTGCCACACGGAAGACACTCTCTGTCCTGGGTCCTCCTGCCCTCCGGCCGATGCCTGCCCCTCCGATGTCGAAAGCCCCGAGCCTTCATGGCTCCCACCATGTTGCTGCTGCTGCTCTGCCTCTGGCCGTGCACTGCCTCCTGCTGCCTGCACATCCTCCGCCGGCTGGGGTGCAGTCGTAGATGTGGCCACCCCTGCTGGACGTCCGACTCCCGACTGTGGCAGTGATGCCTCCTCCACCAGCCTGGCCGCACCGTCAGAGGCAGCACCACAGGGCACCCAGGTGACTGATGGGTGGGAAGATGGCACAGAGGACGACTGGCGCGTAGGGGGTCCAGTTGAGGAGGGGGTCGGAGCAAGCCCCATCAGACGGAGGAATCCGGCCTGGGTGACCTGTCCCAGCAGGCTGACGTGGTCAACGAGCCATTCGAGATGACGTGCAGTCTCTCCATGAAAAGACTGCAGATCACCTCGCATGGCCCGTTGACGCAACGCCACACCAGCGAGGACAGGCTCAACCCGGACCTGGATAGCCACGTCCGCAGGCAGAGGAAGGCCAGTTGACGTCAGCTCATCCCCTGCCTGAACGGGTCTGGACGTAGGCATCCCTGCTGGTGCAAGATGATGCAGGGACAGGATCGGGGACAGGATTGCACACAGGCACCTCCGCGGCGGCCTGTGCTGCCTCCTGTCCCTGGTCCTGCACTGCACCACTAGCACCAGTGGGATCCCCACCTCCAGACCCCGTCTCTGGTGCTTGCACGGCCTCCTCCTCCACCAAACCCCCCACCAACCTGGATGACTCCGTGCCATCTTCCCCTGTTGGGCCCTGTGGGGTCCCAGCTGCCCCTTCTGCTGCCGAGGAGTCCAACTCCAACCTCCGCCTCTTGGACCTCCCCCCGGCAGCTGCGGCCTGGGACGCGGCACCGGACTCCTCACTCCCCGACGAGATGACAACACGGGAGGGGAGCCGGGCCTTGCGTCTCCGGCTGGCGGTGGGATCACCGCCGCTGTGCTCCACAGCACCTTCTCCGCCCTCTTCATCAGTTGACGCTGCAGACAGGGAGAAACAAAACACAGGCATCAGGGCACTGTACAATGGACACATACACACATGACAGTTGCACATGAGTGGCATTGGCAAACCTCAGACATGTCATCACAATCCCCAACACACATGTCATTACAACTCGCACACATGAGCCATACCACAGCCATATCGCAACTGCCACCACCATCCATACACATACGACAGCATGAGCAGCCAAAGGTGAGCCAGACATCACATGCAACACAGGAAGTGCACCACACATGTACACACACCACCACACTTGCATGCATGTGTACACCTCTGCCAAGTGTCGCACTGTTCAGACGGGCATCCATGTCACATCTGCCAATCAGGCTTCCACATACCGCTGTCACATGCATCCATGTTGCATCACTGTTGCACCCTTGTCAAATACACACACATGCACATGTACACAGTGCTGATACATGCAGCCGAAAACAACATACATGCGTGACATCATGGACATGTCTACTTACATACACATTCATCCAAACATGTGTGCCCACACAACTGCATTTGGCATGCAAGCCTACACACACAAGCACCATCCATGTCTCACACATTACAGCCCTCGCATGTGTCAGCCCCACGGCCCTGTACACCCCCACCCATACTCGACCCCATACAAACAGATGTGCAACCTGCACACTACCGAATAATCACCACACGCACTGCTCACAATCAGGATGCATGTACACTCACCGCTCGACTCCAGACGGGTCTGCTTCTCTAGGACCTGGACGTGGAGCGCTGGGGATATGCGTTCCAGGACCCTCATCTGTTCTTCCGACAAGTGGCCCCGGCGCCCCTTGGCATCCGCTGCCTTCAAGAGGCGCCGGACCTTGTTCAGGGTCCTGGACCTGAAGTCCTCCCAGCGCTTCCTGACATGTTGTAAGTCGCGGACTGCCACCCCCTCCGCGTTGATGGCAGTCACGATGTCAGTCCAGATCCGAGTCCGTCCTTCCTTGTCGGCGCGGGAACTTCCGAAGAGGGCATCATACTGCCCCAGGACTTGCTCCACCAGGACACCAACTTCGGTGGCACTGAAGCTGGTGCCCCTCTGCCTCTCTGGCCAGGGGTTGTCAGTGGTCACAGATGGTGTTTGCCCCGACATGACAACCCCAGAGGCAGGAGTGGGTGGGCAACTGGGTCCTGGGGCTGGGCTGTGGAGCGATGGAATCCCAGTCGGGAGTCTTCGGTTCCAGCAGGGGTGGTCACAGCAACAGCACCCCTGGCTGATGTGCAGGCAGCAAATGGCAGTGCACGTGGGCAGCAGGCAGTCAGGCAGCAGCAGATGGCAGGTGGGAGCGTGCTCGGGGCTCTGGGGGGCAGTAGTTCGGCCTTCTGGGCAGGAGCGTGGTCTTCCGTGTGCATACGCGTGGCCAGCTTGATACGGAGTGATTTGGCACATGAAAAGTCTGCACGTCAGCGTGTAATTCGAGGAAAGGGCCCATGCGCGTAAGCGCGTGTGGAAACTGCACGTCCGCGTGTAATACGTGGAAAGGGCCCATGCGCGTCTGTACGCGTCACGTCACAGGGGCGCTTGCGCTTGAGGAGCCTTCTGTCCAATGAAAATGCGTATGCGTGCAGACGCGCTTACGCGCTAAGGGCCTTTCCTCGAATTACACGCTGACGTGCAGATTTTTCACGTGCCAAATCACTCCGTATCAAGCTGGCCACGCGTAAGCACACGGAAGACCACGCTCCTGCCCAGAAGGCCGAACTACTGCCCCCCAGAGCCCCGAGCACGCTCCCACCTGCCATCTGCTGCTGCCTGACTGCCTGCTGCCCACGTGCACTGCCATTTGCTGCCTGCACATCAGCCAGGGGTGCTGTTGCTGTGACCACCCCTGCTGGAACCGAAGACTCCCGACTGGGATTCCATCGCTCCACAGCCCAGCCCCAGGACCCAGTTGCCCACCCACTCCTGCCTCTGGGGTTGTCATGTCGGGGCAAACACCATCTGGGACCACTGACAACCCCCGGCCAGAGAGGCAGAGGGGCACCAGCTTCAGTGCCACCGAAGTTGGTGTCCTGGTGGAGCAAGTCCTGGGGCAGTATGATGCCCTCTTCGGAAGTTCCCGCGCCGACAAGGAAGGACGGACTCAGATCTGGACTGACATCGTGACTGCCATCAACGCGGAGGGGGTGGCAGTCCGCGACTTACAACATGTCAGGAAGCGCTGGGAGGACTTCAGGTCCAGGACCCTGAACAAGGCCCGGCGCCTCTTGAAGGCAGCGGATGCCAAGGGGCGCCGGGGCCACTTGTCCGAAGAACAGATGAGGGTCCTGGAACGCATATCCCCAGCGCTCCACGTCCAGGTCCTAGAGAAGCAGACCCGTCTGGAGTCGAGCGGTGAGTGTACATGCATCCTGATTGTGAGCAGTGCGTGTGGTGATTATTCGGTAGTGTGCAGGTTGCACATCTGTTTGTATGGGGTCGAGTATGGGTGGGGGTGTACAGGGCCGTGGGGCTGACACATGCAAGGGCTGTAATGTGTGAGACATGGATGGTGCTTGTGTGTGTAGGCTTGCATGCCAAATGCAGTTGTGTGTGCACACATGTTTGGATGAATGTGTATGTAAGTAGACATGTCTGTGATGTCACGCATGTATGTTGTTTTCGGCTGCATGTATCAGCACTGTGTACATGTGCATGTGTGTGTATTTGACAAGGGTGCAACAGTGATGCAACATGGATGCATGTGACAGCGGTATGTGGAAGCCTGATTGGCAGATGTGACATGGATGCCTGTCTGAACAGTGCGACACTTGGCAGAGGTGTACACATGCATGCAAGTGTGGTGGTGTGTGTACATGTGTGGTGCACTTCCTGTGTTGCATGTGATGTCTGGCTCACCTTTGGCTGCTCATGCTGTTGTATGTGTAGGGATGGTGGTGGCAGTTGCGATATGGCTGTGGTATGGCTCATGTGTGCGAGTTGTAATGACATGTGTGTTGGGGATTGTGATGACATGTCTGAGGTTTGCCAATGCCACTCATGTGCAACTGTCATATGTGTATGTGTCCATTGTACAGTGTCCTGATGCCTGTGTTTTGTTTCTCCCTGTCTGCAGCGTCAACTGATGAAGAGGGCGGAGAAGGTGCTGTGGAGCACAGCGGCGGGGATCCCACCGCCAGCCGGAGACGCAAGGCCCGGCTCCCCTGCCGTGTTGTCATCTCGTCGGGGAGTGAGGAGTCCGGTGCCGCGTCCCAGGCCGCAGCTGCCGGGGGGAGGTCCAAGAGGCGGAGGTTGGAGTTGGACTCCTCGGCAGCAGAAGGGGCAGCTGGGACCCCACAGGGCCCAACAGGGGAAGATGGCACGGAGTCATCCAGGTTGGTGGGGGGTTTGGTGGAGGAGGAGGCCGTGCAAGCACCAGAGACGGGGTCTGGAGGTGGGGATCCCACTGGTGCTAGTGGTGCAGTGCAGGACCAGGGACAGGAGGCAGCACAGGCCGCCGCGGAGGTGCCTGTGTGCAATCCTGTCCCCGATCCTGTCCCTGCATCATCTTGCACCAGCAGGGATGCCTACGTCCAGACCCGTTTTCAGGCAGGGGATGAGCTGACGTCAACTGGCCTTCCTCTGCCTGCGGACGTGGCTATCCAGGTCCGGGTTGAGCCTGTCCTGGCTGGTGTGGCGTTGCGTCAACGGGCCATGCGAGGTTACCTGCAGTCTTTTCTTGGAGAGACTGCACGTCATCTCGAATGGCTCGTTGACCACGTCAGCCTGCTGGGACAGGTCACCCAGGCCGGATTCCTCCGTCTGATGGGGCTTGCTCCGACCCCCTCCTCAACTGGACCCCCTACGCGCCAGTCGTCCTCTGTGCCATCTTCCCACCCATCAGTCACCTGGGTGCCCTGTGGAGCTGCCTCTGACGGTGCGGCCAGGCTGGTGGAGGAGGCATCCCTGCCACAGTCGGGAGTCGGACGTCCAGCAGGGGTGGCCACATCAACAACTGCACCCCAGCCGCGGAGGATGTGGAGGCAGCAGGAGGCAGTGCACGGGCAGAGGCGCAGCAGCAACGTGGTGGGAGCCATGAAGGTTCGGGGCCTTCAACATCGGAGGGGCAGGCATCGGCCGGAGGGCAGGTTGACCCAGGACGGGGTGTGTCTTCTGTGTGGCAGCGGTTGGGCCACGCCATAGATGCGGAGAGGCGGCGGGCGGAAGAGGCGCGGCTCACAATGGTCAGGGCAGAGAACTCCATGCGGAGGGCCCTGAGGCGGGCCGAGTGCCTCGAGGCAATCCGCAGGGGGTTGGAGGAGGACACGGCGTCGTCCCTGCGGACCCTCGGGGCCATGGAACAGGACCGCCTCCGGGACATCGAACAGGAGTTCGATGATGCCCTGGCCCGGAACACCACGGAGTGAGCCGCTGGACTTGCCCGCCGCCTTTGTATATAGTTCTTTAGTTTTAGGTTTCCTTTGTTTGTTCTTATGATTTGGAGTTGACGGACACTGCTCCACTTTTTGTATATAGTTGCATTTTAGTTAGGGGTTTTTGTAGGTTTCCTTTGTTCAGTTGGGCTCATGGACCCTTGGATGTTTTGTACATAGTTCTTCATTGGATTGATTTTATTTTTCATTTGACTTTGGACAACATTTTTTTGGATTAGGATTTGGTGTTTTTATTTTTTTAAACGGACATGCAGCTTATCTTTTTTTCATTGCCATTGTAGTTTGTTTCATTTCTTTTGCATTCTTTTTTTTTTAATACAATTTTGTTTTCATACTTCACTGTGTGGTATCATCTCATTGGTTTCATGCATGTCATGTTGGGTGTTTTCCCATTCAATTGCAACCATTGTGTGTGACGGACATGGGTTCATTAGCTTTATGAACATTGGGGGTGTAACATGTAATTTCCGTTTCCATGTGGGTGAATGGGTTACTTGGTAGGGCTTTTTGGCTGTGGAGGCTGACCATAACGCACATGATTGGGGATTGTGAGGACCTGGTGGAGGCTGCCCATGGTGGCTGGGGGGTGGGGTTGCAGGGAGACATGAGTGGGGGCCTGGTGGGGGCTGCCCATGGTGGCTGGGGGGTGGGGGTGGGTGGGAGACATGAGTGGGGGCCTGGTGGGGGCTGCCCATGGTGGCTGGGGGGTGGGGGTGGTGGGAGACATGGGTGGGGGCCTGGTGGAGGGTGCCCCACACTGCTGGGGGGTGGGGGTGGTGGGAGACATGAGTTGGACATGAGTGGGGGCCTGGTGGTGCTGCCCCTGGTGGCTGGGGGGTGGGGGTGGGTGGGAGACATGAGTGGGGGCCTGGTGGGGGCTGCCCATGGTGGCTGGGCGGTGGGGGTGGGTGGGAGACATGAGTGGGGGCCTGGTGGGGGCTGCCCCTGCACTGCTGGGGGGTGGGGGTGCTGGGAGACATGGGTGGGGGCCTGGTGGAGGGTGCCCCTGCACTGCTGGGGGGTGGGGGTGATGGGAGACATGAGTTGGACATGAGTGGGGGCCTGGTGGTGCTGCCCCTGCACTGCTGGGGGGTGGGGGTGCTGGGAGACATGGGTGGGGGACTGGTGGAGGGTGCCCCTGCACTGCTGGGGGGTGGGGGTGGTGGGAGACATGAGTTGGACATGAGTGGGGGCCTGGTGGTGCTGCCCCTGCACTGCTGGGGGGTGGGGGTGCTGGGAGACATGGGTGGGGGCCTGGTGGAGGGTGCCCCTGCACTGCTGGGGGGTGGGGGTGGTGGGAGACATGAGTTGGACATGAGTGGGGGCCTGGTGGAGGGTGCCCCACACTGCTGGGGGGGTGGGGGTGGTGGGAGACATGAGTGGGGGCCTGGTGGGGGATGCCCATGGTGGCTGGGGGGTGGGGGTGGTGGTAGACATGGGTGGGGGCCTGGTGGAGGCTGCCCCTGCACTGCTGGGGGGTGGGGGTGGTGGGAGACATGCATTGTTGATCAGTAGTGCAAGGTGACATGTGGGTTGGCTGGGGGGCATGCCCATGGTGGATGGGCTGCCTGCGGGACATGAGCAGGGGTGCAGGGTAGTCCCCCGTGCTGTGGGCTGCCTGCAGGGGCCGTGGAGGTTGTGGAGCGTACACCTGGGAGGACCCACACGGCCAATTCACGTGTAGTACTCCCCAGAACCCCTGAAATTCACATACCCTGCTGAAATCGCGTGTGGAACTTCCCGCGCACCCCTGAAATACATGTACCCTGTTGAAATCGCGTGTGGAACTTCCCGCGCACCCATGGAATACACGTACCCTGCTCGCACTGGGCCAATCGCGTGTGGAACTTCCCGCGCACCCCTGAAATACACGTACCCTGCTGAAATCGCGTGTGGAACTTCCCGCGCACCCCTGGAATACACGTACCCTGCTGAAATCGCGTGTGGAACTTCCCGCGCACCCATGGAATACACGTACCCTGCTCGCACTGGGCCAATCGCGTGTGGAACTTCCCGCGCACCCCTGAAATACACGTACCCTGATGAAATCGCGTGTGGAACTTCCCGCGCACCCCTGAAATACACGTACCCTGCTTGCACGGGGCCAATCGCATGTGGAACTTCCCGCGCACCCCTGAAATACACGTACCCTGATGAAATCACGTGTGGAACTTCCCGCGCACCCATGAAATACACGTACCCTGCTCGCACTGGGCCAATCGCGTGTGGAACTTCCCGTGCACCCCTGAAATACACGTACCCTGCTGAAATCGCGTGTGGAACTTCCCGCGCACCCCTGGAATACACGTACCCTGCTGAAATCGCGTGTGGAACTTCCCGCGCACCCATGGAATACACGTGCCCTGCTCGCACTGGGCCAATCGCGTGTGGAACTTCCCGCGCACCCCTGAAATACACGTACCCTGATGAAATCGCGTGTGAAACTTCCCGCGCACCCCTGAAATACACGTACCCTGCTTGCACGGGGCCAATCGCGTGTGGAACTTCCCGCGCACCCCTGAAATACACGTACCCTGCTCGCACGGGGCCAATCGCGTGTGGGACTTCCCGCGCACCCCTGAAATACACGTACCCTGATGGAATCGCGTGTGGAACTTCACGCGCACCCCTGAAATACACGTACCCTGCTGAAATCGCGTGTGGAACTTCCCGCGCACCCCTGGAATACACGTACCCTGCTCGCACGGGGCCAATCGCGTGTGGAACTTCCCGCGCACCCCTGAAATACACGTACCCTGCTGTAATCGCGTGTGGAACTTCCCGCGCACCCCTGTAATACACGTACCCTGCTGATTTTGGTGTGGAACTTCCCGCGCACCCCTGATGCACACGTACACAGGACAATCGCGTGTGGAACTTCCCGCGAACCACTGAAATACACATTCCCCGCTTGGCGTGTGCTGTTTGCCAGCCCGGTGAACTGGTCCAGGGTTAGCGCAGCCCTTTGCGATTATTTGGGGATTTTGAAGGCTTTTCCTTGCGCGAGGGCGTTCTTGGGGGCGTAACTGGCGCTGCTGCAGGGTCGCTGCGCCACGCTGCACCACGGCTGGTTTTGGATGCGAAAATCCATGAATGCGCTGTGCGCGGAAATCGATTTTAGCGCACGCGGCTGGCGCAGACATTCGCACGGGCATGCTGTGCGCCAGTCGCGTGCGCCACTTTTGTGCGAATTTCTATGAATTACCCTGTAGGTCGTTGAAGCACAGAAGCACTACACATGCATTAGAAATATCATTTTCCTATTTTTATGAAGAGACAGGGGGACTAGCCTTTTTTGCTCAATTGTTCCTGAAAGTTGAAAAAGAGCTTAGTATTTTTGTTTCTGTTTTTCCTGAAGTTGAAAAGGGGGCTTTTGATTGGTTTTCCTGGAGCTGATTAGAGGCCTAGCATTTTGATTGGTTTTTATTTTGGTTAAATAGAAGTAATAGAAGAATTGCACTGTTTTTGTTTTTTGTTCACAGGCAGGGCGGATACCAGTTTTGAAGACATACAGAAATGTTCTCTTGGCAGTGGTTTTTGATGAGAGGATTTAGGCCAGAGGTCATCTAACAAGTGAGAACGTCAAACTGCTGTACTGGGAACTGGGAACATAACCAAGACAAGTTAGTACCTTATTAAAAGCTCATACAAGGGGGCGTGGCCAACTGAGGACGCTGACGGATCCCTTCTCAGTGAGCTCCGTGATCCCCTTTGGCCCCGGGCCCAAACCCCCCTTTTAATGTAAATGTTTACCCCAGCAGCGGACTTCAGGGGCACAGGAACATCTGGGGCATCAGCTCTGGGAGTTCTTAACCCTGGGTTGCCCAGTTGGCAGAGCGGACCCCGCGGCATGGCCGTAATATAGCAAAGGTGGCGGCCGGAGTCCAGAGTAACACGGGAGCAGAGCATCGGAGGCAATAGACAAGCTTGCCAACACTGGAAGACCCTAACAGCCTCCCGAAACGGACCGTGTGGGGGGTGCTGCAGGAGGAGAGCAGAATCGAGTGCCCGCCCAGAACCAGCCGGGACTCAGGTGTGTTCGGGTGCCCGTCCACCATGGCCGGGGGAAGGAGCAACAGCGGGAAGAAGGAGGCTGCAGCAACGGCAGCGGAGGGGCCGGGCAGCGCGATGCCCACATAAGTAAGGAGAAGCAGGGGGGGCGCTGAGCCAGGGAGCGCTTGAGAGGAGGCGGGACCGGGCAGAGGGCCAGCTCACTCCTGAGAATGGAGCCGGCTCAAACCGTTACCCATGCACTGCAGCGGCCCCCCAGCTGGGAGCGGATACACTCACAGCCCAGCAACGAGCAGGATCAATATGCAGGCTAATTAAGCAATAAAGACTGCACACCCATGCCCCAAAGTGGCTGCACTATCCATGGTCGGCAAAGGAGGGCTGCCTTCAAAGATCTGAGTCCACAACATACGCCTAAGCACTGAGGCAGGCTCCATATGTATGGCCCAATACATCAGAACCTTCATAGAAGCAGAATAATGAAGACTTCAAGTTCCTGGTAGAATCATAGGGACAGCCCTCTTTATCAGTATAACAGGAGCTCTCACGTTTGCAAAGTAGGTGAGGATTGGATGCAAGCAGCATGTATGAGCAGGATGTGGTATCCCACACAAACTGTGGCCCATAGACTTTGCCACCCGATAGCCGTAAGCCCCTACATCTGCAGATAGTGGGCGGCGCATGGCACATTTTTTAAGAATTTACGGAAGGCACCTGCAGGGCAGCAAGTGGTGGTCCTCGGTGGAAATGAGAAGGGGCACTCCTGCACCCCTGCAAAACTGAAAATAACGACAGGCAAATCCAAGGGGACGCCAATGCTAGGCAGACCCTAAAAAGTCGGGGCCTGAATTGAAGCAAAGACATCGGCACCGGTATACAGACCATCATGTCCAAGCAAGCAACGAAAACTAAAGGAGCTGGGTCCGGTGACATCAAAGCCCTAATGCAGACCACAGAGGCACAGAAGCGCAGCCAGCAGCAGGCAACGGCGCAGATACACTCCCCACCACCAGAGAGCTCTACTGAACCGGAAGACCCTCCGATAAGGAAATCTGACTTGCTTGTAATGCTGCAAGAGCTTAAAAAAGACATTAATGAAAGTGCCTCAGACCAGCCAAATCCATCGCAGACCTCAACAGAGGGTTAATGGAAGTGGAAAAAGTTGACGAAATGGAAACTGCGGCAGCAGAACAAGGACAGGAGCATGATGAATTAGAGCTAGAAAAGCAGATGGACCCTGTCCAAAATAAACCGGAAGATGCCGAAAACAGGTCCAGGTGCAATAATATACGATTTCGGGGGATCCCGAAGACGGTGGCGGACTCCGACTTGCAACAGTATGTAATAGACCTGTTCCGGCAGATCCTGGGGACGGCGGATGACAAAGAAATTGTACTAGATCGTACGCACAGGGTGTACCCGTTACGCTCATCTGGCTCCCACAGGGGTGTCGATCGGAACTGGACAGCTGCGGTTTCCACCCACGTGACGTGTAGTGCAGAGATGACAGACTGGACTGGCCCACCTAATCTCGTCTGCTTGACCCGAAGAAGTATTCTCCTGAAAGTGGAGAAAGGGAATTAGCCACCCGTGGATTTGAGTGATAACCCCCCCACTGTTCTCCCCTCTAATCACCTCCGATGTCTATTTTTATATTCTCACCTTAGGTTTTTAAAGGATGAGCTCTCCATCCTGCGTAGAATGCAGGGGCGCGTAGATAACCAGTTACTTCACTGGTCCGAAGGAATTGGAGAGTTCCAGAACAATATTGACTCTGAGGTTCCTGGCGAGGAGCCGTAAGTATATAGTTCGTAAGAGTTCAAAATGTCTGACTTTCACTCTTGTCCGATTCCTTGCAGCTTGCAGCTTGACCCCAGAGAAGATTGCCTCCTGTGGCTGGTAAAGTTCAGGTAAGAGTCTGTATTATCCAACACTGTCCATTAAATGACAACTGTATGTAATCTGTTGCTTTCTCCCTTATTACAGGTGCAGAGTGAGAAATTATGGCGTTTTGAGGAAAAATACCTCCGGCGGTAAAATCAGGTAAGTCTATTATGGTGAAAGAGATTCCCTTGGTTTGTTCTTTCGGCTCACCTGGCTGTCCTTTTGTTCCCCTTAGGTGCCAGAGTTCGGAGAAGATGAATGGAGGCTGCGCCGGCCCGTGGAGATGAAGAATGCCTCCGGCGGTAAAATCAGGTAAGTCTATTGTGGTGACTAATATTGCCTTATTATTCTCTCGGCTCACCTTGCTGTTCTTTATTCCCCTTAGGTGCCGGAGTTTGGCAAAGAAAGGATGAAGACAGAGGTGGATCGTGGAGGTGCTGCGAAGACTGGTGAGTATAGCGCGGCTCTGCAGCAGGAGAAGCGATGCGCATCAAAAAAAGTCATTCTTCCTATTCGAAGGCGCAATGGATCCAGAATCAGGTGAGGAAATAAATATTGTTCTTGTTCTAACCTTTTTCCTTCTTTGTCCCTTTTTTTCTAGGAGCTCCAGACTCGAGGCGGGCGTGGCAGAAGAATGGATGCTGGCTTGCAGGCACGGTGAGCGTTACACTGCAGGATGTGATGTAGAATAACGCGAAGCGTGAGCTGCTCTTCGGGCGTGGTTTAAATAGCCTTCAAAGTAGTCCCAGGTAAGAAGTTCCCAAGACCACACCCGAGTAAGAAAATAGTCCCTCTTCAGACTTCACATTGGTTTGAATGCTGAGCAGCATGATCTGCCTGAGGTAAGTGAAAGCAAATGAGCCTGGCACCTATGGCGCCAGGATTGACCCCTTCTATGAGCCTGGCGCCTACGGCGCTGGACTGTACCCAGATAGCCCCTAGCCGGGGCTGCAGGGTTTTTCCCAAGTATCTGGATGTCTGCTCCCAGGACAGATGGACCTGGTCCGGATGCCCGGGGGTAGGAATCATGAGAGTATTCCACATTCCAGCTCAGCAAGAACCTGACTCTGGATGTGCTGACCCGGATACACCTCTTCCAACTAAAGGAGATCATTATGCGAGCAGCGTGGGAAAAAGAACCGATAAATATCTGATCCACATCCATCCAGCTTTATCAAGACCTGGCCCAGGCCACCCTAGCAAAGAGAAAGCGATTGAGGGTGGTCACAGACTGGCTGAGAACCAGGAACGTACGTTACAGGTGGGCTTTCCAGGCGGGACTTCGCTTTGAGTGGAAGGGGCAGCGATACACAATCACAAAAGAGGAAGCAATGGATGACCTCATAAGGGAAAGCGACGGAACCGAGAGCGGCAACAGAGGCAATTCCCTGCTTGCAAGCAAAGAAAGATAGGATAGACCAGAAAGGGATCGATAGTGACCAGCACGCCCTCGGTCGAGGGACCGGAACAAACATTCTAAATCTGCTGATACTGGATGAGAGTCACTCGGAGAAGGAATGGCCGAAGGTTCTCCCCCGAAGCTAGCAGAGATTAACTGGGAAGCTGAGGGCGGTGGGGGGGAATCAAGCCTGGAGAGGCAAGATAGATCCAAGCTCTAAACATTGAATACTTTAGGGAAACCACAATGGCAAAAAAGGGAAGGTAACAGCTCTGGGAAGGGGGAGGGAGGGGGCTTGGGAGTCTGGGGGGGTTCGGACCCACATTTCCCAGGGGTACACAGAAATCCGGTGATCTACCGTGGCAATCATGGTGGAAGTTAATGTTGAAGTTTGGGGGATGGGAAAGTTTAAGTTTGGGGGTTAAGGGGGCGGGGGGAGAGTTTGGTCACTAGGGGGGTGGTTACACATGGCATACATGAGAAATCTGAAAGGGCGGAAGGGCTTAGGAAACTTAAGATAAGCACAGTATCAAAGCATAAGAATGGCTGAATTTACATTTGTCACATTAAATGTCCAAGGGTTTAACTCCACAATTAAACGAAAATCCATGATGAATAGGCTTGGGAATATGCGGGCCTCAGTGGTATGGATGCAGGAAACACATCTGCTCCCAGATGATGAACACAGGCTAAGGCACAGGGCTTTTCCTATGCAATACTTCTAGTGGGGCGAAAAAACGGGGAGTGGGCATCCTGCTGGCTAAGGGTATCAATTCTGAGGGGGGGCGTGGCTTGGCGGCCGATGTAGTGAGATGTGCTACTGAGGAGCTCCGGAGCGATCCTGACGAAATCCGATAAAAACTAGCATAAACTGGTTACAGAAGACCGCCAAAGTCTCGCCACAGAGGCCGGAACACCAGCTGCCCACCCGGCGAAGCCCCCGGAGGAAACCGGGCGGTGGAAAAGAAGATAGACCGCCGGAGGGGAATCGTCCTGCGAAATCAAAATGGCGGATGTGCGAGCTGTGGGAGGACCCCGGCCGCGTAATACAGAATGAACTGGTGAATCTACACGACCTATACGATCGGCGAGAGGGACACATCCCGCGCAGACCCAAGCCTGAGTCAATCCTGAGCCAACCCCACGACGTGGGGCGCGACCGGTGGAAGTGGGACGCGGCGGCGGGAAGGCCTCTAACACGGTGAGGCGAGGAAAGGCCTGAGCCTGAAGCGACGCGCGACAGGAGACATCTGACGGCAAAAAGAGCCGGGAGCAACGAGGGCCTAACGTATATACCTGCCGGAAGAGTGTAATAATCCTAATATAAGGAGAGACCCGTAAACACTGGGGAGCAGGGTGGCGGAAGAAGCAGGGGCTACGGCACGTGGAGCACAGCCAAGACTGGTACCGGCGACGCAGGCAGAGGATGGCTCCCCCGCGATGCCGAACAAGAAGGCAGAGGCGAAAACCAAGCAAGTAAGCATGGAGACTTTTACGATGGCGTCTGGACACAAACTGTCGCCGTCAGTGGACAAGGCAGCAGCCGCGGATGACACCTCGTACCCAGCGGAAGCCGCTAACGAAGGCACGATACTGGAAGCAATCGCCTCCATGAAAGCATCTCTAGAAAATAAACTGGACACAGTAATGGTAGATGTGGGCCTTCTCCGCCAGGACGCGAGAAACCTAACAGAGAGAGTAACGGCGACGGAACAGCAGGTACAGCAAAATACGACGGGGGTTGCGGTAACACAGACACAGATGTCGGAGGTACTGCAGAGAATTAAGGATCTGGAAAGGAGAGCGGAAGACGCACAGGGGAGAGCGCGGAGGAACAACATCCGCATAATTGGAATTCCGGAAGGTGAGGAGGGCAAAGACCCCACTGAGTACATCGAAAACATGCTCCTGTAGGAGGTCGGAGTAGGTGTACTATCCCAGGGCTTTGTGGTAGAGAGGGTACACAGGGCCCTGACCGGAGAAGACCCCAGCTGGGCCCCCCCCCCAGAGCGATGATTGCTAGGATCATGAACTACAAAGACAGGGAGAAAATACTAGCGTTCTCAAGGAGGGGGGGTATTCATCAAGAACTCTTCCAAGATCACAATGTATCCGGACTATACGGCCATGGTACAGAGGCAACGGGCACAGTTCGGCCCAACAAAAGAACGCCTCAGGACCACAGGGGTGAGATACATGCTCCTGTTCCCCGCTAAACTCAAGGTGATACACCAAGGCAAAACATGTTTTTTCAACACCACCGTAGAGGCCCACAGTTGGATTGACTCACAAGGCTTCCCTCAGCTGAGGCAGAGAAACGCTAGCAATCCTGGAAATAGACCCCGATGAGTAGTAACAAAGGCAACCTGGAACAAAGACAATAAGAATTACGTAAGTTTAAAGAAGCTAGTAGTAAGCATGGAGGAGCAATCGGCCCCACTTTAGCTGTATTGGCTGAGAGAAGCGGCGCCCCCGGGAAGAATGAACTACTAGTTTGGGTGTCAGTTTTAAGGCATCACGCTGCGGCGAGTCTGCCCCCCTCACAGGAGCATGACGAGAGAAGCGGCGGAGCCCGAGCAGGGGGAGGGTGGCTGAGCGTTAGTTTTTCAGTTTTTGTTGAAGTTAAGGATGTTGAATGGAGTGAATGGGCAATACAAGGCACAAACTACCGAAGGACTACTGTAAAGGACACTGAAATAATACAGACAATAAGCGACCGGAGTAACGTGGGACAGGAACCATGTGACAGCAGCAGTGGCTGCATCAAGAGGCATAGATCCAGGACACCGAGGGAGATGGGCACGAGGAGACTAAAGGGCAGGGTGGAAGGACATGGCATGAAGCCAAGCAAACAAAGAAGATCATGGGACCAGATGAACTGACGATAGCTACTTGGAATGTGAGAGGACTCAATGCATATGTCAAGAGACTTAGGGTCTAAGCCTGGCTAAACCGGATGAAAATCAAGATAGCGATGTTACAGGAGACACACCTCACAAGAGACAGGCAGGCCAAGGTGGCCAAGAAATGGGGAGGACAGATTTACAGCGCCACATATTCAAATTACGCACAAGGTGTACTAATATGGATTGCCCCGGGGTCCCGTTCCAGCTACTCAAGCAGGAGACCGATACAGAGGGACGGCTGGTATTGGTGCACGGCATGCTAGAAAACAAGGAGGTATGCCTGGTTAACACCTACGCACCGAATACTGATGCAACGGACTTCTTCAAAAAGCTAGCGCCCAAGTTAGCGCTATATAGGGAGGCTACGTTCAACTGGGCCAGCAACTTCAACTGCACCCTGAATCCCCTCCTCGACAGATCTGATAATAAATACAAGAAGCCGGCGCCCCCAGCCAAAGAACTGCATAGGATCCCGGAGCAGCTACAGCTAGCAGACGTATGGAGGCAGGTACATGGGGAGGGGAAGGGTTATACACACTACAGCGCACCACATGGAACATTCACACATATAGACTATATATTCGCGGGCAGGGAATCACTACAAGATATCACGGGAATCACCATTAAAGTACGCACACTCTCTGATCATGCCCCAGTAGTGGCGACATGGGCACACAACCAATAGGAAAGCCCCTATCCCAACGTGGCGACTTCGAGCAGAGGCCCCGAGAAAGGGTGAGTTTGAGGAAAACCTCCAGGAGGTGATCGAGGATTATTTCGAGCAAAACGAGGGCATTGTTGAGAGTGGCGCCGTATTATGGGACGCATTCAAGGTGGTAATATGGGGAGCGGCAATAGGCAGAACAGGAGGATTGACGGGAGCGGCCATGAGGGAATTGAATGAACTCGAGAGGGTGATCAAATTGAAAGAACAACGAGCGGGACTAGAGGGGGAGGAACCTGGAGAGCTGATGGAGCTGCGGACTAAATATATGTTGCTCTGGGAAAAGCTAGGGAGGCTAACCTATGGGAGGTACCTACAATGGTTACAGGCGGAAGGGGATAAACCTAGCATGCTCCTGGCCTGGCTTACCAGACAAGAGAATAAAAAAGATCCCATAACGGTGTTGGAAGATCACACCGGGACAGAGATCAGGGACTAAGGGCACATTAACGCAATGTTTGCGCGTTTCTATGAGCAACTGTACGCCCCGAATCCGGAAATAGACCCAGAGGACATAACAGATGCACTGGTAGAAATAGGGTTGCAGAGGTTAGAGGAAGAACAGGCTCAGCTATTGGTCGCACCCCTTACGGTGGAAGAAATAGAGATGGTGATCGCAGAACTTCCCACCGGCAAAACCCCGGGCCCGGATGGGCTTCCGGGGGAGTTCTACAAGACATACAAGAGCGCCATTGCTGCTTGAGACATTCCAAGACGCATATGAGACCATGTGTCTCCCGACAAGCCTGTCGGAATCAATAATTGTCCTGATTCTTAAACCAGGGAAGCCCCCTAGGAAATGCGCCTCCTATAGGCCAATATCCCTTATTAATCAGGACGCCAAAATACTAACGGCAGTCCTAGCCAACCGCTTAAAACAGGTAATACCCACGCTGATCCACCCGGACCAAACGGGCTATGTTCCGGGAAGAAACACGTCCTGGAACATCCGCAGACTTCACCACGTGATAGATGAGACAAATCGATCGCAAAACAAGAGCGTTATAGTGTCTCTGGACGCTGTCAAAGCTTTCGACTCTGTACGTTGGGAATGGCTGATGGGTGTACTCACCCACTTTGGAATCGGGGCGGGGTACCTCCGATGGATCCGGTTACTATACAAGGAACCCAGAGCAAGGGTGAAAACTGGGCGATTCATTTCCGAGGAGTGGAAGATACATAGGGGAACCAAGCAGGGGTGCCTGCTATCGCCAATGTTATATATCCTGGCTCTAGAGCCATTTGCGGTATTCCTTAGAGCAGAATATAGAGACACCGGACTGGACATAGATGGGGTGCTCCACCAAATCTCCCTATACGCGGATGATATGCTCATATTCGTAAGCGAGCCAACCACTAACCTACCCTGCCTCCTAGAAGCGATCGGGGCGTACACTAGGCTTTCGGGATTAGCGATTAATAAAGAGAAGTCCCTCCTCTTCCCCTTGGCAGGTCTGAAACACGTCCCCCCACATTGTCTGCCGGACCTGGGTCTGACATGGACGCCCCGCACCTTCAAATATTCGGGTATAGGGATACATCATGATACCGCTGATACCCATGCATCCAACACGCTTGTCGCTTTAGAAAGAACACAGCGGTCAATGACTTTCTGGGGGACACTACCACTGGGAATGATGGGAAGAGCAGCCCTCCTGAAAATGGTGGTGCTGCCCCGCCTATTATACTTCCTCACGAAAATCCCATACAGCATACCCAGGGCCTTTTTCACTAAACTAAATACAATAATGCGTTCATTCCTATGGGGGGGAG
Source organism: Ambystoma mexicanum (assembly GCF_040938575.1). Classification (NCBI taxonomy): domain Eukaryota; kingdom Metazoa; phylum Chordata; class Amphibia; order Caudata; family Ambystomatidae; genus Ambystoma; species Ambystoma mexicanum. The sequence goes on along the minus strand of NC_090935.1, from coordinate 550,189,077 downwards.
GGAGAAATAGGATCGCAAAAGGACCCTGCAGAAGGACTACGAAGAAGGGGGCATCAGACTTCCGGACTTCGAGAAGTACTATTTAGCGGGGCATCTGCAACTTGCAGTAAAATGGCTGGGGGAAGACGAAACAATAGACAATCGCATTTTCCAACCTGCACTGAAGCAGTATTACGTAAGGGAAATACTATGGCTCGACAGACCCCGGCTCAGAACCCTGCCGAACATGCTCAATATTGCAGTGGACTTATGGAAAAGAGCGTGGAAACTCCAAGGGGTGAAGGATCCGCAGTCAACGCAAATCCCTCTAGCAGGTCTCCTGGGAGGGAACACAAATACACTAGCAACATATTGAGCACACTGGGAGGCTAAAGGGGTAGCACAAATTGGAGACCTGAGAAGGGAGGGAAGGTAGGCGGACTGCCACAAAATGGTAGATGAATATGAAATACATATGGGTCAATTCATCCTATATACCGGCATGCTGAGAAATATCACGAGAAGATGGCCAGATTGGGAAGACCAAGATGAGGAAACGGATTAGACGCATGGTATGACATTGCAGAGGGAACGCACACAACCTCCAGGTTGTATGAACAGCTACTGAAGGCCAAAGACCCACAAGAACAACACACGAGGCAGCGTTGGGAGGAGTAGTTGGGGAGGCCCCTCACCGATCAAGAATGGACTAGGGCCCTACGATACCCAAAAAAGGTATCCAGAAATGCAAGATTTAGGCAGGCGCAGCTATATGTAATGCACAGAGTGTATCTCACACCCAAGAGGGTGAATAAAGTCCACACAGGGGCCCAGAGTGGGCGCCCCCGCTGCTCGTCGGAAGAAGCGGACATGGTACAGATGTTCTGGTCCTGCCCAGTGATCCAAGAGTTCTGGGACGGGATCAGACTCAAGATAGCGGGAAGCGGACTTCAAATTCAGGTGTAACATCCCGAAAAGTACCTACTGGGCCTCTTCTCAAGAGGGGGTAAGCATGAATCGCATCTGGCGAAGATGAAAGATTTGATAAGTATACTGGCCAAGAGAAGGATAGCAATGACATGGAAGTCAAAGGAGGGCCCACGTGTGGAGGCATGGTGGTCAGACCTTCAGAAGTGGGTGCAGGTAGAGACAGTGGTGTGGACAAGAGCAGTGATAAGAGCGGAAGGCGAAACTGCACACAAGTTGACTGCATGGAACACACTAATACAAGACCTCTTTGGCCACCGGGAGGAAGGAAACTCCGAAGATCCCTCGGAAATAGAGGATCCATAGGCTAAAGAGTAAGGCCAAGCACGAAGCCCTAGAATAGAACATTATGCGTACCAGACCTAGTGCTCGACCCCACGGGAGGTCCAGACTGAACTGATAAGGTCGCTGGGGAAACTATGAAACTACAATGGAAGGACAAGATCCGTACGAAGTGCCAATAAGCCATTTATGTAAAGTTGTTCGTATGTTATGTGTTTTGTTGTTGTTAAACGAAAACAATAAAGAATTTGTTTTTTAAAAAGGGTATCAATTCCAAGAAACAATTTGTAAAGAAAGATCCAGAAGCCCGCTATTTGATAGTGGGAGGGAAATTGATGGGGCAACAGGTTACATCGATATCGATCTACGCCCCCCAACGAAGGGCGGGATCACTTCTTGATGAAATTGCTACCCATCATCACACAATGGGGAGTGGGGCAGACCCTGATGGGGGGTGATTTTAATGGGGTGATGGACACTGGGATGGACAAAACTCTTCCGGCTACCTCCAATGACCATACGTTCAGACAGGCCCTAGCAAAATTCATTAGAGATTTACACCTAATAGAGATGTGGCGTTTCTTTCGCCCACAAGAAAAAGCATATACCCACTATTCTGCGGTGCACAGGGGCCACTCCCGGATCGATATGGTGCTGATCTCAGACTCACTAATCCCACAAGTCACGGGACTAGAGATTGGAGTGAGGTGCCTATCGGACCACGCCCGGTCCTTTTAACTTTGGAACCTTTGAGCCCACGGCAACAGCCCCATAAACCATGGCGTCTAAATTAGGTGAACTTGAAAGATGTAGCCCTCAGAGCAGACATAGAACAGGCATTGAAGAATTACTTTCAGGAAAATGTTACATCCGGAATAAACTGGGCCACTATTTGGGACGCTAGTAAAGCAGTTGTAAGGGGAGAATTCATCGCACACACAGCAAATTATATCAAGAGACGGGAAAGGGTGAAGCGGGACATGGAAGCCAAAGTGGCAGAGGCCGAGACAGAGTATAAAAAAATGGACTCGCAAAGAGCATAGCGGGAATTTAAAAAAGTTAGGTTGGCCTTGGAAGCCCATCTGGCGGATGAAGCTGCGCACCTCCTTGTGCGAACTAAACAATTTTACTATATAAATGGGGATAAAGCCAACCGATTCCTCGCAGCCAAATTAAGACAGCAGAAAACCCGGAATCGCATAGTCCAACTTAAAAGCCGGGAGGGGAGCCTGGTGAGGGGGGAAGAGGAAATAGAGAACTGGAGAAGGAGGCGCAGATAGCATTTCTTAACCGGATAACCCTGCCCCAAATTAGTTATTCGGACAGGCAAATGCTAGAAGCACCTATAACGGAGGAAGAAGTGGGAGAGGTTATAGGGGCACTTAAAGGGAATAAATCCCCAGGCCCAGATAGGCTAAGCAATGCGTATTACAAAACGTTTAGAGCTACTCTAGTGGGCCCCCTAACAAAGCTGTTTAATTCCATCCGGGATTCCGGGAGGATCTCTGGAGATATGAGTCCAGTGAACACAGTATTACTATTAAAGCCAGATAGGGACCCGGTGGACTGCGCGAGTTACTGCCCCATATCGCTACTAAACGCAGATGCGAAAATCTATTCCACGGTACTGGCCCGTAGACTAGCAGGTGTCCTACCAGGGATAATTCATCCAGATCAAGCTAGCTTTGTACAAGGGCGACACACATACGACAACATTCGTAGAGCCATAGACACAATCGATTGGGGCCGGAGAACAGGACAGCGGTTCTCAGTACTGGCGCTGGACGCTTCCAGAGCCTTTGACAGTCTACACTGTTTTTTTTTTTACCGCTGACCCTTGAGAGGTTTTGGTTTGGTCCGATCTTTACCTGCATGGTAATGGCCAATTTTGTACTTCCATCTACGCGACTAATGCTTAATGGGCGGCTCACAGATAGCATCCCCATCCGGGAGGGCACGAGGCAGGGTTGTCCGCTATCGCCGCTGATCTTTGCTATGGCCATGGAGCCGCTGGCACAGAGGGTCCGCGATGATCCGGGAATCCAAGGGGTGGTGGTAGGCGCAGGGGGATCTCAAAAGGTGTCTCTCTACGCCGACGACGTCCTCATGTTCCTGAAGGACACAGCATACTCACTTCCAAGGGACATAGATCTGCTAGATGGGTTTGCGAGAGTCTCAGGGTTCCATATCAATTACCCTAAATCTAAAGCACTTAACGTTACCGAGATGGCAGAACAGGTGTCAGAGTGGGAGGATAGGTACCCGTTGAAATGGGAACAGAAAGTGGTAAAATATCTGGGAATACAGCTGACCCTCAAGTACGAAAGACTATATGGGTGCAATATTCCGGACCTACTGAAAGCACCGGCGGGAGATCTGAAACGCTGGGATACGCAGGAACTATCATGGTTGGCACAGATAGTGGCTGTTAAAATTACTTTGCTTCCTAGGTTCTTATATGTGATAGGCACTCTCCCAATACACATCCCAGGCCCAGCAATCCAAGAACTACAGAGGGAGGTGATGTCCTTTATTTGGAGGGAGGAAAAGCCGAGGGTCCCCAAAAAGGTACTGCTTAGGCCGCAAGTTTTAGGGGGTTGGGGGTTCCGGAATTCCGCAGATACTTATGGGCAACACAGGTAGCTCCCATGTTACAATGGTCACCTAGAGGAAATCAGAACCGTTGGGCAAGCCTCGAAGGAGAAGCAACTAAGGCTCCCTTGGGCAGCCTCGCCTACCTTGCAGAACGACATAGAGGCAAAGAGGGCACATTACTAGAGTCAACCAAGGCCACCCTATGGTATTGGGACAAAGCACAGAGGGGCAGAAAGGTAAAAGTGGGGGGCGGGGGGTCCTCTCGCACCAGTTGCTCACAACCCAGATTTCACCCCAGGGATGCAGACTGACTTTTGGGCGCAAATATGGGGGGAAGGGAGAAAACCCTGACACTGAAGGACCTTTATGAGGAGGGTACACCCCTTACATTCGAGAGCTGCAAAGCCAAATTTGATATACCGGAATGTGAAAGATTCCATTATATCCAACTGAGACACTGGATTTCCAACAGGAAGGTCCGGTAGGGGGCAACTCGGGACCCAGTGGGGCTGGAACTCACAATAAAAGAAGGCCAGCCAGAAAAAGGGGTGTCGAAATTGTATTGCTTGATGGGGACGGTAGATCCAGAAGAAACTCTTACATATATGCAAAGATGGGAGGCCAATCTCTGGGGAGACCTGGAGTCATATATGGCAAAGAGCCGCCAAAAGCTCCAAATGCACTTCAGTCAAAGAGGCAGCATAAAAAATGTGTATGGGGTGGTACATGACGCCAGCACGCATGCACTCCATTAGCCCAGACTACCCCATATTCTGCTGGAGAGGCTGCGGACAACCTGGGGATCTAATTCACAAGTGGTGGTCCTGCCCAGTGGCAGAGATATACTGGAAGGAGATTTTAAGCCATATAAGGGAGATAACAGGGACGCAGCTGCATTTTGACCCGGTGGTGGTCCTACTGGGGGGGCAGTCGAGGGGTGTTATGCGAACTCAGAGTCCAAAGCCAGCCTTATCACCCATATGCTGAGCGCTGCCAGAATCACCCTGGCACAAGCATGGAAGAACAAGCAAGGGCCAGTAGTGGCCATGTGGTGGGTGAGACTATGGGGGGTGATGGCCATGGAAAAAGTGAGGCATTAACTCATGGTTCTTATTCAAAATACTTGAATACTTGGATGCCACTGCATGAATTCACGGATGTTATTTGAAAGTCCAAATCTTGGGCCGAAAAGGCGATCCAGCCCAGAAGACACTCAGGAAAGTTATAATATGTAACACTCCATTCAAATGTTTGGTTGGAAGTTATGTTTTGGGAGCCAGGGGGGGGGGGGGGGGGGGTTAACAGTTAATATTTATGAGCTAACGAAACCCAAAGACTGGAGCGAACAATGGGGAAAGGCTAACACTTGCTATTCTCTAATGCATACATGTATGTCTGCAATTAATGCTTTTGGCAATATCATTGACTTCAGAAGGAATTATTTTTAGAACCATTGACAAAGTGTTTACAGTATGTTGCTTTTAACATGGCAGTTAATTTTATGATTTTAATGCATCTAGGTGCAACAAGCAGAAATGGTTACAATTAATTAGAATTGTTTCTATTTTTGAAAATCAATGCATGCTAATTGTTAGTGAAGGAGGAATTGAAGGTTTAAGATCATTGGTGACATTGGTGACAAAAATACAGCATTAATGCATTGTTGTGATGAATTGTGGTAATTAAGAGCACACATTTAAATGAGTTATTGAACTCAAATGTTTTAATATAAATATATAAAGCAATTGGTTATATTTTTAGTCTTCAAGAACCCTAGTTGCTTATCAAAATAATACAATGGCTATTTTCCTTTTGTTATCAATAAATGTACAACATTATGTGTAATTATGACAGACTTAGGAAAACACACACTCATTTATAAAAGAGACTGTTGGAGTAGATATGAGCGCCTGCCATTAAATTACATGATTACATGATTTGACTTAGAAGTAGAAAGCAATTATCGCTGACTCACTTTATTATTTCGACAATGATCTGAAAAGGTTTGAATTTATACCTTAAAAAGCGCCATCCCTCAAACTACAGGCTTCAGAGAAGTCGCAAAAGGCATAAGTGCCGAAATAGAAATCCCCCAGCATTTTGCATGTCCTGGGGGAAGTCCCTTTCTTCAGAGCAAGAGGTTGGAAAGTCACCAGGGTGAAAATTCATGTCATGGGCCCTCATTTCGAGGTTGATGCTAGTCATGGCGCTGTTAGCGCCATGACTAGCTCCAATACCGGTACCGCCACCGACTTGGTGGTATGGGGACTTACCGGTCTATTGCGACCTTTGCTGGACCGGTAAGTCCCCATTTGAAAAGCCATTCCCCATTCCCATTTGAACCCCCATAGGGCTCAATGGGAAGAGGGAAGGCATCAATAACGGTACCGCAAATTGCGGTACCGTTATTGACCCCGGTATCCCTTTGCGGGTCCCGTCCATAACGCCTGGTAAAGGGACCTCGGAATTGGGCACAAAGGGGTTACTGGCACCGGTGTCATTACCGGTGTCCGGTATTCCTTTGCGCCCAAGTCGTAATGAACCCAGTGCTTTAAGTGGGCCGGGGCCTACCGGGGCCGGGCCCCGGCAGTCTCCAGAAAGTGGGGCTGAGCCGGGGCCCAGCCGGGGCCCCCCGTCCCACACAACATTGGCGGGATGCATTATCCCGCCGCGGCCGCAGCCGCGACAGGAGATGCGCCCGTCATTATGTCGGCCAAGCTGACAGAAGTGCCAGCCAGCCAGCCACAGCGACGCGGAGGCTGGCGGCACTTCTGTCATTTAGTGTAACTCCCTCTGATGACCCCTCATCAGGGTCATCAGAGGAAGTTACTGTCCCTTTGTTTTCCCTCCCCAGGTCACTGACCCCCACGGGCTCCGTGATCTAATATGCAGATTAAATCACAGAGCCCGCGGGTTCGCAGAGGGTGAAAGGTGCCTCGGGCTCAGTGATCTATCTGCTCATAGCAGATAGATCACAGAGCCCGAGGTGCCTTTCTCCGTCGGCAAAGCTTTATAAAAGATGCCTTGAACTGTGTACGTTTCAAGCCATCTTTTATAAAGGTAGAAATATTTCTATGTTTATAAAAGACGGCTTGAAACGTGCACAATTCAAGGCATCTTTTATAAAGCTTTGTCGACGGACAAAGCCACCTTGCGGTTTGTTTTGTCCGTCATCAGCGCTTTATAAAAGATGCCTTGAATTGTTTACGTGTCAAGCCATCTTTTAGTAACATAGAAACATGTCACAAATATCTAAGTTTATAAAAGGTGGCTTGAAAAGTACACAAACCATACTAAGGTAAGCACACAAGTGTGCGTAACTTACTATGGTTTGTGCACTTTTCAAGCCACCTTTTATAAACATAGAAATATGTAACATTGCTATGTTTATAAAATATGGCTTGAAAAGTACACACACCATAGTAGTACGCATACAAACATATAAATGCTCACATACATTTATATATTTGTTTGCGCACCTTACTATGATTTGTGCACTTTTAGGCCACGCCCACAATGAAAGCCACGCCCCCAAACGAGGCCCCCCCCTCAATTTCTTACCCCACTTAAAGCACTGAATGAACCCCATGGTGCCCTTGGCACCCGACCCACGAAACGTGGCCCTCTGCAACTGATCCATTGGGGTCCGCTGGTTTAGATTGTATTGTGATCCCTGGGGCCTGTAATTGTTTCCTTAAATACACATAGGGGAATCTTCTGAGTCAAGTAACACAAATCTCCCACTGTGCGCAACCAAAGATCTAATTAGAGCTACATTTAGGCCTAGAAATAAAACAGACTCTCTATTAAGAAAATAAAAGCATACTCAAAGTTAGAGAGAGTACAACTACCTTTCTAAAAAAAATAAAAACGATTCAGGTGTACATATCTAGAATAAAAGCACTAGATAAAATGGCTGTTCAACATAGTGCCACCATTATCCCAACACAGTATATTTTGGCAGTCAACTAATGGCAGTAGCCAGTGATATAAATTCCCCACAACGTTGTTCACAGAAACGGAGGCACAAAAATAATGTAGCAATGCATTAGTGGCATATTACATGATTCAGGGTGGGGAGCTCGACATAAGATCACTTGCTCACCCTAGGGCAACTATTTACTGGTGCCAGAAGACACGTTAGTCCCCCATTATATGTAGTCTACGCCTTTCACACTATAAATAGCGTCTTTGGGCTAAGATGAAGGGTTGCGACATTCCGTAGTCCATGTTGGACATGGTACAAGAATTTGATGGGGGAACAAGTGTCCAGGTGATGTTAAGAAGCATGGGAGCCTGCACGGCCTGGATTGATACAAGCAAGGGAATAAAACAGAGCTTTGTTTTTGCTCCCATACTTTTCAACCTATACCTGGCAGTCTTATAGTGGCTGCACACTGCCAAGGATTGGCACAAAGCAAATATCATATGCTTGTGCCAAAGAAAAAAAGCAGATGAACATGGATAAGACTAGGGCTAGGGTGGTAAGTGGATCTTGAGCAATAACCTGGAGAACTAACGCTTTACTGGTGAACATGAAAAGGGAACCTGTATATAAATACCTTGGTATATAGGTGAGGAGTGATAATATGGCAATTTGATCGACTAAACATGCAAAGCAGTGGCCCGAAGTGCAATACTAAAGGCTATGCTCTGGATACTGTATTGAGGGAGTTCTCCTGGGCTACAAAGTATTGTGCCAGCGGTAACATACGGACTTGAAGCTAGCCTCATGACAAATGTAATCTATTTAAAAAGGCTAGAGAGGACGCTATGGCGGTCTCTTTTGGGCACTGCAGTGCGTGTCAGTGGAGGCATTGAGGGTAGAGATGTTAGATCGACATCTTTGCTGATGTAAGGGAGGCATGGTATCACAAGTATGACACTGACACAAAAGGTACAATTTGTAAAACTTTTATTAAAGTTTCTGGGTTTGGAAAAACTCCTACTTTGCCCTATAGCTAGGATGGGAGTATAATAAATAAAACAATCCTAGTTGTGTCTGTCAAATCAAAATGGCCTATACTAACAAAACCTAATGCCTGCCCTACCTCTTGTACAAAAAGTGTGCAAAGGAGAATATGTATGCCAAGGAAAATCAGTGTTCGAATATAAAGAATAAATGTGGCCGTGTGAGCTCTCCTCGTTAGACAACACAGAGTAAGGTGGTCCCTGTAGGCAGGATGACACACTCTAGCTCAGGTTCTTAACACAAAGGCAGTTCAAAACGTGGATCTAGGCCCGGCTGGCATTCCATGTTAAAGTCTCTCTTTCAAGCTTTAAAAACACAGTTCAGCAAAAAGTTCACGCCTGCTCCCCTCTGTCAGGCTCAGACCTCTCAAAGCAAAGGTTTACGTTGATCCCCCTCAGTTGGGCTCAGACCTTTCAAAACAAAAGTTCAAAACACATGAAGGGGTTCCCTTCTCCAAGTTTAATTTACATCCTTTAGGGATTTATTTATTTTATTTCTAATGTGCATAGACAGGGCCCGAAGGCATACTAGCGCAAGGACACACAATCAGAATCAGAGAGCAAGGCAGGAGAGGACAGAGATAGGTTTAGCAGAAAAAAATAGTCTTGAGGTCATGTTTACATTTCTCAAAGCTAGTACAAGCTCTCAGATCAGGAGGGAGATCATTCCACATCCTTGGTGCTGTGTGAGCAAAATAGTTCCATGCGACAACAACCAATCTTGCCTTGGGGATAAGTAAAAGATTCAAGTTGTTAGATCGCAGAACTATCCTCTCCGCCAACCGGACCAATTTCCATGCAAGATATCTATGGATATCTCTATGCAGGCATTGATGTGTTATGCAGAGTGTCTGAAAAATGACTCTTCTCCACTGAAAGCCAGTGGAGATTTTGTCTAGCAACGGAGATGTGGTCAGATCTTTTTAGACCTTCCACCACCCTCAGTGCATTATTTTGGATGACCAATCTAGCCAGCTCCCCTTTGCCGGCACCCTGGAAAAGGCTGGCCAATAGTCTATGCGGGCCCCAATAATCGCTCTCGTGATCGTGGCACAGTTGGATCTATTGAGGAAGGGTCTGATTTGGGTCAATAGTTTCAGATAGTAGCCAATGCTAGATACCAGGCCACTAATATGTGCTTTCTTGGAAAGCTCCTGATCCAGTACCACCCCAAGGTCTTCACCTTGTTGAGCATCCTGATTTCACAGCCTGGGATGTTAAAGGCTTGGTATTCATTCCCAAGTTTTCTAGTCTGGCCAACGGTGCCGGCGATCATCAGCTCTGTTTTTTTGGCATTCAGTGCTTACCCATTGTCCCTCATCCAGGATTCAATGCGGCCAAATACATGGTTGACCGAGATGGTGTCTTTGGTATAGTCCCCAGTAAGGCGGATCAGACACTGAGTGTCGTCAGCATAGTTAGCATACAGGGTGCCTTCCTCATCCAGCATTTTAAAGAAGGATGGTAAAAATGTTAAACAAGGTGGGCGAGATACATGCCCACTGAGGCACCCCGCATGTCACCGGATAACTTTTGGCCATGGCGTCATTACATAAGACTTTGGCCATTTGGCCTGAAGAAAGGATTTAACTCAGTTGGCTGCATTGGGAGAAATAAAAGCAGTATCACTGAGTCTCTGTACCAATATACCATGGTCATCATATCAAACGTGGAGGACAAATCAAGCAGCATAAGCATAACTGTGCTGCACTCTTCGAAATGATGTAGGATATTGGATTTAATATCCAGTAGATTGAACTCAATGTTGTGTGACTTTCTGAAGCCCGACGGTTTATATCCTAGAAGGTTAAGGGTTTACAGGAAACTATGAACTGGATATATGCTATCCGTATGCAAAAGGTTAAGCAGAAAGGGTATGTTTTTTCAAATAATTCTGTTTATTGTTTTTCACAGAACACACAATACATAACAAGGTACGACTTATGCATAATACAGTTGAGATTCAACTTGGTTTTCTTGCTGGTTTGAGAGCGCACCTTGCAGGCGCCGGTTCGGAAAGTCTGTGGGGGAAGATACTAGACCTTAGTGTTCAGACGTATCACCAGTCAGACCTTGTCTTCCCATTGACCTCATACCTTCGTAGATTTTCGGGGGTTACCCCTAGCTCTGTATACCCTTCTTTCCGTGCCCATACAACGGCCAATTTCCGACACCCATTGATTTAATTTGGGGCGTTCCGCTGATCTCCATGTGGCTGCTATCAGTCTTTTAATCAGACCTAAGGCTACGGCCAGAAAGGTTTTCTCATACCGATTGAAGTCCGTGCTTTCCCAGATTCCCAGTAATGCCAGTTTGGGTTCCAAGGGGATCGGGGCCCTCATTATGGTAGACAGTTTCCGGATGCACTTGGCCCAAAAGATTTTAATTTGTGAGCATTCCCAGAGTATGTGGTAGAAAGTGCCACCCTCTGTTCCACATCTGAGGCAGGTATCACTATCTATTCTCCCCATCTATTGAGCATTGTGCGAGAGAAGTATACCCTGTGGAAGATTTTAAATTGTATCAGTCGTAGCCATGCCGCTATCCTGACCTCTCTTGGGAACATCAGGGCCTCTACCCATTCTTCAGGTTCGATCCTACCCAAATCTTGCTCCCATTTGCTTTGCAGGTCGGTTAGGTCTTCTGCCCCGAACGCTGTGAGTACCTGATATAAGGTGGATATTACCTTAGTGGAAATGCCTGATAGGTTGGCCTCAAGCGGGGAGTTGCTAGTAATGTCGCTCAGGGGGGGGGGGAACTGGGCTGAGATGGCATGGGAAATTTGCCTGTATTGTATCTGAAGCCCTCTGCTGTGGACAGCACATACTGCAGCTGTAGTTCCCGGAACGACCTAGTCCTGCAGTCCTTTGTAACATCTGCCAGGTTGTCTATCCCTTTCTTTGCCCAGCTTTACAGGTACCCCACTTTCAATAGTTTCTCAAGGAGTGTGTTATGCCAAATGGGTTGTGCGAGGGTCGGTCTTTGGCCCCATCCTAAGTCTTGGTGAGCTTCTGCCCAAACCCGACACGTGTGTTTCATTGGACTGGGTAGGGTTTCATGGTATCGTTTCCCCCCATACAAGGCCTGTCTAGGTGTCCTCCCTCTCAGTCGTCTCCTCTCCACCGCAATGTGTGGAAGTGATTGGTCCCCGTGCAGCCAGTCATTTACTGTCCCCAGCTGGGCTGCCCAGTAGTATCTGCGCAGATTGGGTAGGCCTATGCCTCCCTCCCATATAGACCTCTGTAGTGTCCTCAGTGCAACCCGAGGTTGTTTCCCTTCCCACAGGAGCCCCCTCAAGGATCCCTCAATATCAGTGAAAGTCTTTTTTGGGATTGGTAGTGGGGCGTTTTGCAGGACATATAGAAATTTGGGCAGGGCCAGCATTTTAAACAGGGCCGCCTTGCCCAGAAGGGTCAGTGGGAGGGATTGCCAGTGGATAGCTTTAGATGCGAACCTATCCATTACGGTGGTTAAATTGAGTTGCGTGTAGTCTCCCAATTGGGGGCTAAAGTGGATTCCAAGGTATTTAAAGCCTGCTGTGGACACCATGTACGGGCATTCTCGAGGGGGCCCTGTTGTTTCGCCCTGTATTGGGAAAAGGACCGACTTTTGCCAGTTGATTTTAAGCCCGGAAAATGTCTGGTATTCATGTCACGGTTGGGCATGAAACCCTGAGGTTGCTCATATAGATTAAAAGGCCATCCGCATAAAGCGATACCCTGTCTTCTCCCTCCCACGGCCATTTAAATCCCACCCAATTTGGACTTTCCCTGAGCCGTAGTGCAAGTGGCTCTATCGCCAGGATGAAAAGCAGTGGCGAGAAGGGGCAGCCCTGTCGCGTGCCTCTTTCCAGTGCGAAGGTCCGGGACGTGATTACCCTTACTGCAGCTACAGGGGAGGTGTATATTAGTCAGACACAGGCCAGGAAGTTCTCGCCAAATCCCATTCTGCTCATTATTTCCCAAAGGGACTACCACCTCACAAAGTCAAACGCCTTCTCGAAGTCTATGGTGAGCAGCGCCAGCTCGTCCGGTATTGTAGTGGCTAAATCGATGGCTAGTTGTGCCCTGCGGATAGTCATTCTGGTGGATTTTGTGGGCATGAAGCCGCACTGGTCCGGGTGTATTAGTGAGCCTATCACAGGCATTAGGCGGTTTGGCTAGAATTCGAGCCAGGAGCTTGGCTTCCCCGTTTATTAGGGAAATTGGCCTGTATGATGCACAGAATTCTGGGGGTTTGCCCGGTTTTGGGAGGACAACTATGCATGCCAGTTTGAGGTCGGGTGGGAGGTCCCCATCTGTCTTAATTTGTAAAAAGAGGCAATGTAAATGGCCATTCATCTTATTCCCCAGTCGCTTCCATAACTCTATCGGAAACCCGTTGGGTCCAGGTGTCTTCCCTGTAGCTGGGCGATTGCCTCAGAGCCTTCCTCTTCTGATATGTCTGCTTCCAGTCCGGAAGCCTGTTGAGCCTATAATGTCTGGATCGGCATTTGTTCAAGGACTGCCAGGTCCCAGTCTTGCCGGTCTCTACTACCCACACTGTATAGCGCTTCATAGTATTGCGCGAAGGCTTCAGCTAGCTCTGTGTCCTCAGTGATTTCCTCCCCATGGATGATACGTAGGGATCGGACATGCCTTGGCCCCCCCATCCCTCCTTTCCAACCAGGCCAGCGTTTGACCCCCCTTTATCTCCCAGTTCGTGGGTCCGGCTCGGGCAGGCTTGGTGTGCTTCTTTGGCGTTGTCCAGTGCAAGGTTGCGTAGCGACTCTTGCGCTGGGACATGCGCCCGCTTGGCCCTCTGTGCCTCGGAAGAGAGGAATTCTGCCTCCATTTGTTGGACCACCCTTTTAGCCTCTTCTACTTTCTCCCCATGCTGTCTCCTTTTGGCTGTGACCATTGACAGGGCTTCCCCCCTTAGCGTAACCTTATATACTTCCCAGAGCGTGACTGGGCTGTCTACCATTCCTACATTTATCTCGAAGTATTCATCGGTCTTGGCTTCGAGGCCTTCTATGAACTCGGGGTCCCCTAGGTAGTAGGTGTTAAGGCGCCAGGGCCCCTGGGGCTTTGCCCTCCCATTCTTTAGTTCGGTGATCAGGGGGAGTGGTCTGAGATTCCTCTCGGTAGGCGTTTAACTGACAGCAGCTGGTGCGTCATGTTGGCAGGGACAAATAGGTAGTCAATGCGTGACATCTGGGCCCCAGAGAGGAAAAGAGTATCCCCTTTCGGTGGGATGTAGCCACCTCCACGTGTCTACCCACCCCAGGGCTTCAGTGAAGGAGCACAACTTGGTGCGGGTCGACAGGTTTCTAGAGCGTATGTGGGATCCATTACTTCGTTGAAGCCCCCACCTAGTATCCAGGTGTCATCCTGGCATTGAGTCGTGAGTTCTTGCAGTTCTGTTAGGAGATCCAAAGAAAGTGGGGGGGCATAAACTGCTACCGTTCCCAGGGTGTTGCCTCCCAGTTCTCCCCTGACTAGGACGTATTGCCCCCTTGGGTCAGACCTCACCTCCATCAGCTGGAATGGTACCCTTTTGTGCAAGAGTATGCGTACTCTCCCTGGATCCCCTGGAAAAGCCTGCATGGAAAGCCACCTTGTAGTTGATCCTGAGGAAAAACCTGCATTCCGTCCCTGCCAGGTGGGTCTCTGTAAGGAACACAATGCTGGGGGAGTGCCTGTTAAGATATTGCAAGACTGGGGGGTGTGGCTAACATGTAGAGAGGACGCACCTTCGGTGAGCTCTGTGCAATGTGTCCATTATATGCTGAGAAAGTACACTACAAAACTTCAAATTCGCTTGGGAAACGACGAGATCACAGCCTGAAACACCAAGCAGCACCGCCTAGATTTATGCCGCTTTGCAGCACCTACTCGAGCCGCATCACCGGGCGGAACGGAGCCGCAGCATTAGGGAAGAAAATGGCGGCCGCGGCTTGGCAATACACAGAGTCACAGAGGTGCCGACCCGGAGCCCTCAGCGATGCGCCCCGTTGAAGCCCGACCCGCTGAGACTTGGACTTTGGGTCCATCGCACATGCAGGGACTGGGCCAATCGCTGGTACGCGGTCCTTTTAAGAGACCTCCAAGAGGGTGCCTGGACGGACAGATCAGCTTCAGAGAACCTGGAGCTCACCAGCAGCCGGATCCCAAGGAAGTCATGTGAGCTTGAGCAGCGGACCGGGGGCCGAGATTATGCTGCAGCAGGGGCGGATTGCGACCGCAGAAACGTATTGAAGAGCACGCGAGAAGGAAGCAGAACCCTGCTGCCTGGCCCAATGGAGAACTCCTGTGGACCAAGTTGTGACATCCGGAGCTGAGGGACACAAGTGGAGGGCTGCGGTGACAGGAGCGGACCAGTGTCGAGGAGGAAGACCCAGCTGCACAACGTGATAGAGGTGAGGGGCTAGCTGAGGGGGAGACGCAACTAGAACAATTACATTATAAGTCTCCACTGGTGGGACGGGCTCCGCCCCCGGCTGCTCCCAGCATGGAGGAGACGGCCTGTGCCTGGGCCTGAGAGGGTTGCACACACCCACAGCACTGCGGGCCTGGTTGTCTTTCGCGGCCACCGCCTTGCATGAGCGAGGGGGCGGCGAGCGGGCTGGCCGTGATGCTGCATTACTACTGCTGAGTAAGGACAGATATTTGGCAAGCGTGAGCACCGTCCTGCTCGCTGAGCAACACCACTACTGCAGCCCACCAGTCTCAAGACTGCACCCAACATTGACCACTGTGCGGCTTAGCGCACATTGCCCACAAAGGGTGTTGTCCTGGTGAAAAGGCCGGCTCTATACCACCATAACGGCGCACCTTTTTTTGAGTCAGAAACTACTACCCACAGAGAGGACACAGCGCAAGCCAGGGAAGGCACAAGGAAAAGACGGGCAGCGTCCAGTACCTCGGAGCGATTGGGGCGGCCCCGTCCAGCGCCTCTACACCAACAGCGATCAACGAGTGCCGCTAGGCCCGATGTTGCCCACCAGCAGCAAAGTACTTACAGGAGACAGGTTGCCCTCCCACTGAGACCCCCGACGAAATGTCCTCAAAGAGAGGGAAAACAAAACAGAAGCAAACCACACTGGAAACCTTCGCGTCCGGTGGGCCGCCGAGACCAAAGGCCAACATTAAAAACATGACAGTAGAACTGCCGGATCTCCCGTAGCCATGGCAGAGCCGGGGAACCTGCAGATCCTGGAGCCCATCAAAGCGCTCCAGACAACCATGGAGAACAAGATTGATGCAGTGGCCACAGATTTGGGCCTACTGCGACAAGATGTCCGTACTATTGCAGGAAGGACAGATGAGCTTGAGGCCCAGGTCCGAGAAAACACTGAAGCAAGGACACAGACTAAGAAGGTCAAAAAGTGAAGCAACTGGAAGATAGGGCCGAAGAAGCTGAAGGGCGAGCATGCCGAAATAACATAAGGATCTTAGGCCTGCCCGAGGGGATCGAAGGAGCTGACCCCACTAATTACATAGAGAACCTGCTGATTTAGGAGATAGGGGCGCAGAAACTCTCACAAGGATTTACCATTGAAAGAGCTCATCGATGCCTCACCAAACGGCCACCGCCTGGAGCCCAGCCCAGATCTGTGATAGCTAAAGTGCTCAACTATAAAGACAGAAACAATTTTGGCCTTTTCAAGAGCAGGAGGCCAGATCCAAAGAGACTCAGCGAAAATTGCCATATATCCCGACTATACCTTCCCTAGTCCAAATGAAAAGAGCGCAATATATTTACAGGAAAGCTAGATTGAAAAAGGCAGGACTATGATATATGCTCCTGTATCCCGTGAGACTAAAAGTGCTCCACAAAAACTGAGCATTTTTCTTCGAGACACCAGCAGAGGCCCGTGAATGGATGGACAACGAGCAGGTCCAGGATCTGGAAGTAAAAGAACGCAGCACACGTTAAGGACTGCTTGGAGATGCCTCTGGTGTGGCAAGCATGCTAACTGCATTGGTCGGAATACGTTCACATAAGAAGGAGACGGAACCCATACACTCTATGCAGCAAGAGCAATTACATATAGGAGCCACAATGGAGGAAGACTGATCCTGATTAGAGAATAGTCAACGGCGGACCTCTTCTACCCTCAAAAACAGTTTGGGTATCATTAACCTGTCCGTAGGGCACCAGGAGACTAACACAGGGTCAAATGGAGTGGAAACGAGTTAGTCCTAACGGGGGAAACCCCGCTGGACATGTTTGGTTAAAGGGGAGTTTAAAGTTGGGGATGGAGGGCAAATGGGAGTTAGTAATGAAGTTGGGGGAACAAAGGGGAAGGGGACAAGACCACTCAAGTCTTCGAAAACTGCCAGATCGAGTATGGGTGCCACCAGATACGCTACCTACGAAAACACTTGGACTTCCAGACACTATGGTTGACAAGATCAAGGTCATGACGTGGAACGTCAGAGGAATGAACAACTACGCCAAGCGATGCCGCATCTACACATACATTAAGCGAAATAAGATTGGAATTGTTGTTTAACTGTTTGCAGTCCTTGTCGGCTTTATTTTCCTAATTTGGTGATATCAATAGTGTGCCAAAAAGAGATAAATTGTTTACCTAGATTCTGCACCCTAAATGCTTATATTGCGACTGCAGCAATATCCTGAATCAATTTTCTTATTAAAAAAGCATTTTTGTGGGTTGTGCTTCTGGAAAAAATAATATGAGGAACTTGTTAATTGCTGTTCCATAAATTATATTTATTTTTTGCATAGATTTTTTGCATTAATATTCATGTAACTTTAAATTCCATTAATATATTTGTCAATTTCCATATATTCACATTTGTTTCTCTCAACACGTGTTTCCCCATGGTGAGTATCCGTGGTTCTTCAGGAGAGATACTAAGGTCGATCTCATTTCTGCAACAAAATAAAATGATCTTGGAAATGTTACATTTTGCATTAACCAATAATATTTTCATGTTCAACAAAATCATCTACAGACAAGAGCAGGGAGTGGCGATGGGGGCAAAATGTGTGCCCGCAAACGCCAACTTGTTAATGGGACATTTTGAGATCAACCATGCATGGCAACATTCAGCATTTAAAGACAGAAATATTGTATACTGGGGATACTGGGGACGTTACATCGACGATGTATTAATGATATGGAATGGAGACAAAAAGACATTGGAAGACTACAACGGACACCTAAATTTAAATAATTATAACATCAAATTCACAGATAAAATCAGTTTAGAGAGTGTTGAATTTCTGGATCTGAAAATCTATACGGATGGAGAGAAAATATTGACATTTATATATCAAACCTACTGCATTAAACAAGGTTCTACATGCAGAAAGTAACCATGTGAGGCATATAATCAAGAACATACCCTATGGCGAAATATTAAGAATAAAACAGAATTGCAGTTCAAAAGATAAATTTGATGAACATGTATCAAATCTCAAAGAAAAGTTCATAATGAGAGGCTACAAAGCAGATGAAGTGGAAAGTGCTATAAAAAAAAGCTGAAAAATACCAAGAACAGAGCTGCGCAAAGATCGACCAAAAACAAGAAATACACAAACAAAGGTAGACTTTATAACGACCTACAATAGTGAAGCATTTGTTCTTAAGAAGGTTCTGAAAAAACATTGGAACATCTTACAAAGTGATGATGACAATAAGACAAAATATAGAAATCAAACCAAGGATTATTTATCGGAAAGCTCCTACACTGAAACAAAAAAATCAGTCCAAGTCACCTAAAAGAAGATAGAACTGAAACTCTCAGTCAATTTTTAAAAGTGCTGGCACCAACAGGAAAACACAGTTGTGGAAATTGTGTCATTTGCATTCAAATAGAGAATGGAACAAAGGAAATGATGTTGCCTAATGGAAAACTCCAAAAGATTAAGCTGTACATTAATTGTAATACAAAATATGTAATTTATTCTATTACTTGTATCTGTGGGAAAAGATATGTCAGAAGTACCATCAAAAATCAGATTTCAAGAACATTTAAGAGCCATCAAAATCAATGATACAAGATATTCAATGGCAATACATTTCAATCAAGAACATCAACTATGTGAAATTAAAAAAAAAAAATTTCTGGGCCTAGAAAGAGTTGACACACCAGGGAGAGGAGGAAACAGAGAACTCCTTTTAAGAAGAAGAGAAGCAAAATGGATATGTATTCTGGATACGTGCCAATCTGGCCTGAACTCGGAAAATAAGATGGCCTAGTGGCTATGAATATCATATTTCTTAGTCCATTAACATATGATGTGCAGTCAATATTTGACAACATATTTGTTGTCTATAATTAGTGTAAGACATTGTTTGGTCATATAAAAGTTGCATTTTGTGAAATGTTATTAATATTGTTGGTTTGAACCAATCAGATTTTGGTTATTGATGTTATTGTTATTTATGGAGGTAACTGTTTTCAATCACACAAGTATTCATCTTGTCGCTTATGTTCCATTTCTCTCTCTTTTTCAAATTCCTCATGTTTATTTTTCCCTTTTTTATACTGACACTATCCTTTTCATTTCCCCTTCTCATCTTATTAAAAATTAAAAAAAATACTAAATTTGTCATATATCACAAACTCATCATTACGCCAGAAATAAGGCATAATATTCATGAGTAAAAAAGAAAAAATAGTACAACATCACAAAATCTTTATTTCACAAAAAAATGCATATGTAGATTAACATAATCACTAATTGAGGCATATCATCTATGAGCAAAAAGGGAAAACAGTTTTTCGGACGAATGTAAATAGAAAATGGCTGCCTGCCGGTTTTTGTGTGACGCGTGACGTCATCGCGCAATGTAACGCGGTGACATCATGTGTCATGCGTCACGCATTTGCAGGCTTCAAAAAGAGAAAGAAAGCCAGATGATCCACCAGCGCGGATCCTGGCGTTTTTGGAGGCAATCGTACCTGAGGAAAAACAGAAGAAAAAGGTAATTTAACTAGAGAGGAGCTAGGCAAAGGTTCTCCTGGTACTCTCATCTATTAGTATTTAAGGGGAAAGAGATGCTAGATGCCAAGACTCCACTGTTTTTTTGTAATTGTTTGAAGTAGCCTCTTAAAAAGAATAAGACTTTAGAAAAGCCAGTGTATAGATTCTAAGTAAGACACATAATTAATACACGGTCTTAATTTTTGATTTTTTCATCATTTTTAGATAAAAACAATTGGAATAAATTTAGAAAAACAAGAAAAAATAAGGAAAATATTTGAGTATAAAATACATATGGAAATTCAGAGAGAATGTGAAAATTAGGTGAGTGTATAAAACAGGTCATATAACCTGAATAGATTATTCTCCCTTGCCACCATTTTCATCATTTATTTTTGACTTCAACTTCTGACTATTACTTCATTCTTTTCTTTTTACACTTTCTTTCTTAGTATCTCTCTTGAAGAACCATGGATACTCACCGTGGGGAAACACGTGTTGAGAGAAACAAATGTGAACATATTGAAATTGACAAATATATGAATGGAATTTAAAGTTACATGAATATTAATGCAAAAAATCAATGCAAAAAATAAATATAATTTATGGAACAGCAATTAACGAGTTAATCATTTTATTTTTACCAGAAGCGCAACCCACAAAAATGCTTTTTAATAAGAAAAATAAGATCGGAATTGCTCTGTTACAGGAGACCCACCTAGACACATGCAAGCAAGCAGCAATTGCCAGAACCTGGGGAGGCACAGTGATAGGCTCCACACACTCTACCTACGCCAGAGGGGTCTTGATCTGGGTAGATCCAAACATCCCCAATAAAAACCATTACTACTAAAACTGACGACGATGGCCTTATTACATGGAACGATAGAAGGCAAGGAGGTCTGTCTAATAAATACTTACACCCCCAATCATGACACTACCGTTTTCTTCCGCTCACTATACAAAAGGCTGGGCCCATTTAGAGATGGTATCCTGATATGGGGCGGAGATCACAATTGCACCATAGATCCTCACAAAGATAGATCAGATAATAAACATAACCGTCCATCCTCACCCGCAAAAATAAAAATATTAGCAGCACTGACACAACAGTTTAAGCTAAAAGACTTGTGGAGAGAGCAGCATCCTGAGGGCAAAGAATATTCGTACTACTCTCCCCCACATGCCGTCCACACCAGGATAGACTATATATTCACAAGTGAAGAGCAGCAAGCCATGTTCAGTGACGCACAATACGTAGCTAGAGTGCTATCAGACCACACCCCAGTCCTAGTCACCTGGACGGTGTTTGCCACCAGACCCCCCCCATACCTGCATGGCATCTTAGAGGAGAGGCATTACTAGATGTCGCCTTCCGCGAACAGATCAAAAAAAGCATGCAGAAATGTATACAAACAAATGAGAACAGTGTACGATATGTTGGTACAGTTTGGGAAGAATACAAAGTAGTTATAAGAGGCGAAATGATTGCTGCCGCCGGGGGGCCCAAAGGTCCATCGACAACACATTAGCAGACACTGAAAGAGAATTGAAAGAGCTGGAGGCGGGGGCTAAATCAGATCCAGATCACTTGAAAAGGGAGGTAGAGCTCAGACAAGCTTGTTTATCACACTGGGAAACACTAGGGAAACTTAGCTATACGAAACATATGGAAAGGAGCCACGCCCTAGGAGACAAACCAGGGAAACTATTGGCTTGGCTATACAAGCGTGAAGCCTTCAGAGCCCCAATATGCCATGTCCTCACCCCGGAGGGCAAGACTGTGCACACACAAACTGAGATAAACACAGTCTTCTCAGCGTTTTATCAAGACCTTTACGCCAACATTCAGTCAGCTACAGACACTGAAATAGAAGATGTACTAGACATCATTAAGCTACACAAATTGGATGCCCACATGGCGGAGGCCTTAGACGAGGCCATTACCCCAGAAGAGGTCCTGGTCACCATCAGGTCTCTTCCCTCTGGTAAAGCCCCTGGGACCGACGGGCTCCCAGGTGAATTTTACAAGGCATACGAGGACGTTCTGGCACCACTCCTCACCAAAGTATTTAATGCAACGTACGAGGAAGGTATCCTCCCCGACCTCATGAAGGAGGCTGTAATCATCCCACTACTAAAACCTGGGAGAGATGGAGCAGAGAGTGGCTCGTATAGGCGTTTTCTATGTTAAATCAAGACAATAAAATTCTGACGCACTCTTGGCGAGAAGGTTAAGGAAAGTGATTCCTCTGCTGACCCACCAAGACCAGACGGGATACGTGCCAGGTCGGACCATCTCCCAAAACTTGCGTAGACTGCACCACGTTATTCACAGCACCAATGGCAGACAAGAAAAGTGCGCAGTGACATCCCTGGACACCACTAAGGCTTTCAATTCAGTCAGATGGAACTGGCTGTACGCCATCATGGCGAAGATGGGTATTGGACCCGTCTTCTTAAAATTGACTAAACTCATACATACAGGCCCGATGGCCATAGTGCGTACAGGGAAAACGTATTCTAGTAAGTGGCAGCTACACAGAGGTACACGACAGGGATCCCACTTTCCCTGATGTTATACATCATCGCCTCGGAACCAGTAGCAGCCTACTTACGGCAGGAATATAGCGATGGGGGCATAATAATAAACGGTATACCACATTTGGTGTCTATGTACGCAGATGACACACTACTGTAACTGAACAACCCCGAACACATACTACCATTCATTTTAGAGACACTGGATGGGTTCTGCAGACACACGGGGATCCATATAAACAAAGAAAAGTCCTGCCTCTTCCCTCTGGCCGCCATGGGTGAGGAAAGAATCGAGAATCTCCCCGCCATGGCCCTCCAGTGAAGGGCAATCTTATCCAAGTACCTGGGAATCACCATTCATCGAAACCCCAAAATAGGACACACATTGAACACAGTGAGGGCTAGAGAGGGCCTAGAAAAATCTATGGACTTCTGGAGTAAACTACCTCTGTCAGTGGTAGGGAGGGCTGGGCTCCTCAAAATGGTGCCATTACCCCAGCTGTTGCACTGCTTAAGCAACGTCCCATGCTAAGTCTCCCTACTAATTTTCAGGGACCTGGATAAGCTCTGCAGATGATTCCTTTGGCAAGGGGGGGAGGCATAGAGTCGCACTACAAGTTCTGCAGAGACCCTACAAAAAAAAGGAGGCCTGAGAATCCCCAATTTTGAACTGTATTACTTGGCAGGACAATTGCGACACGTAGTGAAATGGATGGCGGATGAGATCACGACGGACACGCGACTTTTACAAACGGTCATACCACAGATGTTCCTTAGAGATTTTCTCTGGGCCCCTTCTAGCACTACACAAAACTGTCCCTAATTGGTGAAACTCAGGATTCAAATCTGGAAACGGGCCTGTAAGATCATGGAAGTAACTGACCCGATTTCCCTCCAGATCCCAATAGCAGCAACCATGATGGGCAGACCTTGGGGCCACACGGAAATAAGAAATGGGTGGGAGTCCTGCGGAGTAGCTACACTGAGCGATCTGATGAATGACCAGAAGCTTCTGTCCTTTGCTGAACTGCAAGGAACTACGGGACTACCCGCAGGTCCGTTCCTGCTACATAGAGCAGTGTTGGAAAGGCTCACAGTAAGATGGCCCAACATTAAGAACCAGGAGACAAAACATGAGGCTATAGAGAATATACTAAACGGTGCTGCGGGGGGCCATGAGATATCGAGGCTCTACGAGATACTACTGGACAGTACATCCAATGAAGAGCTTAAATGCAAGGCAAAATGGGAAAAAGAACTGGGCATGGAACTCGAGGAAACGGCATGGAAAACTATAACCTACTACCACAAAAAGGTTTCCAGAAATGCCAGATTGCAGTTAATACAGTTCTACATCACTAACAGAGCATACCGAACACTGGATGTAATCTCCAAGTTCAAGGGGTCAGGGGCTAAGGAGTTCCCTAAATGTAAAGAAACAGAGGCTGGGATGACTCATATGTTTTGGGGGTACCGAGAAATACAACTTTTTTGGACACAGATAGCTACAAGTGCAGCTAAAGTAGGCATAGAACTGGACATACGAACCCCGGTGGCATGCATTTTGGGCCGATATAAGAAAAGTCGAAAGAACAAACCACTGAACAAGCTAAAAGATTTGATGTACATATTAGCAAAAAGATGCATTGCCATGGGGTGGAAAAACATTAGAGGCCCAAGTGTAACATTGTGTTGGGGAGATTTTCAAAAGTGGGTGACGGCTGAATCTGGGACCTGGGAAAACGCATTACGAGAACAGACACTGGACAACAGTGAAGTTTTACAACAATGGGTGGCGCTCACGGTGCCTTTATTCAACTCAATGACTGAAGACACTACCACGGAAGAAGTGGGCAGCTCGCAATCGGAACCCTGAATCGGTAGACTCATCCGATAGATTGTGGTCTTGGGAGGGGGAAGGTGGAGCAGGGGAACAAGAGAAACTGTTGAATGGATGTACCAATGATCTTAAATTGGTTTATTGATGGTGTTGAAAAACCAAAAAAAAAGATGTTTTAGGAGCCAGAATGCATATTGTAAAAGATAAGAGACTATCGTTACTGCAATGAGGCGGTGAAAATGTAAAACACATATGTATTAACTATCAGCCTCTGTGGGTGAGGAGAACATGAAGTCTGAAGGGTTCTGGCTGTGTATTTTAAAGGCAAATCAAATATCTTTGTCTATTGCTGTAATCACATTTTTAAAGAAAATGTTATGTGACGGTATATTTTGATTCTTAATACCAATGCTGCAGTAATATTCATTTCTTTTGTTTATCGTTCTTCTTTTGTTTGTGTGGAAAGCTTTTCTTCAAACTATATCACACAATAAATAAATAACTATAGGAAAAAAAAAAAGATATTGCAAGACTAGTCTCCTTTTGACACCAGAACATAACCCATTCATGTTCCAGGTCATCACAGTGATCTTCCCTTCAAGAGCCATCATCCCTGGCCCAGGGGAGACATATTCCTGCCCGTGTGGTGCCTCTTCTTCCCACTCCATTCCGGTAATTCACCCGCCCTTTTCTGTGTGTGTTGGCCACCCTGGGGGAGCCAGTGCATGCTGCGTACAATTGTAACTCTTTTATAAACATAATTAACCCAACTGTAGTATCTAATCTACCCCTTGACCCTCCCTGTACTCCTCCCCAACTGGAAGCACCTGTCTCCCTAACTTTGCTCCAACTGGGTGCGAAAAACTGAGTCAACCTGTTGCGGGGTGATTGCTGCAGTGGACTGCGAGAACCATCGCCTCCGATCCCGAGGCCGCTAAGGTCGTCCGCTCCCGTGCCACCCGCAAGAGTGCTGTTGGGGGTCTGTGGGCCCCGGGTCATCCGTTGCCCTCTCCCTTGGGCTCAGATTCAGCAGGAGGCGTCAGTGCGGGCGACTGTGTCTCTCTCATTTCTGGAGAGCGACTTCGGTGTGGTCTTCCACCGGGTCATCTCCTGGGTGTACGATGTTCTGGCTGCGACAGGACATGTGTTTCGAGAATGCGGATATTGTTCCGTCTGGCTCTCCCCTTGCTGTCTTCTGCCCGGATCTCAAGTTGTGTGAGTTTCTGGGTAACTGACGTTAGTTGTTTCTCCATTTTCTTGATGGCGTCCTCTGAGTCTGATATGCGTTGCTCTGCTTCCCCATTTCTTGAGCTCATGTTCCTCATGTCCTGTCTAATGAGGGTCACCTCCGATGAGAGTCCATCCTTTTTCTCTTCTATCGACGATCTGGCTTCATTTATGGCCTTCGTTATGTCACATAGCGTAATTTGGGAGTCAGTTGGCCCCACTTCCATGTCCTCTGTTCCACTAGTGCTTGCCCCAGTTGTGTGGGAGGCCCCTACTGTGTACTGTTCCATTTTGCTTTGGAGACCGGCCTTCTTTACCTTGTCTTTCCCCAATTTGTTGTGTTTGTTGGCCACAGCGCAACTGGTTTCGGCTTCAGGTATTATGGCGATGGGTGCTGGGGTTTTATGCCGGTGGAGTGCTTGATCCATATAGCATTCAGTTAGGCGCAGCGCCTCTTCCTGCTCCCTTGTATTTGCCTTGTCTGGATGGGGTGCAAGGGAAGTGTGTCCCTGTGGCGTATGATGCCAGGTGTCCAGTGCATCGGAGGTAGGTTCTCCTGTTCTTGTCTCCCCGGCCCGTGTCTGATTCCTGGTTTGGGCCCCTGCGGGTCCCCACCGCCGGGCTGGGGGTTATGCAGAGGGCCTCTTCCCGTGGGGGGTCCCTTATTGCCCTGCAGGATTTTGTAACTCGCGGGTCGGGGGGAACCTCAGGACCCTGTGTTGGGCTGCTTGCCCACCCGTGCAGTATCCGCCAGGCTTTGGAATGTCCTTTGCTGGTGGTGAGTGTTTAGCCTGGTCTTGTGGGTTGTTTTCAGGGTTGAAGGCCCCGCTGTGCCTGACAACGGTCTATTGCTGCGGGGGGGTCTCTCCCCAAGTGTGCCGGAGACTTCCCCACTGTTAGTCCTGCAACATGGGGTTGGATGCACAGTTCTACCTTCCTCTCCTCTGTACGTGGCTCAGAACCCGCTGCAGATAAGGGCTCCCCTGGTCCCTGAACGCTTGGGCCTCGATCAGTGCCCTTCAGCAATCACAGCATTGGGTGGGGGAGTTTTTTATTGCTCCGCTGGGCTGTCCGAGTTGCCGCCGAGTGTGGCAGCAGGGGCAGTGGGGTCCCGATTCCCTTCCTCCTCACCTGATCACCACCGTGGGGTGTTGTCTCGCCAGCTTGGGGGAGGAATGGCTATCCCGGGATCTCCGGCTGGTCACGCTGGATCTGTGTTTGCAGGCGTAACACCCCGCACCTCTGTGCCCTGGGGGGAGGCTCCGCTTTGAAGCTTGCGGCCGGTTGCAGACTCCGACCTCAGTGCGGGGCCGTGCAGGAAAAATGACGTCCTCCCTCTCTGCTTTAGATGGTCCGTTACAAGGGATCTCAGCTCCGATTTTCTTCAGGAGCACAGCCGTCGCCAGCACAGCGCCTCTGCAGTCCGGGGCTGTCCTTTGCTTGTGCTGTCTCAGCTGGGAGATTCGGGACAAAATTCCAGGATATTTGTTGTGGCTCGGGAGCTATGGCTGCTCACGTCCTCATAGTTCCACCCGAAAGGGTATGTTTCTAATCGGGTGGTAGTTCTCTGGCAAAGCTGGATCAAGAGAGGGGAGATCCATGGCTGTTTGATGGAACCAGGAACATTGTCCTCTTGAAAGAAGCAATTGATAAATGTAGTTTTAATTGGCAGGAGTTGAGCCACACAAGCCTCAACAGTCACTGCTGGGTAGATGTCCCCCTTGCATGTGGTGGGCTTAAGGCTGGACAGTATTACTGCCATTCGTTTCTGTTACCTCCTTAAAGGGAAAAGGTGCAGAGACGTGTGAGGGAAGATTATAAGTCATAGAGACTTGCATAGAGTCTAGAGTGGTATAGTTTATTGTAGTATTTTCTCTAATCTTTTCCATTTTTCCTCTCAATGCTTCCTGTATGCTGGTACACCAGGTGGATTCTTTAACAACTTCGGTTGAGACGTGGCATGGAGACTCAAGTTCCTTTAGGGTCCTTCCCCATTAGACTTCCAGTCTCCTTCATTCGGGCTCGGACCGTTTCCTGTTGAAAGACTTTCAAATGTGTGTGGCTTTTATTACAGACCTCCACAGGACCACTTCGACTTTCTCTTCAGCTCACATACTTGTGTTATTTGCTCAGTGCTTCTTGGTCTGGGTAGTTCAATGTCATAAGCACCAAAGCTCAAAGTTTACCTTTTTACTCTCCCCTTTTCTCGGGATAAATTTCGATCAATTCGCTTTTATAGTTCATTTCACCTTTCACAGAGACTTTCGAGTGGGCTACTTCCTTTCGCCGAACCACTCAGTTACTCAGTATCGCTGATTTCACAGCTATCGTTACTTCAAAGTTCATTGACGGTCTGCCTCTCTTTGCGTCTCATCCACAGGCGTGCAACTTCAATCTTTCCTTAACACACACTGGCCTTTGATGGCACTTTCCAACTCACCGGCTGTGAGTGTTTCTTTCTTCTCTTTACAGTTTTTCAATTCACGAGTCAAGGTTAGTACCGCAGGCTTGGCCTCGCCTCCCCAACTCTGCTGGTCACCCGGGAGGCTCGCTGGCATCCTTGAAACACAATGCAGCCTTCTTGTTTGGGATTTGGCCTTGTCCATGTGTCTTTCGCTGCCTTTTGGAGGCAACAAACTCCGGCAAGGAACTCCTGGGGTTCTTTACCCTTTTCTCTCGTCCCTCTGTCTGTTGCTCTGCTCCAGTAGGTTCACCTTCGCCCCGGAAGTTCGGCTCTTACTCGTGTTTCACCGTGCTCAGAGTGTCTCTCTTTGTTCTGCCTTTTATCAGGAGGTGTAGACAGGGTAGGGCCTGAGTGGGCAAGGCCCACTCACAATATGTAAATGCCCACTCTGCAGCACTCTGTGGGCATTTACAGGTGTTAATGTCACTGCGGTGGGCCCAACTACATTACCTTCAAGTCCTAATTGCTAGACAACCCTGGCTATGCCTCTGCCTTTTATCTGTGTGAGGAGAGCTAATTGGTATCAGGTGTATGCACTTAAAGTCAAGTGCCAGACTTTGACACAATTAACGAGACCTGTCCAATGTGATATGTAAGGGTTAGCCTCTTTACTCTGTCACCCTCTTCCTTGGCCCAGTGTTTGTGGAGAAAGTGGGGTGGAGGAGTTGGGACATCGGAGAATCCTATGAAAAAGGATGGGTCTTGGGTACGGAAAAGGGGGGAAATACCACATGTCACCATTGGTCGCCTCACCCCCACTCTCCAAAGACCCCTCACCCAGGTGATGCTCCTGCACTGGTCCAACTCCCAAGGTATGGATACAAAGGCGATGGCTGTGCCCTGGCCACCTGAGAGAGATCTCCAGGGACTAGTAGGTGAGACACCCGCTGATTTCTCACACTGGGCATAATGCTGTTACGGAAGGGCATATAATACATAGAAATTAAAAAGGCCCCAATTTTACCACAGTTTAGTCTACTGGGGTGACGAATGCTAGGAGGTTCTAAAGTATTGATTCAACAGTATGCCCAACAGATAGAAAGTACCTTTTGTGAAATAGGATGGAGGCCTTGTTTGATAATGATTCTTTCATCATCCTCCAGAGAGTTTAAAAACAAATTAAGGTTGTGAGACTGAGGACGAAGCTAAAGTCTTACCAAGAATATGCTAATATCTAGTGTAATTACCTGACCCCAGCCACCCAGAAAAATCAAACATGGGCCCCTTCTCCCGCATTGAGAAGATTTATTCTCCTATTACGCTTGAACCAACTATGAACTAGGACAGTTACTGGTGCAAGAACAGGAATCCCAAGATCTGATGGGTGGTGCAAATCATGTGGAGACACCACGGAAACAGACATGTACTCACACAGTGCATCACACAGGGTGATGTTTATGTGAAGTGCCTAGGGGAATTTGTTCATGAAGCCGATAACATAAAAACAGACTCCTTTTGGTCTGTTAGCAAGAAACAGCCATAGACATATGGCTTTGAGAATAATGCGGGTTAAAATAAAAAAAAACTTGTTAGAAGACAGCAAAAACGGAGCCAACCTAAACGATATGGTAAAGACCTGATCAGAATAATTTTTATAGAAGTTAATACTATGTAGTGCAAGAAATGCAATGTTTAGTGTTTTCTCTTCTTTTTTCTTTTCTATTCTCATTTAATATTTTTGATTTTAACATTTTTTAAATAATGATATATGTATGTAAATGTTTATATAATGAATATTTGTGAAAAGTTCAGTGAACTATGACATAATAACGAAAAAGAAATGTGTGACACAATGTTCTACATTCTGTTTAATAAAGAATGTGCTGGCCAAAGGGTGGTGGGGGAGGACAATGAGGAGAGTGCAGGAGTTCAGGGGGGTTTCCCCTGAACAGGTTTTGGTTCATTCATTTTAAGGGTTATTATATGTTTAGCAGAAGGGTTTAGAACATCATGGCCAAGGGGAAGTGGGTGAGGGTTAGGAGTGGTGGGCGGTCTCCCTCCAAAAGGATTTGGTTTAATTAATTTTAATGGTTAAAATAGGTTTTGCTGATACATGGGAAAAATACTTTGCAGGTTGGTAGAATCTGAATGAATGTGGGCCATGTTACATGCATTTACACCGTAGATGGCACTCTATGACCTAACACCCTTACAGTAAATCTCTCCTCCCTGCTACTGTTTCCTCTGGAAGAAGTGGTGCTGCAATACTTTTCTTACTTGTGTAAAAACAGGCAAATACCTATTTCCCTACTGGTTAGGTTTGGCGTCTCATTGACCCTTTTGGTGGCATTGTCATGAAAGAAATTACCACTGACTATTCCAGTGGATTGGTGAACAGTAAAGTTCGTGGTTTGCAGACAAAGAGTGATTTAGGATAGAGGTCACAAGTGAAATAAGATCGCCAGACCAAAACCTCCACAGTTCAAAGTTTATAGGCTCCGGAAAGTTGCAGCTAAGTACTTACCAACATTCAAAAGTTCCACCAGGAATCAGGTAGTGAGCGAAGAATTCTTCAGACCACAGTTCATGATCGAACGTTCCAGCTAAATGTTTGAACTACAAGTACCAGAGCCACACGCATATAAGCGTCATTGTAACAAAATGAATGACCAATAGATGATACCAGCAGGGGCCATAACTTGCAGGTATTGTTGAATCAACAGTAGTGGCCTCTGCCAGTGCTCCACCACCACAGGGAGATTCATCGTCATTAAGGGGACATATCGAGGGGCGAATGACTTGGCCAATTGCCATTTTGTTCAGAACTATTGACTCTCAGGTGCTCTTCGACGGGATCGCAAAGCGTACCTTTTGGAGGTTGACTTGTGAGGTCCAGAGACGTCAGACACTGAAGATGGTATGCCAACAGTGAGGTCTCAATCAGGGTAGTTTCTTCCAGAACTTCAAACACCTAACGAAGGAACCCTAGCAAAAGCTCCTGCATGGACCTCACTGTGTGGAAGAGGTTCAAAAGCTGCGGATCCTGGTTCAGCACATGCGAATATTGGCTGAGCAAGTGCCTGACCCTCACCTTCTGGTACTGAACGTTCAGTTCTAGCAACACTGGAAGAGTCTAACATCGGAACACAACTGATGACGTTACAGGTGGTGGAGTCGGTAATAGCGGTGGAACTGGGGCCGAGTAAGCTTGGTCGCCACAGAGGTGGCATCATCAACAGGGCAGGAAACTTTGCAGAAATGCGCTGCATGGATCCAAGTCGGGATCCCCAAACACTTCACTGCTGAATTTGTTGTTACAACTACCTGGAATGTACCATGCCACCTAGGCTGGTGAGCAAACTTCCACTGGTGGACCTTCTCCAGGACCCAGTGTCCTAGCTGCAGAGGAAGGCATGGTTCCGTTATCAGTTCAGACCTTCACAGACCTGAGCATGGAAAGATCGAACAGTTTTAATCAACATGCAACAATATTGAAGCACTGCATCATCGTCTAATGGCAGACCCTGAATGAGGGGAACTGCTGGGGTGCAGTTCCATTCTCATGGGAAGACGAGTGATGTTTTCATGGGCAGACAGTTTCTGTTTACACTGTAGGTTGTTGTGCATGGCAAATAGAACCAGGGGCAAGACATGCGTCCTTTTCAACCCAGTCTCTCTGCACACTTTAGACAGCCTCAACTTAAGGTCCCCATTCCTGTGTTCTACATGCATGCTAGATCGCAGGTGATACGTGCAATGGAACTGTTGAATTATTCCTAAAACCGTACATACTTCTTTAATAACTTGACTAGTAATATGGGTACCTTGGATGCTGTCTACACTGAGGGGCAACCCAACCCGAGATACGAACTCTGCTAACATCTTTATAGCCACTCTGACAGTGTCTGCCTTTCTACATGGATATGCCTCCACCCACCCAGAAAATACATCAACAAGGACCAGACAGTAAATATAGTTCATGAGGCGGGGAGCTGTATAAAGGTCTGTCTGCACATGCAGGAATGGGCCTTCCGGCACTGGACGGGCAGACATCCTCATGGATACCGCTCTCCAAATGTTATATGTCAGACAAATTATACCATTTTTACAATAACCCTCAGCCATAGAGGCTAAACCATGAGCCTTCAACGTAATAAAGTGATCACAGTATGTTTACCTGAATGGTCTATGCCGTGAGCTTCACGGACCAAGTAAGATAGGAGTACCTTACGTGCCACCAGGTAGCCACCTGGAGAGCGCCAGAGGGAGTTTACTCCTAACTTACAGCATTGTTGAGTTTTTTTCCTGAATCCATTCATGATCGCTTTAGAAAGACAGCATAAAAGCAGTCATTCCGTCTTTCTAAACTGATCATAGCACCCATCACCCACCCCCATGCCCATAACCAGAACCTCACCACTTTTCCTTTACCTTACTCGTGGCGAGGCTTCATTCAGAAGCGCCCACCATCTTTGGGCAACAGCTGCTCCCTGCGATGCACACGTGTTCGCGCAGGGGCTGGCAGGCACAATCCGTCGAGGGAAGTGTGACGATTCACAAGGTGTTATCACTTCTCCCAAAGGGAAACCCTTTTCCATGAGGCAGGTGCGCCCGCTACTAAATAGTCTCCCTAGGGGTGGTTTAATGCGGGAGGGCCCCATTTACGTTTATGTTTATAAAGCACCAAAAAACCTGCAGGTATCAGGGCGCCCCTAAAGACTCAAGGCAAAACATAAAACACAGGACAAGCAGAGGAATGGGTAAACGTAGAGCATGGAAACATGTATTCAAACAAAAATACCTTCAGGTGCTTTTGAAATTGGAGTAGGTTGCAATCCTGCCAAAGAGTCAGAGGCAGGGTTTTCCAGGCGCTAGATGCCAGGATTGAGAAGGATCTTCCATTGCCAAAGGCACATCTGGCTCTAGGACTTGAGAGAAACCAAGTACCCATAGACCTTAACTTCCTGTTGGGCTCATATTCTGTCAGCCTGTCCGAAACATAAGTAAGTGCAATACATGGGACGCGCTCTGTCCCATGATGTGGACGGAAACCAGATTTGCTTAGGGTGTAAAATAGCAGCGACTACAAGATGTTTCTGAAGTTGCGTGCTGGCGATCTTGTCAATTATCTTAAGTAAAACATTAGAATTTGGAACAGGCCTGAGATTTACAAGGTCCCTTGGATCGAGTCCGGGTTTCTTCACCAAGGGAGTCACTGTGACCACCTTAATTTCGTCTGGCACACTATTGTGTGAAAATTATGAATTAACAAATCTCGTAAGGAATGGGGAAAATATTTGGATATTGTCTAAAATTATTTTCGTCAGTGATATCTCCAAAGCAAGAGATTGGACGTAATTTCCTCAGTACGTCTTTCATTTTCACCACAGTAAATGTGGAAAGATAAGGCACATGTTTAACTTTTAGAGGTTTTTCAGCAGATGATTCATCCTTATCCATTGCTAAGCAAGTAGACTGGTCCCTCTTGATTCTTTCTCGTGCATTGCTAATTTAATCTACATAGGCCTGTTGAGCTCTTGTAATCAATAGTACACAGAGAAAAAGGCTGAACTTGCGCCTTAGGCTTCTCTAGTGATCTCAGAATTTCGAAGAGTTTCTTCAAATTGTTCTCAGCATGAAGCATTGTAAATCGCTAATTTATAGATTTTAGCAAGGCCCTTCCAAGATGTTTTATTAGATGTTTTAGATTTTCGCCAGGCCCTTTCACTCTATCGTTTCACTTTTTTAAGAGCTCCTAAGTATGGTGTTGTGGGGGACTACCAGGTATGCCAGAGGGACACTGGAAGTCTGCGGGCTTGCAGGGCCCAATACCCTCCCCCGGAGTCAATGGCAAGTTTAAACTGCGGTTTATTACAAAAAAAACAACCAGGATCAGCACAGGAGCAGGAAAAAATCCATGCACATCTCGCTCTTCCTCGGCTCGCAGGCCTGTTTTACTACCTCATGGCATCACTACAAAATCACAACCTGTGCCCTTCTCCAGAAAACCTATCAGGCCAGATGATTGGGTATGGAGTATTCTGTGACCTATAGTGGACATTATAACTGTTATTCTACTGGCCCTTGCATGTCAGGTGGCTGGCCTTGTCCATCCCCAAGTCACTAACTATAACATTGTTGCATTATGGTGGACTTACCATTGGTTCTTCACCCCTAGGGTACTAAACTGTGGTTGGCTAGAGCTGACGTCCCCAGGCCTGGGAACCGCAAAGGCTCTCAGCTCTCTGTGTACCTCTACAAGGTAATGAGAATGACTATGTATCTGCATTGTAACTTGTGTGTACCACCTTAGCTTATAAGAGTGCTCTCCTGATTGGTGCAACACTTGCTGCATATTGTTGCATACTTGTTGCTGTGTGTGTCTGGCAGCCTGGGACCAGCTCTCCTTTCCCACCGGTGATTGCTGTCCATTGTCTGTTTCGGCTGCGTCACATGTTCAGAGACCACAAATTTGAGCTGGGCAGCTCTGAATTATGAGGATTTACTAGTATTTTCTGTAGCTGGTCCCTTTGTCGTCTGGGGATTGGAGTGTCATCCGCATCTCTTGGCTGCGGGTCCTGTCTCACACGTCTTGCTCTCTGCCCAGCCTGAATTAGCATACCTCGCTCAGAGGCCTGAGGCCTGCTTTAATTTACCTAAACCTTATAATGCAGTTTCTACCGTGTCCATGCTATGCTACTTTTCCATAGGTTAGTCACACTTGGCTCTGTCAGGTCACGTAGGTGCTCCTGCAGTTCCATAGGGTTGTTTGCGTGTAAGCATCTGCAAGCTTTGCTCAAGATCTCTTGCGGTTTCTTTGTTGTAGCGTTTGTTAGTGGCAAAATAATAAAAAGCAATGACAGTATGTATATGTATCTGTCCTCTAAGTATAGAACTGTACGCACGTGTTCTTCATGTATTCAAGTATGTGTGTGTCCCAAAGTGCGGATAGCACGTGTGCTTCATGTCTAATGCTGCTATGTCGTTGTGTCTCTAACGACGTCAGCAACACAGCTTCTTGGTGCTTTACTCCAAGCTGTCCATACAAGTGTCCTTAACCATGCCCTGTGGCTCTTCACCCACACAGGGATAGATCTGTATGTCCCTCAGCGGTATGGCTGGCTGAGGGGATACCTCTCAACATACTTGTCAATCATGGGTCCATTGGGAATTCATCCAAAATAGAATGGGTGATTGCAGTGTTTTCTTGCCTTCTTCCTTGCCATGAATTTAGTATGAGGGGGTGGCAGGCTTCCCTATCTCTCTTCAATCGCATAAACAAGCTATTGCGACAAAAACCATCTCTAACAGTCTTCCATCTCAAAGGAGCTAATTGGTCCAATTCGTTGGTCAGGATCTTTCGGTAGGTGGGGGCAAGAGTGTACGAGGAATCAGAGTCCTCAGTAGATTTTAAGTCATTAGCAGAGACAATGGACTTGTGCAATCTGCATGGCAGAAACTGGCTACTATGTATAATAAGAAACAAAGGACTATCAGATGTGACAAGGTTGGCTGCAGAGTCAATCGCAGCCGTGAGAGGGAACACGTGTAGCAGATCTCCGATGCAGGAGATTCAAATCCTGCTGGTGGACCAGGGGGAAGGAGACACGGAAAACGCTGGCGAGCAGCTGTGGGAGTTCTCTCTTGGGTCTGTCGGTGCAGGCCTAATCACACGACTAAGAGGGGAAGGCGAGGCTAAGCTGTGGGGAGAGATGCCGCGCTGCAGGTCCTGATGAGGAGAGAAGCCCAAAGAGCTGACAAAGCTGATCTCAGTATGAGGAAGCCCCAGTGACGTACCGAAGCCCCAGAGAATGTAGAGGGAGGTAGGGGAGGTACGGGCGATCCAGAGGGGACAGGAACAGGCGGGAGAGTTGCTTAAACAGTTTTCCATCGGCCCAGTGGGAGTGAACCAACTATTGGGTCTAGCCAGTATCAGTCGTGCCTCCAACATCATCTTCCTCATGTCAGTGGCAGACAGAAACCCACTGACCACCAGGGAAGGGTCGAGGACCCTAGCACGAATACGAGCAGGGCGGGGACCATAATCAGAGCCCAAGAAGCATCAGTGGCAGAGATAAGACCACCGATCACCAGGGAAGGGTCAGAGACCCTACCACGAACACAAGAAGCTTCATGGCCCCTAAGAAGAATACCAGAACGGTTGGGGACCCTAAGAAGAGCTAGCAAAGGGTCTGGGACCCGAAAGTAGGTGTCTGGAGCATAAAGGAAAAAATATTCTCATCACAGTGGGAAAAAGAAAACAACTGACCACCAGAGAAGGGTCTGGGACCCGGAAACAGGTACAGAGAACATAAGAGGAAATCTTCCTTGTCACAGTGGGAAAGAGAGAACCATTGACCACCAGAGAAGGGGCTGGGACCCCAACAAGATTTGAGACTTTACTAAGAACAAACCAGAGCAGCAAATGGTACCTCAGGCTGAAAGCAGTGGGAAATAACTGTGCCAAGCAATAACAGGAGAAGGGAGTAATTCTCCTGGTACAGACCCAGGAGTTGTTTTAAAGATGCCAGGGGAAGGAAGCCATTCCCCGTAGCCGTGTTGTGGACTGTGACAAATACCTGGAGAAGGGAGGCATTCTCTTGGTCCCAGGCTGAGAGTTGTGCTGGAGACACCGGGGGAAGGGAGTCATTCCCATTGGTTATATTGGAAACTGTACACATCTACACCAGGAGAAGGGAACCATTCTCCTTGATGTGAAATTTCATAACGAATGGGTGAGACCCGCATGCCAGGGGAATAGAGTCATTGCCCCTGGCATTTCTGTTGTAGGAGAAACAAATGTGGACACTGTTCAAGAAGCAGGAAAAGGGAGCCATTCTCCTGAAGAAGGAACTTTGTTAGTTTATCTTTTGGTTATAGTGTAAGGGATAGAAGTAGGTTGTGACACACAGCAGTGGAAATTAATTTGACGGACATTATGACAGACCCTTGAGTATTAGTTTTGAGGCAGGGAACCCCCACTTAGAAGATAGTGAGTACCTTTTCTATACACTAATAAAAGTCTATAACCAAATCAAGCCACCTTTGTGTCAGCTACCCTTACAGGAGTCAGAAGAGTTAGGCAACTGTTTTTTGTGTACACGTGTGAGAGTGTGAGTGTGTGTGATACAGAGAGTGAGTGTCCATGAGGGAGAGGTGGGAGAATGTTTATGGTGGGGAAGTAATGAGCCGGGATGCAGGCAAAAGTGTGTTTGAGTGAGTGGTGGAGAATGAGGGGGGAATGTGATACATTGGGCAGGGAACGGGTGGCCTTCAGTGAAAGGGGGACTTGGGAACTGAAACCCCCAGATTTACTTGAAATCTCACCAGCAAGGGAGAGGGTGGGGATGAGGGTTCAATACTTGATAGTTTGGCATTTTGGAGGCCAGACAAATCGGCTGAAATAAATGGGTCTTTTCTGTGTTCACCCTTCAAGGTGCGGAAATGTCACATAGAACCACCTTTTCAGCTTCTGGGGCTTAATCTTGGGGGATTGCCAGGCTGGCAAGGGAAAGTATTTTTTTATTTTTTTATTTTTTATTACGAGTATATAATCACTGAAGTGATTTTTACAAGAAGATGAACAGGACCGAAGGTTGTGAATAACGAAAAAAGAAGAAGGTAACGTAAGATTTCGAAAGTAAAAGCGAAGGTAAAAGCAAAAATAGTAGTCAAAGTAAAGATAGAAGGTAAAACTGATAAACTGGTAAACAATGAAAGGCAAGGTTGAAACACAGATGGTAAAAGTAAGTAAGGACGAGGGCAAAAGAACAGAACAGAGGAGGATCACTCCCCACAAACTGTTTGTGTTAACCCATTCTGGGGAGGCTGCAGAGCTGCTTGTACAAAGATCTGATCTAAAATGTTTGTGGCTGCTATGGTCCAGAAAGGTTGCAAGCCTCCTATTAAGCGCTCCCACCAGAGATCTTCTTCCCTCAGGTAGGCATTCTTTAGATGATGCAATATATATGGGGATCTGAATTTGTCTGTACCTGGACACAATAGCAAGAGATGACGTAATGTTTCTGGTTGGTCGGGGTCGTTACAAAAGCGGCAGGTGTTAGATGGTGAAAGACCTCTTGAATGTAGAATTTCGTTTGTGGGTAATAAGTTTAACCTCGCACGAAGAAGTGTATTCCGAGTTTTTCTGCTTGGGAGTTTTATCAGAAAAGGTTGAATTACGTTCAATTTTCTACATGTTGGAGGTAAATGGGTAGCATGTTTGTACTCAGATGCCTTGTCCAATGTACTTATCCAATCCATTTCTTCGATTCGGGCTTTAGCTTTTGTTGGATTACCCATCAGTTCTTCCATCGAGCTGCCGCAATTTTCAAGTTGATGTAGGCACATAAGCTCCCATTTAGAGAGTAACGTTGAGTTGTGTAGGTTCATCTCAGCCTGAACCATCAAAAAAATTGCCGCGGAAGTAGGATCTTTCATCTTCCTGTACAGCATGACTGACGCCCTTTTGACTATTGAGTCTAGAGAGGAGAGGGAGAGTTCACGTCTTATCAAGGCGATCGGAGTCGAGGATGGTAAGTTCAGGACTGAGCGCCAAAAGAGACTCTCCAATCTAGCCCATAGGGAATGGGGTAAAGATGGCATTGCGTCGGCTCCATATGTGATAGCTGGAATGACTTTGCCCCGGTAGAATTTAAGTAGGGGCATCAGTGAGAAGCGACCATATTTTTTGTCGAGTATTTTCGCTTGAGAAACTAGTATTTTCATTTTTTCCACAAGATGGTGTTGCATCGCTGTATCTTTCGCTGTGGAGTCAATAAGGACTCCTAGGTATTTAAATTCTGTCACTTGTTCAATTTTGTTTCCTGTCAGGAACCACGAGTTCTTCTTTTTCCTTTGGAGATTTTTTTCAAACACCATGATCTTTGTTTTCTGTTTGTTTATCTCTAAGTCGTTAGAGACTGTGTAAGTGTTCAATGCAGACAGCTGGCGTTGTAAGCCAATTGGGGTCTGATCCAATTGGATAAGATCATCCGCGTACAAAAGTCTTGGGATCTTCTCTTTGCCTAATTCTGGAGGAAATGCTCGTAAACCAATTGTGGTTTCTTTGTAGTCCCCAAAATATGAGAGGAAGAGGGCTGGTGCTAAAGGGCAGCCCTGTTTGACTCCTCGGTCAGTAGTTATAGCTGACGAAAGCAGGCCTCTAGTGTTCAATCGTACCTCCACTGAAGTGGAAGCGTGGAGAGCCTTGATAGGATTTAGAATTTCCTGTGGGCAGTTCCATCTGCTAAATTTCTCCCAGAGTTTCCTGCGATTGACAAGGTCAAAGGCCTGGGAAAGGTCTATAAATGCCAGATAAAGGTTCCTGTTGGATTCACGGGCTTTGGCTTTCAAAAGGCTGAGAATAAAAATGTTTATGCTGGTACCTACACCCTTCTTAAACCCAGATTGAAAATGGTCTTTACAGGGTGCGCTTTTGGCCCATTGGTTGAAATGATCAAGTAAAAGGGAGCCGTAGATCTTCCCTATAACGTCGAGCAGGGCCACTGGGCGAAAGTTCCTGGGATCATCTTTCCTACCTTTTTTAAATATAGGGATAATAATCGCTGAGGTCCAGGTAGGCGGGATTGTGCAAAAGGTTGTACATTTGTAGAAAATTAGGCTCAGCAAGTGTGACCATTCTTCCGGTGCAGATTTCACGTTCTCATTTGACAGACCATCAGGGCCTGGGGCCCTTGATTTCTTCAGTTTTGATATTTTGTCCAAGATTTCAGTTCTGTCTGAAAGATCAACCCATGGTGCTCTTATCTGGGGTGTTAAAGGGAGCTCGGCCGTTTCTGGAGAGCAAAAGAGTTTCGAGTAGAACTCAATCCAAGATGCTTCCGAAATGCTGTTCAGCATCATTGTGGCTGTCTCTTTAGCTCGTGGATTAACCAAACTCCAAAACTCTCTAGAGTTGGATTTTTGAATTTGTTCCAACATGTTTTCGGAGTCTTGTTGGTATAATGTTAAACGGTGCCCCCGTAGCCAGCTTTTATAGGCTTTCGAAGCCTCTTTTGCATACGCCCTATTAAAGGGCGTGTTGTTTCTCAGGGCCGTCCTTTTTGCTTTACGAAGGAGATTTTGCTGGGCCACCCCGAGGGCATCGAAATTATGTGCGTGGATTTGTTTTGTGTTTGTCCCCTTCGAGCTTTTTGTCGTGGTTCTGTGAGGTTCCAAAAATGGTCTGTAGTCAACCTTCTCTGCCTCCTGCATACTTCCATATGAAGAAGTAAATGCTCAAATGTTTGCCTTTGTAACCCTAACCCGGTTGCCTTTTCCTTCTGGTTCAATTCTTCCTGAGTAATGGGCTAATGCTGGTTTTGTAAACGCCCATTTAACGACCAGGAGATTGTGGTCACTTTGATCAGTCTGGCGAATGCTGAAATCTGTCAGCCTTGCTAGCAAAAATTCAGAGGCGAAAATATAATCTATTGTTGAATGGACCATGCCTCGTTTCCATGATGGTAAAGCAGTGGAGTCTGGCAGAGCGAATGCAGTGTTAAACAGTTGCCTGGCCAACATTAACTTGTGCCAACCTAAACCTTGTCTGCAAGGAATGGTCTGTGCGGGACTTGAGGCGATCGAGCTGGGGGTTGGACATTTGATATTTAAGTCTCCGCATACTATGACGTCACAAACCCCGAACTCTAGATATACTGAGTCGAGTGTAGAAGTCACTGTGTCAAATAGTGAAGTCTGTTGCATCGTTTTGTGATTCCAATAAATAGACATTACCAGCAAAAAAGTGCGCGTATACTGGTCCTCGGCGGGCTCTCTTCGCAGGCAGGAAATTAGTACCGCAATGACGTAAGGGGACTTCAATATGATTTTTGTTATTTCTAGTCCCACGCCCATCCGGAATGCAACAATTAGGCCTGAGGAAGGCCTTCCTTTGGTTACTGCTAATGCTTCTACAAAGGCGATTTCAAAACCATCCAGTGATGGTTTAGATTGTTACCAAACTTCCTGAAGACAAAGGATATCATATTCTCCTAGGTTGATGTCACCGGGAGTTGTTAAGTGTAGAAACCCTCTTGTGTTCCAGGTCGCAAGGGAGAGTGAAAGTTGCTCTTGGACAGTTTTTGTATCATCTGGTGGCTATTTGTGAAGACGAGTAGTCAAAGCTTTGGGTAACCAGGCCCATGTGGTGGAGTTAAAGTTCGATCTTGCCTGCATCGCCCTTTGATTCTCCTCTAGTAGAGTAGTCGCCTTTGTAGTTAGTAGATTGCAGGGGTGTATGTCTTGCCCGTTAGGTGACGATTGGGCCTGATTCGCCTGGGTGGGTGGTAGTAGTTTACTTGACAAATCGTCCCTTGGGCTAAGGTGCCGACATTCTTCATTTGTTGGTCTGTGATCAATGACGCAGACCTTTGGCTTCTCATGGCCTACTTTAGGAGGTGTAAGGCGAGTTAGCTCAAACCCTTGTTTGTAAAATGACTCCGCTGCAGCTGCCAGCAAAGTGGTCACGTTTTCTGATGATATGTATAATAAGCAGTAGGCCTTATGTCCCTCGTGGGAAGGTTCCACCGTTGTAAGGTCTTCTGGTTTTAGATTTCTTAGGGAGGAGATGCTATGTAGCAGTCTCAGCACTGTGCGTCTGTTTAACACTAGATATTTTGGGTTACCAGATGGTTGCCGTATTTTGATCGATGAATACGACTTGTGGCTATTTGCCTCTTGGTACGACTTCTTCTTCTGATGAAAACTGTAATCCCCACTCTCCTGATGTTTATGGTCGTGGGGTCCTTTCTTCTGATAAGAATGCTTAGATTCCTTAGATTTGTCCACTGTGTCATCTTTTTTTTGGATGTGGTCTCTCGATCTGTATTCCGTGTGGGGCCGACAAGAAGGTGTGGCTGAGTCAAGGTTTTGTTCCATTCTCTTTTCAGTGGGATTACTGGCAGGACCCCCGTGCTTGCTTCTTAAAGATTTGAAGCGATCATCTAATGAGATGATCGCTTCAAATCGGAAAGGGAAGGTATTAGTGACCATGGAACTGCAACACAAAATAGAAATTCATTAGGAGCAAGGGTCCATTCAAGGCCGCTGAGTGAGCTGCTTTCTAGGATGGATTTCTAACTCTGGCCTGGTGCACATATGTTTTTGGGGCCACCCTAATTATAGTGAACAGGGGAAACTCAACAGAGGAGTTGAACCAAACCAATCAAGATAGCACGGAGAGTGGTCAATGCTTAGTCTCAGCAGAGGTGAGTGGGGTCAGGTGTCCACAATGAGTTCACACAATGAGAGATAAGGATTGCACTTCAGCAGTAAGTCTGAAAATGCTATAGTTATTATTGGCCAAAGAACACACTATAAAAATTACTCAGAACAGATAATATATCACACAAAACTAATAATATAAAACATAGCTTCAGTCACACTTAGTGCAGAATAATCAATTCACACCCACAATACCTGAAAGGGAAGGCAAGTAACTAGTTACAGCACCAACAGCCCAAAAGAATAGTAACCTTAACTTGTAATGTCCAACCCTAAATTGCATGGTGCCTTGAGCCCAAAACTTCACAAAGTTTCCAATAGTTTTTGGAGTTGGGAATAAATTAGGGAAAGGGTCCTGTGGATGTGAAAAGTGTTCCAAAAAGTTGTCTAAGGAGATTAATGGTGAGTAAAATGCTTCTCTGGCTTTTGGAGGGCTTCTACAACAAGTGTGGCAAGGCCAAATTATTTATTTATTGGGTTTTTAAATTGCGCCTATACACAAGTGTTTTAAGGCGCAGTATGGTAAAACAGATCCAAGTTATTCACACACTTTTAAAGGGGCAATGCTAAGTATTGTTACTACTCACCACCCGTACTTTGATTTTTCCTCAGACTTGGCAGGTCGAGGGAGGATTACTGGATGTAGGTTTTCCCATCATTGGATCCAGTAGCAGATGCCCAGTACGTGTGGGTGCAAGAGAAGTTCTGATTGGGTCGAGGAGCAAAATGCAACCCTTTCCAGTGGATGAATGCAGCAGGCAACGATGAACATTCTACCAGACAGGGAATGGCGGGTCGAGTGATTGTCACCATGCACAGCGACAGCAGGCGTCACAATTGTCGCGGTCGAAGATAACCTATCTCAGGACTGGATGTTGGGATGCCGAAATTTTGCAGGAATGCTACTTGCAAGACAAGTTGAAGACTTCTGAAGTTCTGAGTCAAAACGCAGAACAGTGGTATTCTACAGCAGGGGCCCGAATTGCAGTTGGTCAGTCCAGTGGATGGCCCAGAGACACTTCTGAAGACTTCAAACTGTAGGGCCATGAGAAGACTCCGAGACTGGTTGTTCCCAGCGGTCCAGAGGGCCAAAACACCAATGAGGGTCTTCTGAGAACAGTAGCCAGACAGGGCTCCACCGGGACAGCAACAAAGGTTTGTCACTGGGCCTCTTCAGCACGGGTCGACGGGTCTTCCTTTGTCTGTACAGCTACACAGGATACTTGGCTCCTCTTCAGATCTGGAGAAACTGTGGCATGACTCTTCTTCTAATCCTAAAGTGCAGGTGAGCACAGAAACTCAGCCCAACTAATAGAAAATATGCCCCACACATACACCCCAGCATAGGTCCAATCATCTGTTGGTGAAACTCATGCATACACTAGACACACTGAAACCAGTTTGTGGAATGGAACCAGACAGTATCAGCCACTTACTAGCTTCTGGCCTGCACTAGCATGCAAAAAGCAGGGCTGGGCGAGTGCAAGACCATAAAAGGAATTTCCTGACCTGGCAAGGCAGGAAGTCGACCCAAGAACAAAATGGCCGAAGAACAAGCGAAAAACATTGTGGCACGGCCATATTAGGACACTAGGCACAGTTGGTAGCCAAATGCGATAAAAGCGAAAGAGCTAACGGAAAATGTGGTACACATGTAACTGCTGCCACTAGCTTGTCTTTAGACACATTTAATATTAACCAAAAACCCTTTGAGGGCAGGTCTAGGGTGATACAAAAGTATCCCCATTGCACTGCATTGGAAGTTACCCAAAAAAGAGAACATGCAAACAGAAAAAAGGGAAACAGTTTTACGATGGACTAGTCAGTTTTCCCATAACAAAGGAGCAAAGGGCCAGCGGAGTGAAGCTGAAAAGTCAGGACATGGAGTAAAATCAAAAGCAGCATGTTTAGGGGCCCATAGAATATGGTGGAAAAGTTGCTGCAAGAAAAAACTTTCCTAAGCATTTCCTTGAGCTGTGAATGACTGAGGGGTCATGTCCCTTACATTTGACTATAGCTACAGCTGCAGGAAGTAACTATGCATTAAGTTAAGCCAATAGATATTTTTCAGTTAATATTGGGGTGCCCATTAAAGTTAAATATTCACGTTGCTTCCATAAAACTCAAGTCGTGGACCACCCTGTGGGTGTACCTGGAGCCGGTATAGATTGTAGCTGATTTGTCTCGTCCCAGGGCACAGGCACAAGTTTGGCGACCTGTGCTTATTTTACAATAGGTAATCGATATGCTTCGAAAACAGCATGTGGTGTACATACAGAATACCCAGAGACTAATTCTCCAATTTCTGGGGCACGGATACAAGACCCGTCAACAAAAATAATCAGGTCAGGAATCAACAAAGGTAGATCAGATATAACACGGGGTGGCAAGAGAGTCTCTATGACAACTTGACAGATATGCGGGCCCCCATCTTAGGGGGTTGGTAGCAAAGCAGCAGGATTCAGAACTGAACGGCGACTCAGTTACATTGGCAGCAGAAATAAGCAACTTTTCATATTGGGTGAGACAGGAATTCGACATATGCTGTGTTTTTTCCCTTTAAGTAATAATGACAACATAGCATAGGGAACCATAATCGTGACAGGGTGCCTCTGCACCAAGGAGTGTTTTGTTCTATCAACAGGGCAGCAGTAGTGATGG
The DNA here is from genome assembly GCF_040938575.1 of Ambystoma mexicanum. Taxonomy (NCBI): domain Eukaryota; kingdom Metazoa; phylum Chordata; class Amphibia; order Caudata; family Ambystomatidae; genus Ambystoma; species Ambystoma mexicanum. The sequence goes on along the minus strand of NC_090935.1, from coordinate 550,144,420 downwards.
CTCGCAGACAAGATGGGAGTCCCACAGCTACTGGATCGAAAGCTACACTGCGATAGAATACGGCCCGGTGCTTATCACCATGTAACTGAGTCATTACACCTTGAGCAAACCCATTGCGCTCATTGCAAAATTGAACAAAGGGCTTTCTGTAATCTGGCAAACCTAAAGCCAGAGCCATTGCGAGTGCTTGCTTAATGGTGACAAAGGCATTGTCTGCTTCCTGAGACCATGGCAGAAGCTCATGTTTTATTTATTCATCTTTTATTTATTTATATTGCACTGGGGACCCATTAGCCTCGGGGGCACATATACACGAAAGGACACACATACAAAAGACAGGAAATGAGAAGTCAGGATGTGATACTCAGGACTGAATGGGTTGAAATCTAATTAAAGAGTGATGTTTTCAGTGAAGAACGAAAGGAGTTTGTTCTTATTCAAACATATCATGCATAAGGTACTGAAGAGGCTTAACTACGAATACATAACCCGGAATCCACGGTCTGCAGTAATTTAGCATCCCAAGGAACCTTCTCATATGCTTCTTAGTCTGGGGCCTAGGGACCTTCTGGTTCGCTGCTATCCTATCCTGGGACAAATGTCTTTCCCCAGCAGACTTCTCATGCCCCAGGTATCGCACATGGGGCAGACACAACTGTCATTTGTCTTTAGATGCCTTGTGACAATTTTCCGGAAGTGTTTTCAACAGAATAAGTGAGTCTTACTCACAGGCTTCCAAGGAGCGGGAGGCTAGGAGCAGCCTAGGTTTTGGTGCAGTAATCTACGTACTGCACCAACACTGACCCTCCTGGAAACTGAACTGAATAAAGACCTTTCTTTAAAATTTGGGAGAACAAGATGAAATACCTGGGAATGTATATCACCCACCGGGACCATAGAGCAATTTTCTCTGCTAATGACCCCCTTTACCCCTATTGAAATCTATCAAGAACATGCTTCACATCCTGGATGGGTAGGGTCAATGCCCTGAAAATGGTCATCCTACCAAAACTGCTATATGCGTTCATGGCAATCCCTGCAAAGGTCCCAATGTCATTCTTCTGAGCATTGCGTAAACATGTGCATGCCTTTATCTGGGAACAGAAAAAACCAAGAGTGTCGCACAAGTTGATGATGCTGCCCAGGAACAATACAGGGATCGGGCCGCCAACCCCATAGCTTACTACTACGCAGCTCAGATTAGAATCATAAGGGACTGGACGAGGGACAACATAGGGAAAAGGTGGAGGGACATGGATAGGGCGGTGGTAGGACCACAGTTAGAGAAAGTCCTATGGCTACACAGGGAAGACAGACCCCGTAATATGTACTACAGTGAAATTGAATCCCTGGTGGGAAACACATTTGACATGGCGGTGAAAAAGACCAAGATCACATCGTACCCATCGCCCATCACCCTGATATTTAAGAACCCACAATTCACATTAGGGTGGAGCGAACAGGATTTTCAAATGGCAAGATGGGGGATGCCAGAAGCTACGGTACATGGTCGAGAGGAGATTAAAACCTTCCCCTAATGTGAAAGTGACTTCGGAGTGGACGAAGAGGAAATATTTCTTTATGCCCAATTGTGACACTGGTCCAGGATCCCAAGGTAAAAAAAGCAGCAATAAGGGATCTGACCCAATTCAAAAAGTATGTTACCACTAATACAGGAGACAAACACCTAGTGGGTGCGCTATATGGCTTGATTAAAGGAGGGGAAGACTCTGGGGAGAGACGGTTCATGTCCAACTGGGACAGGGAAGTAGATCAAAAGATATACATCGATCAGTGGCCAAGTCTCTGGGCGAACATCCCTAAATTGGCAAACTCACTACAGATTCAGGAAATCTGGATAAAAATGATGTATCAGTGGCACCTCACCCCTAGCAGGTTGCCCAAATTCTATCAGGCATTGTCTAAGTTATGTTGGAGAGGGTGCGGAGTGGAAGGAACTTGGAACCACAGATTGTGGCAATGCGCTAAAATCCATCCATTCTGGGGGGGGTGATCCAAAGAGCAATAAAGGAAATACTGGGATTGGAAGTAAAGGCAAGCATGGGATTGTTTATAATGGGCCTGGACGGGGGTCTAGAAAAGCTGCCCACGAAAGCTAAACGGAAAATCTTTGTAATCCTGGTAACGGCCGGGCCCCTGCTAGTAGCTCACAAATGCAAATCAAAAGTCCCCACAGAACATGAATGGGTGGGAAAATATGGAACCTAGTAGCTATGGAAATGGTAACATATACAATCAGGGGAGAACACCAGAAATTCCTCTTGGACTGGGACTTGGTGATGCAGTTCCTAATGAAAGAGTCCAGGAGCGCATGGTGCCCAGGGAAGATGAAACTTCTGGGGCTTATCTAGGATACCTCCACCACAGGGATCACAGAGATGTTATCAAGACGAAAAGAGGGTGGAAGAGGAAAGGAAACATCAAGGAAAAGGAAAGGCGGGAAACAGCGCCAAGAACAGTGAGAATCAAGGAGGGGGCATGTTTGGGAGGCCATGGAATAAGGGGGACGGGCATGGCCCACAGGCGGGGGCTGAAGAGAACATTCAAGACCTCGGAAGGGGGAGATTTGGTGGATGGGAAGTTGGGGGAGTTTTTCATTTTTGTTTTTTGATGTGGCACTTTGATATAAATGATTTCAATGAAAAACAAAATGTGGGAGAACAGATTAGGGTTTTCTACGTATCCCATTGGAAGACTAGTGAATGTATACTGAGTAGATGTATGGCCTAATGCGAACAGGTACTGACTGTCCGGATGTGTGGGTATTTGAGAAAATGCTGATCACAAATCTACAACAGTGCAGTATTTGGCTGTACATGGAATATATGACAAAATGATAGCTGGATAAGATACCACCAGAAAAGCTGGCAACACTGCTGCATTAACTGCGTGAAAATCTTGAATAAAACTATAAACCTCTCCACCTGAGTTCTTAGGGGGCAAAATTGCAGGGACTACGGGTTGGTAGAATAACAACTTGTTGGAGAAGGGATTCTATTACAGGGAGAATACCTCTTTCAGCCTGTTGGCAAATAGTATACTGAGGTGCACATGGTAGGGGCTTGGCAGGATTTAGAGTAATTTTGACTGGCTCAACAGTAATCATATAACCAGTGTCAATTGCATGGGTTGTCCACAATTTGACTGGGACTCAGTCGAACAGTTCCTGCTGTGAACAGGGAGTGGAGTGTCGTCCTGGTCTCCAGGGTTCAAATTAGTAATTTCCTGTATTACTGCCAACACCTTGTGCTATCTCTGAGCATGGATATCAAGGTATACACCATCATGGAAACAGTAAATAGAGCAACTTAGTTTACAAAATAAATCTAATCCAAACAAATTCACAGGGGAACAGGGACTCATCAAGAATATGTTTTGCTCAGAAATTGGACCCATCGTGACCATAATCATGGCAGACACAGGATGAGGTATTTGAGTACCGCCTATACCTACAGTATTTACTATGTAATCAGAATGCATTGTTTGTGAAAACCCAGAAGCTTATAGTCTGGAACATGATGCTCCAGTGTCAACCAAACATGAAATCTTTTGACCATCAATAACACAATCAACATAGGGGGCAGTAGGATCAATCGATATAAGTGGTCCAACAAGTTCAAAGACCCCTTGGCAATCCTAACCTTTGGTCTGAAGTGGTGGCTGTGTAGACAGGGACCTTGTCATTCCACTTGGCACGGTTGGCTATCCTCCTTGACTGTCATACTGAGGCCGATGTGGACACTTGGGTTTCCAGTGTCCAAACTCTTCACAATAATTACACTGGTTACTGCATGTGTTCGTATAATACCTTGCAACAGTTTGCACTGGTTCATATGACTGAGGTGCTCCTCTCCCTGTTCTCCGGTCCTCCTCCACCTGGTGCGGGGCAAAACCCATCCCATGGGAGGTTGTACACTTGTATCAGTAATGCCATTAGTTTGGCTTCAGTAGTTTATTTCTTGTCTCAACTTTTTCATGGACGTGCTGTGCAGCTAATAAAGCTTGTACCAAACCTTTTCCTTCCCTTCCTATTAATACTGCTGTAATTCCTTCAGATACCTTCGGATCCAAACCCATAACTAAAGGAGCCACTACAGCCTCAGGTGCTTTAAGGGCTGTATCAATAATCCCAGAGTGTTGTTCAAAACATTGTTTCAAACGTGACATATTCCGCAGGACTTTATCCCTTTGCTTGCTTGCATGCATTGATTTTAGACAAATCAGTCTTTTGAGGACACATTTCAATAATAGTTTGTAGCAGTCTATCAGTAGGAGTTTTGAAATCCCTAAAGGTGGCAGGTTCTTCAGCTGGCTAATTGGCACGCACTTTGAGATAGGTCAATGTATCTGTGGGCAGCACTGCTCACAACAATTGATTCAAATCTACACAAGTGGGGTGAGGGAAATCTTTTATTACCTAAGTTCCTCCTTCTATCTTTGGAAATCGCTGAACAATATTAGACAAATCAGTAGCTCTCCAGGGGGGCATGTACAGTAACTAAAGTATTGCCTCCTCCCAGGAGTTGCCTAAGCAGAAATGCACCAGTATTGCTATTAGCTGTCAGATTCGGGAACCAGTCAAACGTGCCTGAGGAAGGTGAAAAAAGTTTAGAGAACTACGCTCGCATTTCAGGGGTGAACCGACCGACCATGAGGTTTACTGGGGTGGACGAATGATAGGTTGGTGTTTCGGTAGAGTCTGGGCTAGCCAGTTATTGGTCCGGTGTATAATTTAAAATGTCACAATTGCATGTGCCTAAAATATCTTCAGGAATTTCCTTCAAACAGGGCTCCATTTGGATTACGGGATATAATCGTGTGTACCTGGCTTTATGAGCCAGTATCTGCAGGTTACAGTACTCAGTTTTTAGGCATTCCTCCTGGAGCTTTTATTAACTATTTTTCATCATCCTGGTACGAAACTTCCAAGTTAATATCTACATGTAAATCCTATCCTTCATAAACTCAATACACAAAGGGGCTTGGTCCGAAAGAGTTCGATGCATATACCTTGAAGAAACAAACTGGACAAGCTCCCCCTCTCCTGTGAATGTATAGTCTATTCTAGTGTACGAGCCATGCATCCCTAAATAAAAGCTGCCGCCTTCCCCGCCAACTGTCAACAAGATTCAATTAATAGCGCTCGGGATGCCAAGCCCAATAGATGGGTGTGCCGGTTCACCGGGTCTAGCTTTCTATCCAGTATAAATAAGTACCCTTGTAGCATAGTTGGAAAAGGAAGAGCCCACAATCTGACCCTCCATTTATTCTTACATTTTGTTAATTCCGTTTTACTTAAATGTGTCCCCTGCAACACTCCACTATCTGCCTTGTGCCTCACCAAGTACGAATGCATCTTAATGTGTTTAGCCATCACATTTTAAAACCTAACCAGTGGTCTATCCACCACCCACTCCTCCACAGTTGATGTACATGCTTCTTCATCACAAACCCATGAACAAAACCGCCAACAATCCTAACTCCCTTTTTCCCCTCACTCATGCGTCCAAATCCTAACCCTGAATGTGGCCCACCTCCAAATCATTGACTTCCAAAAATAAAGGTCCCCCACATCAAGCTACCTCCTCTGCCCCAGAACACACAGGGGCAGACAGGCCAACCAGGCAGCGAGACTTTAGAGCAGCTTACCTTAAAACTAGTAGAGTGTGGAGGACGAGTGTGGAGTCTGCAGGAGCTGCCACAGTATTCTTTCTAGCTCTACTGAGGAGGAGCCTATTGCCTCTGGTAACCCTACAACAGACCGCGGAGCGGACCACGGAGTGTGGAGGACGAGTGTGGAGTCTGTGGGAGCTGCCACAGTATTATTTCTAGATCTACTGAGGAGGAGCCTATTGCCTCTACTAAACCTACAACAGACCGCGGAGTGTGGAGGACGAGTGTAGAGTCTGCGGGAGCTGCCACAGTATTCTTTCTAGCTCTACTGAGGAGGAGCCTATTGTCTCTACTAAACCTACAACAGACCGCGGAGCGGGCCGCGGAGTGTGGAGGACGAGTGTGGAGTCTGCGGGACTCGCGGAAAGCAGGAAGCTCCAGGTAAGAAACATACCTGGAAGCGTGCTTTTCCCACCTAACCTGCACCGGGTCTAACAAACATTGATAGCTGGCAGAACTGAAATCTAAGACTATAAGATGGCTGGTACCCCTTGCTTAATAACTCACGAAGTATCTATCGCAGGAACTGGCTGCTTGTGGGGATAGCTTGCGGGTGACTGCGGGACTCTGTCCTTTGACCCTCACACCTCGAGCACCCCCCTGCTCTTTTGATCTGACAAATCCGCATGTGGCATTGTGAAACACGGATTGCTAGCTGCTGGCCTCGCGCGTGGGGACTGCAGGACTTTATCCTTTGACCCATTCGCCTTGAGCCCCAGCACTTGGTGCATAAACTGTCCCACTCCCCGGCTTTTTCTTCATTTTTTTTTTTTCTTCTCTCTCAGCACAATTGAATCTCACCACCTGTCCATGACAACTGCCTGTCTTCCTGCTCCCTCCTGAACATTTGTTTGCTGGTGAAGAGGTCGGCCCGACCGGCGTTGGCCCCAGACCTCAGAAACCCACTCTACTGTGTCACACTCAATCAGGTGAAGTAGCCCGACCAGTCCTTTGACACCGCCCTGCCCAGCCCGCCGCACCGGCAGCCTCGGCAACAAGCACCCTTGAACCGCCCCCTCTGGGCTGGGATCTGTATCCGGGATTAGTTGATACCAAAGACTAAAGTCATACAAAAGACACGAACAAAAAACAGTCACAAAATAAAATAAACAAATCAGAATAAGTATGGCAGAAGTGAAAGAGCAAGTTGCGCCAAATATACACCCCAATACCAGGATGCGAACAAAAATCATGGAGGAAATGCGCATATCAACCCGCATTCCTATCTCAGCCAAGGATGCAAACAGCCTACTAAACTCCTACAGACAGGCGGACTGCGACATATCTAATGTAGACAGCCAAACCTGTCACAGTGATGCAGAAACAAACACGCTAGATGCTCCGACAGTTTCAAAACTAGACAGCGTTAATCCTCACCACGGAAACAAAGAAATCAGCTTTGAGACTCAACCCACAGCAAAAGACAAAATGAAGCACTGCTTGATTGAGCCTAACACTGCGACCGATTTTACAGAAGAGAAAACCAAACAAACCACATTGAAAGATATACAGCAAACCATACCTAAGAACCACTCCTCTGCCTCGACGGGAGTGCAGTTCCAATCGACACATCCATCTACCATATTAAGTGAATTTAAAGAAGAACCAGGGTCGTCAGGAACCAGTGGCGAGCAAGAAGCGAGAGGAAAGGATCGATCATCCATTCTCAGCCTATACTCACAAAAAGAGAGAGCAATGCCCACAAAGACTTAATGGAAGAATCATTATGAAAGCATAAGGACCCCTGAACAGAAAGCCACAAATACATTCCCCATCAACGCTAAACGGATGGAGCGATTATCACTCGATCTGACTGAAATTGAGGCTTTAATGGAATTACAGGACAAAAATAGAAAGCTTAAAAAAACAACAAACCAAACGCTCCCTCTGACAAGCAGAACCGAGATGAACCCTAGATCTAGTAATCCTATGGTCAACAAAAACCAATCAATGTGCCCAGAGAAAATGGATCCAACGAATGAACAGAGAAAGTGCACTTGCGCAACAACTTTGACAGCTCCCCAAGAGTCTATAGCGACCTCCATGGTCGACCTCCAAAACATGTTGATGGCGGTGACGACCCAAACCATGATCCCATACATAAAGCTCCATGAATCGAACATGGAGACTGTGAAAGAGCACACAACCTTACTGGCCTCAATATACGCCAAACAAAAGAGTCTTGAAGTGATAATAGCAAAAATCCAAGAACGTCTTAATAAAGAAGCAGAGATCAGCTACAACTGGCAACAACGACTTGCTGAAATAGCAAGACAAGACAGATCGGATAAAGCCGCACTAATCGAAGCTCTTATCGCCATAACAGCGACAACAAGCTTGAATACACAAACAGAACCCAAGGAGGCAAAAAACACTAATAATGGGACGCAAACTATAAACCAAAAAAAGAAGTCAACGGTGATAAATCAAAAGGTTTCTCAAATGGAGAATAAGAACATTGACTGCGATATTCTACTAATTGACCTAACTCCAGATCCACCCCCCCCGTGATGCTGCCAAAATCCTGTCCTCTGAAGCGTCTGACCAAAATCCTAAAACAGACACCCCCCATAGGAAAGCCAAAAAAGGGGACGCAAAATTACAGCATCTTTGAACAACAAAATCCAAGTGAAGCACCTAAAATAAAAGAAAAAACCAAAAAGACCTTAACTAAAAAGCGTCAAAATGGCTCAAGAGCATTTCTGAGAAATCTAATGCACAGTGTAAATGAAAATAAAAAAAATATACAAAACCAGCGTCAAGAAACAAAAATAGACAGATCTAAAATGAGCATACCAGTGCAATCTAATCTGCAAGGACATTCAAAGAAAGCATCAGAAGAGATGCAACAAACTAACAACTCAATCCCATTTACTGGAACAGAGGACAGTGACGAAGGAAGCATAGAATCATTGATGAACTTGTCAACATACTCTGAACAAGAAATTGAACATAAAGCGAACGAAAATCCTGAGAAACCAACTGAACAAGGAGACCAAATCAACACGTCATCAATGATAATATTGGACTTCTATGAAGAGACCCATGAAAGCCTGATGATAACTGCAGAGATATCATGTGAGGAGATCTCAGATGGCGATCTAACTTCATCAAATAACTCTTCAACCTCTACGCCCTCAGAGTCAGCAAACTCGGACCAAACCTTGAATCTAGAGGACCAGATACATCCCAAACCAAAGAAATCTAGACAGATAGAACAAACAAGCCCACTAAAATATCCACAATTTGTTGACCCACTTCACAAGATCCATCGGTATATATTAAAACTAGAAAGGACAACAAATCGTGATGTAAAACTGATCATGAACAGGACTAACACCCTTTGCCTATTTCAAGCCACCCCAAATTTAAAGAGGATCACCACGAATGATTTGAAAACAATTGAATTCATCAATGACAAAAGTCTGGATGACATTTTGATACATTGTCACACAGAAAAAACTCTGAGGAAAATAGCTTCATCGAAGAAAGACATGAAATACCTTGGTTTCAATTTATCAATAGTAAAATGCTTCGCTCAGCAATATGAAAACATACACCATGAGCACGTTCTAGAAAACAGCCAAATGTACTCAGAAATTAGTAGCACCGAAGACCTAGAACACACCAAGCTCTGGGACCCGCACAACAAGAGCTCCAATGAAAGTGACATCAGCTTCTACAACCCTGATACACATCAGCATAGACCGAGAAGAGCAGGCACCAGGAGAAGTATTGACAAAACCCCCTTCTGGAGAAACCTCGACTCAACAAATAGCACCAATGATTACAACGACAAAACCTCACTATAACAACGAAATTCAGATATTAATCAACTCGTGACATGTTGTTCATGGAACACACGTGGTCACTCACATTTGTTCCACAAAGCACATGCAGGTCTGAAAATGCCAGCATAATATGCTTTCAAGAGACCTGGCTCACTGTTCCTCCAATCTGCGAAGGATACCTCACGCAGACGAATCCCGCAATTGCAGGAAAGGCAGGTAGACCTTCAGCCGGTCTCATCACCTTAATCAGACACGACCTTTCCTATGAGGTCATAGAATACACAAACCTAGACTCCTGCGCACAAAACACAATACTCAAAAAACGAATATCACCGGAACTGAAACAAACCACAAATGATGTAGGGAACTCCTCCAAATACCTGAGCATTACCAACGTTTATTGGAACCCAAAGAAATACGAAGACAAGCAGACAATAGACACAATCCTTTCCATAATTGACATCAACACACAGAAATACAAAGGTATAGACCACATCTTATGTGACGACTTTAATCTCCATATTTATGACTTGAAAGGAAAAAAGCTAGAAGAACATCGACTCGAACCCCGTGCAGGAAGATAGTCAGCTGAACTAGACAATAGGAACTTCATCAGCCTGGATGCAATAAACAAAGACACATTGACCCCCACTCCATCCTGGTCATGTGGAAACAAGCAATCCATAATAGACTATTGTTATGTCACGAAAAGAATTTCAGCAGCCATCAAGGAAGTAGAAAACATATCCAGCAACCTAAGCGACCATTACATCCTGAAGCGCTTGTGGGACTCAAGCGGCACTTCCCCAAGGAGAATACACATCCCTCCAATAACAGTAAACTCCAGAATGAACTGACTCAAAATTGCCCACCACAAACTAAAAACCTTGACGGAAACACTCAAGAACGCAGATTTAAAAGACAACAGCAAAATAAACTACGGATGGCTGCTGAATCAGTTCAAACTGACAACCGTCCGGAATGACCTTCAACACCTGAGGCATCAGTACACCTATAATGACTCGATTGCTGCAACAAAAAAAAGAAATGCGAAGAGAAGTTAGAAGAGCAAAATACGAAACGAGTTTAACCAAAAAAATAAAAATACATAGAGCCAAGCAAAAATTCTAAAATTGGTTAAAAAATGCGAAAATGATACAAGAACAAGAGAATGCAGAAAACATGATGTCTATTCTCAGAAACAACAACACCCGACGTCTGTTGGACCTGCTAAACTCGAATACTAACAAACAAGAAACAATGATAGTCGATGTTACTGAGCAAGACTGGACCAGATACTTCACCGAGTTATATAAAGAAAGACCTGTAATCCAAGGAAAAACCATCACCCAAAAGGAAAACACATGGGAAGTTGTATATGAAGTAAAAGATCTTGAAAATGCGATCCAGAACCTAAATCCATCACGGGCCCCTGGCCCTGATGGGCTATCAAATGCAATTCTCAAAAAGGATCCTAAACCATGGGCGGAATTCTGCGGTGCAATCATCGACCTAATCAACAGCACCAAAAGGATACCTACATCCTGGCAGTTGGCAACAATAATCCCCATATACAAACAGGGATCCACCAAAGATCCGATGAATTATCGACCTTTGGCATTACTAGATCCTCTGGGGAAAGTATTCGCAAACCACCTCCTAACAAAATTAAACATATGGTCAAAACTGACCTACCACCAAGCAACTCGACAAACGGGATTTGTGAGAAGAATTGGCACAAGCATAAACCTATTAATTTTGAACATGCTAAAACACGAAGCGGACAAGACGAACACCCAAGTGTATGTCGCATACGTAGATCTAAGACTCGCCTTCGACACCATCAACAGGGACCTCCTGTGGAAAAAAATGGAGCTATGGGGATGCCCTAGCGACATACTAGCACCTATAAAACTCCTATATTTGAACACCAAGATCCAGATGAGAATGACAGCAGATGGGATCGTAAGCAACAAAATCAGAACATGGCACGGGCTCAAACAAGGCTGCCCGTTGGCTGCTGCCCTATTTAACCTGTTCACATCTGACTACGAGGAAAGCATCAACTCCCCTAACATCAACCCCCCGAAACTTAACAACAGTGCAGTTCCATGTCTGATCTATGCTGATGACATTATTCTCCTTGCAAAAACACCACGCCGTCTTCAGATTGCACTAAACAAAACGATCGAATACATGGATCACAACGAACTCACCATAAATATAAAAAAAACAAAAGTCATGACTTTAACACGGAAAGCCCAAGGTAAATTGAAACTCCCGGTGTTCTTCCTTCAAAACCAACGATTGGAACAAGTCACCACATACAAGTATCTAGGAATTTGGATAAATCAATCAACAAGTGAAATTCCTTGGGCACTCCACTTAAAATCAAAAGTAAAATCGCTGGCCAGACAGGGTTTAATCATCCACCGGAAATTTGGTAAGTTCTTGATCAAACTCGCCCTAGCTTTTTACAAGCAAAAAGTCACAGCAATCTTGACATACGGGGGGGAATGCCCGATTAACATGGATCAATCTATATGGATCCAACTTGAAGCCATCTACTGGCGGAAAATTCTATCTCTACCACAATCAACCCCCATGCCACGCATACGCTACGAGCTCGGCCTTCAATCTTTGCAATCCATAATCACGTGGAAAATCCTTGACACATACAGGAAACTGAATAACGAAGACAACATCGCAACACCTAATATATTTAGAGCTTCACCATCAACACCAAACAACTCTGTACTGACAAGATGGAGAGAAGCCGCAGAGCTCATATGCTCGGAAAAAAACATTTCACTCGACATGCTGACAAAAAGGCCTCAACAAGGCAAAAAGCATCTGGCCAGACTAGACTGGATTGAGACAGAAAAAAAGAAAGATGAATACAAGCTAAATCTTAAATGCGACGGAGAAGCAAGAGCAATAAACCAACTGCCCCATTACCTCAACCTATTCCCAGATCGCCAAATACGTGACACCTTCCTAAGATTTAGGTTAAACATCCTTCCGACGCGACAAATCTTAGGCATATGGACTCTGAACCCCTCAAACAGTACTAACTGCAGATTTTGCAAAGTCACTGAAGAAACCATCAAACATATAATAATGGAATGTGAAGCTCTGAATCAGAAAAGGCTGACATACAGTAAAAGATACGAGTCAGCAACCATCCCATTAGACACTGAGGCACAGTGGAGCTATATTTTAATGGGAAACAACAGAAAAATGGTGTCCACAATCGTCCACTTTTGGAAGGACATCACTGCTGTAAACTATACATAAGTGTTTTAAAGACTATGCTATTTTCGTTCAGAGATTCTTTCTTTTTTCGGTTTTTATTCATATTACTCTTAAATTGCACCAATATGTTGCACAAATGTAAGGTTTAAGAAATAAACCAAATGCATTTTAAATAAAAAAAATTTAAAATTTAAAAAAAAGTAGTGTTTTGGGGCGTGGCCAAGCCACAGAACATGGCGGATGGCTCATCGAGAGCGCCCCAACCACTGAGTTGTGTGGACCTCTTAAACCCATCAGGATGGCTTGTTGAGTGCCCAAAATGTAAGCCCCGCGCTCCTGTGAGAGTTCTGGTCGTGGTGGGCCAGGGGGTTTTGCACTCAGCGGCTTGAAGCTGGAAACTGGACCCCACATCAGCCGGATCTGCCCAAGATGGTGGTTGGAATGTTCGGGCCCCAGCAAGGGAGGAGGGGGGGGCAGCTGACACCTCAGAGGCACTGACTGTGGGCCGGGGGACCCATTCAGAGGCTAAAATCTCTGGGGACCCGGCCGTCGTCACAGCAGTGGGCAGATTTGGAGTGGGCGCAAGCCAACAGCGTTTCGGGTTGCTGGTGAGTCCTCCTGATGGGGAAAACACTGGCTCGGAATGTCGCTGGTGTGGCACCTCCCAGCATCCTGTGGAGGCTCTGGGTGGTCTTCAGTGCGACGACGGGAATGGTGACAGTGGGTCTTGCAGACGACAGGGGCAGAGAATGCTTCACTGGGGGAGGGGGCCTGCACGCCTACCCAGGTCACTTCCTAATAGACGTACAGCTGCATTCCACAGACTGTTTGCCAGTGGGGACTGGGAGTCCGCAAAGGACACTGCTGTGTGTTCACGGTGCCCCAATGTTATTCACTCCTGGGGCAATCTGCCATAATACCTCGGCTGGATTAAACTGGGTTCAGGATAGAGTGAGGAGCAACTAGCTGGCGACGGCAAGGAAGGTGTATGAGCGGCTCCGACAGTGTGGACGCCCAGCACAACATAGGTTCTCACCAAGGCCTTAACATATCTAAACTCGCTGTCAAGGCCCAAGTGTAGGTCATTGAAGCTTTCAGATAAGGGGGTGCCGTGGAGTCTGAACAATCCATATGGTCTCCAAGGAAGAGAGAGGAAAGGCCCAAAAAGATTCTAGTTAGGATCCCTAAGTCTGAGTAGAAGTCGGGCGGCGACTACACCAATGGCAACCAGGTGAAAAATAAAAAGAAGAATAAATCCACGGATTCCGACTTCTTTTCACTCCGCAGTTTAGCTAACAGGCAGCAAGATCAGGAAGGATCTAGACCATCCTCCCCTACACGAGACCTGATGGTTGCTGCATTTGGATGAATTGAAAAGTTGATGACACGACTAGAAAACAAATTTGACAAAATGGTTCAGAAGGTAGCACAGCTAGAATACTGAACCTCCACCCTTGAACAGAGAACTGATGAAGTAGATCAACAGTGTGCACAGATGGCCCCAGCTGTGAAACAGCTAGGGAAGACCTAGAATTTAAAAGCAGGGGAAACGGTAATGGAAAGAAGATTGGAGTATTTGGAGAAAGCAGTCAGAGCAAAACAAATCAGGGCCATGGGGTTCCACATGGCGCTGAGGGCAACGATCCAGTGTCTTGGATTCCATATATTTTGACAAATGCTAGCGAATTAAGATTCTATCTGCCCCCAGGAAGAAGGAGTCACAAGCGGGACAAACACTTATTGTTAAACTCTCAGATGAGTGAAATAGAGAATTTTAACAGCAGCAATAGCTAAGGGAATCTTGAACATAACCAGCAGAAGATGATCTTTTTCCCAGACTTGGCGGCAGTGACGGAGAAAGATATTGAATGTTCTCAAGAAAGCTTTCCTGGACCGAGGAGTAAAAGTAGGGTTGCTGAGACCACCTAAATTAAGGGGAGTTGCAAAGATAAGAAATACATCTTTTGGGATGCTGGTAGATGAAAGAGCAGAGGATCTTCTGAAATCAATTCCCGAAGAGCGGCCTAGGGATGGTAACAAGATCTGACTTCTGACTAGCTGTTGGCTGATGTGTTATATGAGGGCAAATGGAATGGTTTTCGTCCCTAGTATATGGATGTCCTGAGCTAGTTGTTGCAGAGGCACTTATTTAGAATTATGTTGGTTGGTTCAATTATTGGCAGACAGTAATGCAGAGGGGATGCCTTGCTTTATAAGGAGTGCGGTTCGACCTAGAGATGTTTTGGAGGAAGGAGAAGTCCTAGTTTGGGAGGTAAATGACACGTCCATGGAGCCCTCACACGACCACAATGGGCAAAGGGGAAAGGAGATGTTTTACCTTTTATGTGTATGCTTCCGAAATGTCCATAGGGGTCTCGGAGGAGTGGAGAGTCAGTCGTGGTCTGGCTAATAAGTAGAGGTTTAGAGCACCTAGGTAAAGCCTGAAAATGATGGCTCAAAAATAATATGCAGAATCAAGTTTATCTTTGGAAGTTGAGTTCATGTGGAAAAGATGCGTTGGTTCATCTGAAGTTGCCAGTTTTCTCTTTGTGTATTCTAAGGGCCAGGTAATGGCGAAACTGTTTCGACTTCTAGCTCTCATTGCACCCCCCCACCCCGAAACCCTCCATGATGGTGAGGACTTGCAGGGATGTCTCAAAATATAAGAGAATGTAAAACTGCTTGTGGGTGCACAATGTTTGGGCCTCCCAAGTTCTGCTTTTTGTTTTGATGTACAAAACAAACAGAAATAAAAAGGATTACACACAAAAAATAAGAACTAGTCGTGTTTTAGTAGCAATACCAGACTGCTCATCGGGCCTTTCGCAGAGCCAAGTTCATAAGAGACCACATTTTAATACTCTCAATCCCCAGCTCTGCTTGGAGCATTATAACACAGCCCCATCTATCCACATCATCCAGTGCCACCATGTCCTCAGCAACAGCAGCCTCCCACGTATTACATCAACGTAACACTCTTATTTAGCTTAGTTTATGATCTAATTAGGGACATAGCTCCGGTTTAAACATATATGCAAGCTCATTGCATCCGTAATTAGAACATGCCTTCTTTCGATGACACGAGCGTACAAGACTTGTGGGACCCTGACAGGGAAATGAAATTGGGGGATATGTTTGTAGATGGGAAATTTGTGGAACTGAGGTTGTTCTTAAGGGCATTGGGAGAAGGACCGCTTAAAACCCTCCAATACTATCGTATGAGGTCTGCATTTATCAGGAGGTGGCCTCTATTTCCGGACGAACCAGTGGTTCATCCATGTATACAACTAATAACGACTACAAACGGTCTGGGGATCTCCAGGCTGTACTCTGTGGTTCAGGCACACCCCCCCCGCTGAATCGTGTTAGGGAGAAGTGGGAAGCAGATTTACAGATGTCAATTGAGGAGGAGAAATGGGCAAGGTATTGCATGCTTACTAAAAATGTCTCACTGAATTCTGGGCTGAGATTGATTCAATTCAAAATCCTAAACAAACTACATTATACACCAGCCAGGGTTGCAAAATCTGCACCGGATGCCTCAGACTCCTGCCCTAAGTGCAATTCACCTCAGGCTGATACTTTTCATATGTATTGGAAATGTCCGCTGGTGACAGAGTTTTGGAAAGAAGTGGCAGTATTGTTGGAAGAAATAACACAGATTCCCCCTGTGATGACCCCACAGAAATACCTATTTGGCGATATTGGCAAATGTTCTGAAAAAATTCGTAGATTATTCAACATTACGTGTGCCATAGCCAAAAAATGCATACTTCAGAAATGGAAGAGTTCCGCCCCACCCAGTATGAATCATTTTTTGCAAGAATTGACACACATAAATGAGGCAGAAGAACAGTTTGTTATGACCCAACCTGTATCATGCAGACCCAGGGACATCAGGGGCCCCTTCACAGTCTATTTGTGCAACATGATTGAGAATGATAACATGCCCTTGTAACAGTGTAAATGGAATCAAATTAAGATGTATTCTTGTTGTATATACGAGTTGAAATGTGCTATGGTGCCGTTGTGCTTTTGTAACCACGAATAAAGAAAGTTAAAAAAAAAAAGAACATGCCTTCTTTCTTTAAAGGAGCCAATTAGCAGTCCACATTCGCCGGTGGTGTATCATCAACTATCAGTGATTAGATGTCCCATCTGCAGCCACAGCCTTCCTGCCAGTCCTCTGTCCATCATGTCAATGGGTAATCCATGCGCTCGGGTCCGCTGACCTGCTTACACAAGATCCAGAGAACAATGAAGAATCATTCAACAGCACCTTCAGTTTAGCAGAATAAAACGTATAGAGGTAGTTCAGATCTCTCAATCGTTTTTTCACGGCATCAAAGGATCTACGCTGCCCCTGTACTTTTGCAGTAAAATCAGGAAAGAGCAAGATTCTTCTGGTTGCCAACCATATAAGGAGTTTTCTCTCATAACCTGCTGCACTGCAACTCACTCTGTCCCTAATATGTTATAATTCCACTGCTATTTCTCTAGGGGTGCTCCTGGGAGGGGCAGTCATGCTAAGACTGTGTGCTCTTTCCATTTAAAAAAAATGGGGCGAGCCCCTTGATCTCTGGTGTATCATTGAAAAGCTGTTCAAGATATAGTTCCATACATTGGCCCCTTTTGCCTTCTGACAAACCTAGCAGATACCCTTCCACCCTACCCTCCATAACTCGTATGGTTGTCAGTCCCTGCATATTATCCTGCCCTAGTGCCACATTTGTCTCCACTCAATCTCTGTTCCACCTCTGTGATCCTGTAACTGGCCTTTCTCAAATCCATTCCTACCAACGTGACGTCCGCTCCAACCGTTCTCCAATGCTGCAGGATATTCTAGTATAGCCAATAGGAGACCTTCCAGCGTCATCTGCTCCCTAGGCGACTCCGTTGCTTCCATTACCCAGACCGTGCTTACTTTGTTTTGATTTTGCACCCGCCACATACTGGCCCAACTTCGGTGCTTTGCTCTATTGCCGTTTCCGCTCCAAGTTACAGGCACACATTGAATTGCCAGAATTAAGATGGACCTTTTTTTCCCCAGCAACCAAGACGAGTTGCACGATCCAGTTCAAGAGCCTGCCATCCTGCCTGAACGGTGCTACTTGCTGTTAACAAAGTGGTAATTTACTTCATCAGAATTACTTCCATAATTATTTTTTTTTTTTTTAAATCAATGATCCCTAACTTGCAGGTTTCATACTGACTTGGTAGATTACATTTTGCACTTAGATGTTTCTCCAAACATTACGCGGAAATAGCAGAAAATAGGTTATGTTGCTTCAAGTGAGATTCATCATGAAGAATGGACCAAATACTACGAGTCTTTTCTGCAAATCAGCGATATCATCTTTTGATTATCTTTTAAGTGCACCTGGTGAACCACACCTTTAATCATAAAACAATAGTTTGTGCGGATATTACTTTTTAATAGATCGTGTTCCTTCCGACCCAGATTAAGCAATACGAATTGTCTAATTGAGCGATTTATCTCGCATTTGAGCCAGGCTTTATCCGAACTAAAGGCATACCGATGACATACCAAACTCTTACTTTGCCTGTGTCAGAAAAAGAAGCTTCTATTTGTGTAAGAGTGAGAAAAGAGTGCTGGCTGTCATGGATACGCCTGGAGTCCCTGTTGACTAAATAGGTTAAATCTCTACAAAGACTAGGGTGCCATTGTATTGATGATAGCCTACAATCAGTACGAGCTAATGTCAATAAAGGATCCAAATCTAAGATTGTTACTTCAGACTGGATCTGTATTTGAATAGGAGAGTGGTTACTACCAAGACTCTTCAGGATGTGGACTGAGCTAACCGACCTCAGAAGACTTACTGAAACAAACAATAGGCCAAGCAAGACGATGCTGTCCCGCGCATCCATGTCCCGGAATGAACATCACTCTCAAATTTGACCATGTATAAGTCCCACTCATTCAGGTATTAAAGTAGTCGTTTGCCTCTTTGTGCCGAAATGGAATGTGCCGCCTGGGAGCTATCTAGCTGCTTGGTTAACATAAAATGTTGGCATACCGAGTTGAAGTCCCCCCCAATAATATACTTATAGTCAGGATTCATATCAAGGGCGTTCAAAAGTAAGAAATCTAGTTGGTCGAAAAGGTCATCAAGGGTTGAATTCAGTGGATTAAAGTAGATACACACTATTATAAGAGGTGCCAGAGAACTGGGATTTTGACAATATTCAATGGCCAATATGTCCTTACTACATAAAAAGAGAGAAGACTTATGATCAACAGTGTTGTCTACTAAAATGGCCACCTCCCACCCCCACCCTCTAGGTCTACCCAAATCACCTTGAATTGCAGGAACATAATAGGCAGTGTATCCATCTATTTCAACTGGAATGATGCACATTGTTTCCTGCACTAGTAAAATGGTAGGATGCAAAACACTGTGAGCGACGTTGACCATGTGTAGAGATTATTATATCCGCAACAATTCCATGATGCGATTTTTAACAATTGGTTTTAAGATTGCTTATTCGTTTTTGTTATTTTCACTATTGCGGACAACAGTGGAGGCAGCCAAGCAATATTTGTTGAGCTACCAGTCAAGGCAGAGATTTGTGTAATTACATCATTGTTTACTGTTGAGTTATTGAGTGTTCATAGGTGTGTCCTTACTAGGCACAGGAATGGGAAGTTGTTCGTCAAGGAATTCGTTGGCCTCTTCCTTTGTTTTGAACAGGCGAAGCGAAAGACCCCACAGACCAAAATCCATTCTGAGATCCCACAGTAGCTTAGTTATAAGCCAGGATTGAGGACCACACATCATATGGTGATTGTTATGATATGCAAGACGAATCCATTCAATATCATCAGATATTAGTGTACAGAGCTGTGGAATACTGCGAAGAGTATTAATTAAAAATGAGCAATTCGTTCTTTGCTGCCCATTTTTCTTTGGGTCACTCACCCATCCTAAAATATTGGGTGTATCTAATGGAAATTCTTCTATTGCACCAACTTCTTCTAGTTTCTTGCCACCCTCTACAACATCAGGAGTTGCATGCACTTTCATAACAGGACAACTGTTGCTGGTAGACTGTAGTGAAACAGATTTATGACCAATACTGGAATAGTTGTCGTGGTCTCGAATCGCATACACTCCTTCAGTTCAACATTTTTGGATGGTCTGACTCAACGTTCGAACTTGCCGCCAACCTTGATCCTACGTTTGCTACACCTTGTTGGTTACTTTGAGTCCAAAAGTGATTAACATTGTTTGATGAAATTCCAACCAGTTTTCCTTCATCTTTTATACTTTGGGAGAAGGAAGAACTTGCAAGTTTATTGCATGCTATTGGGTAAAATTGAGATAGTTGCCCTTGTTTTAAGGCTGTAGCCAAAGGAATAGATACCTTACTAGTGCCATTTTCCACCGCTGGGGGACGGTTAGGGGCAAGTTCTACCACTGGTTCATTAGATGAAGAGCCTTCAATGTTGTTACCTAAAGGGTCAACATTGAGGACTGATTTAGACTCTTCATTCAATTGTTTAAGATCAATTACAAAATCATCCTTTGAGATGTTACACAAATCTTTATGGATATAATTAGAACCACGCACTTTACCTGCAGGTTGATTTTTAGTTTTTTTTGCATTTAATAATGCATTTATTTTTTTTCGCATTATTTTCTTGTTTAATTGCCTTTGCTTGCGCTCACCTCAGTTTTCGTGAATAGGGTGGAGCAGAGGCAGTACCAGCTGTGGTGTTAACTTCACTCTCAATTACACCCACAACCTCACCCAGCAAGGAGTCATTCTGTTCTAATAAGTCAGTCAAAGGCGTTGGACTATCAGGAGTATCATTTTGTACCATTGTTACAATCGCTAGTGCCCCAGCCGTGAATGGCTCCTGTGGGTGAGATGCTTGTAGATTTAAATGCCTAGATATGGCATCCAATTGGAGTGCATTTGCTTGAACTGCCAACAGCAAATCAGTGGCCGAATTTTCAGCCATTTTGTCATTTTTTGCTGGGATTTTAGCTAGTGCTTCAGCATAACTTCTCACTAGCGGTGTACTCCAGTCGGATTTACAAAATGTTTATGTGGCGTTATTATTGACTGACTTGACTGTCATCGCCCATAGTTTCTTAGTTAAGAATCCAAAATCAAGAGTTTTTCAGCATGAAATTTCGATTGTGCCATCACAATGCCCTCCAGTTTGCAAAGTTTGGCTGTATTCTCAGATCTCCATGATCCGACTGCGGCTAATTTGCCTGCGGCCCGAAAGTTTGCATGAGAAAGGTGCGAACCACCAAAGGTTTGCACCTTTCTCATGCGAACACACGTACATACCCACACCCTCAACACACCCCCATCCACACCACCAACATAAACAAACCCCACTTACCTTTTTCTTCACGCTGAGTCCCTGCGGCCCCAGTTCCCTTTCACTTCCGTGATCAGGAACCGGCGCTGCAGGGTCCTTTTCTTTTTTTTTAACAGGGGCTGCAGGGGTTTCCCCCACAACCCGTGCTCACTATACTATGAAGCAGCACCCGTTTTTTTTTTGTCATGGGTGTGCTGCGGGGGTGTCCCTTGCAACACCCCGCTCACTATACCACACAGTATAGTGAGCGGGGTGTTTGGGATGTTGCGGGGGACACCCCGCATCCCCCGTTTTTTTTTTTCGCGGGTCGGCTGCAGGGTTGTACCACGCAACATCCCGCTCACTATACCACACAGTATAGTGAGTGGGGTGTTGCCGGGGACACCCCTGCAGTCTTTATCTTTTTTTTTTTACTTACCTGCAATGCTACCATCAAAGGTTCGAATTATTGGTGTTCGAACCTTTGATTGTAGCATTTTTAGACCTTTTTTTATGTGCAACCGTTTAGATACAGTCAAAACGTACAATACCATATTCTCAAACAATAGAGATTTAAAATTTTACAACCATAGATGGGTTTTCTCATGGCCTTTGTCAAGAAGATTCAAGATCCTAGACATAATAGGAAATTAATGTGCATCAAGATAAGACTGTGCATAAGGTTCAGAACCACTGCTATGGTGTTCAGATAAGTCCTGTTCGTGCCCGACGGGTAAAGAGTCCATGCATACGCTGTTACGTCCCTCCTTCGAGTGATCATAAATGTATCTGTCAGACCTGATGGGGAAGGTTTGCTTATCTAACGATGGGGAGCTGGTTTTGGGCTTCTCCCCCCTTGATGATTATGTTCTACCATATTGCGGGGAGACCTCTCCAGCTAACACCCCTGGCAATTATTTAAGCAGATTTCTTCAACCTCTGATGGCAACATTAGGCCTGGAGAGGCCGCCCCCAAGCATATGCAGCAACGTTTCCCCCATTCCATTTCTTTAGCTGGTGCCAATATTGACACATCAGAGACACAATCAGTGTGGGGCTGCCTTCTGCTTAATTCAGGAGTCTTGTTGGACAAATCTATTGCGTTCCTATTCTCAGACTGAGAACGGTTGGAAAATAGTTGGGAATTATGAGGGCCACAATGAGCATGAGCCTGCGCAGTTATGGGTTTGATATATGTGCCGGTGTTTCCACTTCCCCATTCCCATTGAGTCCTATGGGACTCAATGGGAATGGGGATTTACCGAATTCTGCCTCCGGAATTCCCGGGTCACCGGGGTTGCAATGCCCCGGTAATTCTGGGAATCACGGAGGAGGAATGGTAATACGAGTCCGGCGGTAACCTGCCCGAATTTCAGGAAAGGTTACCGCCAGATTCGAAATGAGGCCCTCTGTGTACCTAATTCAGCGCTGGAATTATGGTACTGAATGGGTACAGAGGCATTCATCTCAAATTGGATTATGCATTTTGAAGGAAGCTTACCACTACGTAAACTGCCCACCATCCTTGAACATAAGTTCCAGCAGCATAGAAACTTACTCGTACATTAAATATATACATAGATTGGTAGCACAGTAAGCAAACAAACCTATGAAAAAGGTGAAGAAAAAAAAGTTACAATCCAGCACTACTAAACAGTAACCGAATCGGTTATATACATAAGGAAAAGGAACCACAGTGTCCCTATGCTCAAAACATTGGTTCACGATCAAATCAAGCGTACTGCCCGGAATGTTTGATCAGTGAATAAGGCAAACGCTTACACTGCACAGACATCCAGCGAGGCTTCCAAATGGGAACAAGGCAGCACGATGGCAGAACAATGGAAAATATACCACTTACTATCTGGATCCAAATGTGTACAGAAATTGCAATTTATGCATTAAATAACTTCAGTATAGTCAGTCCCTGGCCCCGCCGCTCCCCCTCCCCAAACAGCACAACAGCACACTTTGTACACACTTCGGATGCACGCGCGAGAAGCGTTTAAAACCCACATTAAGTATGGCTTCTGAGACCACCAATTGGGAGAGTTTCAGCAGGCAAAGGATCTAAAATGCAAACGGTAACAAGAAGTGAGTGCCTGTTACGTGGGACCCTCCCATGTGTGTTGCCCCTTTAAGGGGATGTGTCCCTCCCCCGTGTATTTCCCCTTTAAGATGGGCCATGACTGTGTCATGGCCCAAGTTAATAAAGGGAGCCCCTGCAGGCACGTGAGAGAGAACGGCTGCAGACTCCGTGGAAGGTTGGTCTGAGTCCGTGTCTCCTTGATGATGTAGGCCGCAGGCCTACCTGTGGGAGGTACAGGCCTGCAGGCCCTGTTGACATGGGACTCTCGTGCCAGGACGGTGGCCGAGGTCCGCATGGTCAGGACCCTGGCAGGCTGTGCCCCCACCCCGATGGCGCTGGTGTCCCATAGCGCCCCGGGGCCTGCCGGATGGACATGGCAGGCCCCAAACTCCCACAGGCGCTGGGCCTGTTTGGGTGCTGTGAGGAAGCAGCACCCCAGGGGCGCCTGCCATATGGACCTGGCAGGCGACCCCCAACAATGGCGACGAGGATGGGATGGGTGACTGCAGTGGCGCAGTGTGGGGCCACTTACGCCGCACACAGGTTGACAGTGATGGACTCGTGTTGGACTCGCCGGCTGCCTGGGACTCCCCACTGCATGGTGAGAGTCATTCTTTCTGGACACCTGGTGGCACGTGGCGCCTCTTCCCCAGTGCAGGATGGTACTGGGGTTGCAGGTGCGCAGGGACGTTCGGTTTATCTAAGTGTCCCGCCGTGCACAGTGCATGGGTCGCAGGACACACCACTGCCCTGGCTTGGAACCCTGAGGAGCCTGAGGGTGGAGTCCCCATCTCCAGAGGTGTCGCGGTCCCAGTTGGTGCTGGTGCACTAGTTCTGCTTGGTGTCTTGTCGGCTCAGCACCGGTTGCGCCCCCCCGGGATCATCCAATGGGGCGCCTCTGGCACAGGCTAGCCACCTTTCTTGTTCCGGGGCCTCGCTGGTACTATTTCGCCCTCATCATCAGCTCCTGCGGAGCGTGCATGCTTCTTTCCTTTCTGCATCACGGTCCGGGTGTCTACTGGAGTCTCTCATTTTCGCCATCACTCCACAGGTGCTACCTCTCAAGTAGGTCTGGCAGCAGATGCAGCCGGGGTGCCTTCTACTGTGCTCCTCCAACTGCTGTAGCAGGTCTTCACTGTGGATTTCTTTATTTCTTTATTTTATTTTTCCAGCATTTGTTGTGCTCTGCACGGCCACACCGCTCTTCATGTACTTGTTAATGGCCAGCAGTGCTCGGAATTCCAAACCTGCCTCTCACTGTAGTCCTCCACCGCAGGCGGCCCAGAATCAATCGGGGCTGTGTCGGTCTCATGGCGCCAGCAAATGCGGGACTATTTTCCTTCGTTCGGCTGGAGCTTATCTTCATCACACCGCTCACCGGAGAACTTTCACGTTTATGTTCTCTGTTGCCGCGGAGACTGCCATGACGTGCAGGTTGGATTCCCCCCTGGCCGCACAAGTGCCCTCAGTGCAGAGGGCCGTGGCCAGGCAGGATCACCGACAGGGCTCCTCCGCCCACCGTCTTTTGCTGCCTTGGGGCATCTCCACCCCCCCCTCGGTCGTGGCAGCGGGTGTTCTGCCTCTTCACAGGGGAGGAGGCAGGGCAGCACGGCTTCTCCCTACGCGGCGGATGCCGCTCATTACTTCTCCATGGGGTCGCACAGTCGTCCCCTCCGGCGGCGTGCTGCTGGGGTGAGCCGCAGCATGACCCAACCCACCCCAGGCGGGAGGTATCACTTCTCCTTTGCCGGCACGATGGAAACCGGCTGGGGCAGGCTGGCTCCCTCTCTTACCCCAAACAGCTCAGATGCCACAGGGGTAGGATGGCTCCCCCACCGGCCGCACGAGCACCCTCCACCCAGAGGGCCGCGGCCAGGGGGGGGGGCTCACCCGCAGGACTCTCGCCGGGGAGGACCCACTGTACCGGACACCTCCGAGCCCTGCTGTCTTCCAGCAGGCATCATTTTCCTTTTTTTTTTTTTTTTGCTGCAGCAGGCCCGGATTCTGGATGGGCCGCCGCTGGCAAAAGTTTCCTTTTGCAATTTTTTTTTTTTTTTTTTTTTGTGAAAATTGCTGCTCCTCCCCCTCCTCGGTGGATGTCACTTCACATCTTCTTTGCGGGGGGGGGGCGCACCTCCCCTCCATCGCGGGCTCAGATACCCGTTCTTCTTGTTGTAGCTGGGGGGGGGCAGTGCACACGCGGCCGCTGCCGCTTACCATTTTTGTGCGGCCGAGGCCGCTCTCCAGTTCGCAGCGCGGCTGATGCTGCGTGCACCGAGCCGCCTGATGTTGTGCGGCCTCCGGGTGAGGAGGGGCTGCTTACCCTCCTCCCCACACGATCGATGCCGCCTTCAACGGGGTGCGGGGCGGGCAACTCACCTCCCTCCGACAGGAGGGGAGCTCCAGCTCCTTGATGTGGCGGCTGACACCGCGGGGCAACCTCGCTCCACACGGAGTGGGGGCGCAGACCCACACCGCTCGCCGTCTCGCCCAGGCGAGCGAGGGAGGGGCAGCTCCTCACCACGCCACGGGCCACGCGGGGCCTTCACTCCTCGTCGCCATTGTTGGGGGTCGCCTGCCAGGTCCATATGGCAGGCGCCCCTGGGGTGCTGCTTCCTCACAGCACCCAAACAGGCCCAGCGCCTGTGGGAGTTTGGGGCCTGCCATGTCCATCCGGCAGGCCCCGCAGCGCTATGGGACACCAGCGCCATCGGGGTGGGGGCACAGCCTGCCAGGGTCCTGACCATGCGGACCTCGGCCACCGTCCTGGCACGAGAGTCCTATCTCAACAGGGCCTGCAGGCCTGTACCTCCCACAGGTAGCCCTGCGGCCTACATCATCAAGGAGACACGGACTCAGACCAACCTTCCACGGAGTCTGCAGCCGTTCTCTCTCACGTGCCTGCAGGGGCTCCCTTTATTAACTTGGGCCATGACACAGTCATGGCCCATCTTAAAGGGGCAATACACGGGGGAGGGACACATCCCCTTAAAGGGGCAACACACATGGGAGGGTCCCACGGTACTTGTGCAAGCAAAGTATACAATAGCCCAGCCCACATACACCTCAACCCAGCCCCGCCACACTTCCTTAATCCCAGCCCACAGTACACGTGACCAGGTTAACAATAGAGCGGCAGAGCAAAACTCGCTCATAATATTTACTTTGGGAAAGTGAGTCCTTAAATGTCCATGTGGCGTTTCACCTGTAGAAACGCAGCAGTACTTCCCCTTGTCCGTACAGCCTCTCACGGCCTTGCGCAGGATAGTAGAGGAGACGTACACCAAAGGTCCGGTCCCGTGTGCAGCACAACAGCACACTTTGTACACAATTCGGATGCAGCACGCATGAGATGCGCATAACACCCACACTAAGTAGGGCTTCTGGGAGCCTAAGGGGGAGGAGTTTCAACAGGCAAAGGATCTTTTGAAGTAAAACGTCGCAGCAAGAGAAAGTGGGTCTTGGAAGCAGCAGTTTCGTACTGTGCACAGCTATGCTACTTCCCTCGCAAGTAAAATGGTGGTTTCTATTCAAACACTCCTCTACGTGGATCTAAGTATGCTACTGCACTGGAGCACCACCTTTCCAGAGAACTGATTGACAGCACATTGTACACGCCTTTGGCCTCTTCCTCCATGAATTGGGGTTAGTTGACACATGAAGGTTCGGCGCATGGGGACTTCTGTTTTACTCGCATGTTCATGGGGGATTCTGTAGGTTGGATCTCATCCTTATTCCTAGTGCACTATACCTGTGTATCCGAGGGGTGGAGATGGGTACAGCGCCCTGTATGATCATGCCCCTGTGTCAGTGTACCTGGCAGTATTGGATAGGCCCAAGAGGCCCAGACCCCCATGTAGGTTATATGACCTGGTGCTTAGACAGAGGCGTAGCCAGGATTGTGTAACAAGTGGGGCCTGGAGCTAGTGTAATAGGGCCCATCCTGAGGTGAGCCTGCAGAGGGACGTGCATTTGTTCTAAATGCGCAGGACCGACAAAGCATAGATAGGGAGCACAAACCATTTAAGGGGGATTCATTTCAAGAGCCAAGTAACCAACAACGCACAGAAGAAATTTCCAATGCATTTTCATAGTGTAGTACCTTCCCCTATACTAACCACTCCTTCAAATAATAACACTCAATTTGGCTTTGTTGCACCCAAAAACGCGAGTTAAACATGCCATGTCCCTGTTAAAAATTGTTCCTGGTCCAATGACCCTCCCAGGGCCCCATACTCTCATACACAGACACACACACACAAATACACACACACATTTAAAGACACACACAAACTCATGCACTTTTATACACATTCATCCACCAATCACATACCCTTACAGTTTCTCTGTCATTCACATAAGCACCCAGAACATTCATAGTGCTTTCTCAATCACACCTGTTCTTGCACCAATGTACACCATTCACACTGCATTCATTCATATGAATGCGCTTACAGACACCCCCTTGCATACATGCATATGTACATACACACACACACACACATGTGCACTTACACACACCCTCACAAGCATGCAAACAGTCATGCATACCTACATACAATCCTTGCACACACCCATAAACACTTTTCCTTTCATGACCTGTTTCACTCCAGATTCACCACGCCGCTGCCTCCTCAACTGCTCCGTAGGCCTCCCGCTCCTGCACAGACAGAAACCAGGAAGCAGAGAAAGCTTCCTGGTTCCTGACTTGCACGCAGCAGGGTCCGTTTTCCGGCTCATCTACTCAATGCACAGATTTCCCGCAGAGTGAACCCTGCTACTCAGGCTGCACAGTGGCAGTGCTGAGTGGGCATTTACAAATTTTCAGTGGGCCTTGCCCCTCAGGCCCTACCCTGTCTACGCCTCTGTGCTTAGATACCCTGTCTTGACTGGCGAGCCGGGGGAGATCATCTACAATTACTTCAGGGAAACCGAGAACTCTAGTCCCACATGGGACATTGTGTGGGATGCTATGAAGGCTGTAGGCAGGTGGGAGCTCACTAGAAGATCAGCAGACTACACTAGAGCGAGGCAGCTGGTTCAGGTGGCGTCAAGAAAGGGAGGTTAGTAGAGCTAAACAGGAGCACAAGAGGTTGGGGTCTTGTAAGGCATTACATGAACTTAAGGTGGCACAGAAGCAATTGGAGGCGCACCTGTCTGATAGGACAGCTCAGGCAATACAAAAAAAAGAAGCATTTCTACTATGCCAGTGGGAACCGAGCCAATCGCCTTCTGGTGGTTAAGTTGGCCAAGTTCCAAAAACAGAACTCTGTTAGCATTGTGTGATGAGCAAGGGGTGGTGCAGCGGGGTGAGGCAGATAAACTGGGGATTTTTTTTAGGCACATTTTAAATCTGTGTTCAGGGGTGAAGTCCCCCTGACAGAAGCCCAGGCACAATATTTTGGAGATTTGCACCTACCCAGTCTTTCTTGCGAGGATGGGGAATCTCTTGAGGTGCCAATCTCGCTGGGGGAAGTAGACTAGGCGATTAAGACCCTGAAGAACAAGGCTCCGGGTCCCGATGGATTCACGGCTCCATTCCACAAGAAGTTTTGCAACCTCTTTTTAAATCTGTGTTCAGGGGTGAACTCCCCCTGACAGAAGCCCAGACACAATATTTTGGAGATGTGCACCTGCCCAGTCTTTCTTGCGAGGATCGGGAGTCTCTTGAGGCTCCAATCTCGCTGGGGGAAGTAGAATAGGCGATTAAGACCCTGAAGAACAAGGCTCCGGGTCCCAATGGTGTCACGGCTCCATTTCACAAGAAGATTTGCAACCTCTTAGATACCCCCACGCCCTCCCCAGCCCCCCCTGCTATATCTTTTAAACTCCTTTATGATTTCCAGACTGGTTGCTCGGTCGATGGGGGTTTCTACAATCGTCCTGATCCCGAAGCCGGGAAAGGATCCTCTACTTTGCAATACATACTGGCCCGTTACCCTTACTAATGCAGACTCAAACCTCTTCTCAGAGATTCTGGCCCGTTGTATGATGGAGGTCCTTCCTTGGCTTATAGACAGTGCTCAGACGGGGCACTGGCATCCAGAATGTCAATTACCAGGGGCACGAGACAGGGCTGTCCACTATCTCTGTTGATTTTCTCCTTGTGGATGGAGCCATTTGCTAGCCGAATTAGAGCTAATGGGGTGATAAAGGGCATCCGGGTTGGGGAGATGGACTATAAGGTGTCCCTTTACACAGACGATGTCTTGCTCAGCCTGAGCAATTACTGCTCCTCTCTGGCTGCAGTGCTACAGGAGTTGAATGGCTTTGGCCGGGTCTCTGGATTCCAGGTAAACTATGATAAATCGCATGGGCTAGATGTGTCCCTGAGGCCTCAGGAGAGGAGTGTTATCGGGACTCTTGTCCCTATACAGTACACCTGGGAGTCTATCCGCTACTTGGGGGTGCGTATACCTAGTAGGATTTTGGAGGTCTTTTGGGCTAATTTTTCACCGCTGGTCCAGGTACTGGCCAAAGAATTGTGCAGGTCGGCACACCAGGAGATATCTTGGTTTGGCCGCATCTCAGCAGTCAAAATGAATCTGATTCTGCGCTTGCTTTACCTGTTACCCCGACTTGGATCTCTGCGCACTCCAGTGGAAGATCTTTACATTTATCTGGGGGAACAAGCGTGCTAGGATATCCAGGAAAGTGCTGTTGAGGCCAGTGAGCGTGGGAGGCCTGGGGGTCCCCGATGTCTTCCACTATAACCTAGCCACGCAGCTTTCTCACATCTTTACCTGGAGTGAGCCCAATTTGCTACCAAAGTAGAAGTTAATCGAACAAGCCCAATCAGCGGTAGAATTGACTCAGCTACCTTATATGGACAGGAGACATCTGGGGAAGCAGTGGTGATTCTCTGCTAGCAACAACCAAATGTCCAAACGTACACTTTATAACATGGGGAGGGCTCTTCGCCGGTGGCAAGTGTCAATGGGGCTGGGTCCCCTTACACCTATATGGAACAACCCAGGTGTTCAGCCTGGCCATGACTGGGGTGGGCTTTGGGAAGTGGATAGCGGGTGGCTTACTGAATCTACAGCAGCTCTACAAAGATAACAGTCCAATGACGTTTGATTAATGTAAATGCACCTTTGATTTGCTGGAAACTGAACGGTTCCGCTATGCACAATTGCGGCATTGGGCTTCTCACCCACTCACAAAGAAGGGGGCTACCAGTCCACTGTCTGCTCTTGATTTATCACTGCAAGAAGGGTTGTTATGGGGTCGGATCTCAAAGTTGTATAAACCTTTGGACACAAGGGACCGTGTTGTGTGCCTACCATATATGACTAAATGGGAAATTGACCTGGGTGGGCCCATTGAGGACGAGGAACGGCTGAGCATATGGGGTAGGATGCTTAAGTCTTCCAGATGCGTCACAGATTGGGAATGTTCCCATACATTTTGTTACACATGGCATCTCACTCCGGAAAGGTTGCACCACATTGTCAGGGATTATTCTGTGACTTGTTGGCAGGGCTGTGATGCAGTGGGTTCTCTTTTTCACATAGTGTGGTTGTGTTCCAAGGTAGGCCACTTCTGGAAGGAGGTGCTCTCAAATAATGAATATTATAGGATTGTCACTCCACAAGGACCCATGGGTGGTAATACTGAGGATACGGGGGCCAGAATATTCCCCGTTACTGGGCCAATGGCCACCCTAATTGGGCATTTGTTCCTGGCAGTGAAACTGACCATTGTCCGAACCTGGAAGTCTGTTGGTGGCATGGTGGCCCAGATGTGGTGGTTTAAGATATGGGACATTTTGGTTGCTGATAAAATGACAGCACTGTGTGAAGGACGTTATGCCAAATATGTCTCGCTCTGGACACCATTCATTGACTTTGCAGAGAATTACCCTGCTATCGTTGCTAAGCCCCCCTTGTTGCAGCACTTTTCTCACTAAAACTATTTAACCCCTGGAGTGGTATTTTGGCTGATCCTGTATACGGGGGCAGGAGGGTAGAAGCTGCGTCTTGTTTTATATTGTACACTATTTCCTTTACATGGTCCCTTCTCACTGGAATTGTCTGTACTGAACCTGTCATTATTCTCGTTTCTGTACCCACAGCACGTTAACTTAAATGTTTTTTGAAACAAAAATAAATAAATCGCCTCCCAGGATCCACAGGTCGTGTTGGTGAGACAGTAAAATTCTGGATGATGTGGAGGAGATCTAAAGATAACGGGGGGCAAGGGGGCATAGACAGCCAGGATACCAATAGTGGTTCCCCACAGTTCGCCCACCATTAGAACAAACCTCCCCTGGGGGTCTCTTCGGAGAGAGAGGGTTCGGAAGGGCAAACGCTTGTGAAGAAGGACCAGCACCACATGGGAACCCCGAGAGAAGCCCGCATGCATCGCACTCCTATAATTGGTTTGCCTGAAGAAATTGCAATCTGAGCCCACCAAATGTGTTTCACGGAGGAGAGCCATGTCCGGGGAATACCTATTCAGAAATTGGAGAACCAGACCCTGCTTAATCCGGGAACACAGTCCGTTGACATTCCAGGACATCAACGTAAACTTCTTGATTGTACTAGCGGTCCCCATTTATTCCCCACAAGAGCAGCGCTTGCCTCCGCAAGTCTGTGGTGCACACCCACCTGAGAGTGGCCCCGTTTCCGTGCACCACCCCATCAATATCACTGGCAGCAGGAGAGCATTGTGAACCCTGACAACCAAGCTGCCCTCCAACCCTCCCATCAAGTCTCAGTGTATTTGGGAATCTCGTGGGAAGCCTGCATATCTCACGCTCTGGTGAGCGATACTTCTGGAGAGTGTAGTTCAAGCCCATCAACTGAATCTGAGAGGGAAGGCCACTGCCAGGAACACCATTGGATGCAGCATTGAAGGATGTGTACAATTCCAAATCAGTGAGCCAAGAATTTCTCAGATCCGACCCCTGGCCCTTGTATCATTCCACCAACACCTGTGCTGCATAACAAACACCATAAACCCCAAACACCCCCCATCCCATACTTCACCCCAAAAAGAAGTATCCATTGCCCAAACATGTGACTCAGTAGTCACCACTCGAAGCAAGGAAGGAAAGAAACAGTGTCAAAAGACCACACAGATTCAGTCCGGGGGAGAAAAGAGCAAGTAGGAAAAGAAGGAAACGGAGAAGCAGAGATTAGAGGAGGGCCGTCTTCTCTGCCGCTGCCTAGATGGCCTAGGTATTTCACGCCAGCAGATCACATTCATGACTCGTCTGATCGACCAAACAAGCAAATTGCATTTGAGTCTCAAAAGTTCAAGCAGTGCTCCATGACGATTGTGCAGCGTCCATCGTGGGTGCAGGGGTTGTAGGCGAGAATGCCTGAGGGTCCCTGGATGGTTGTGGGTGGTCAGGTGACTCCACTGGAATCTTTCGTCTCCCGTGCCACCCAGAATCCCTGCCAAGGTGTGTGTCTGACCATGTCCATGCTGTCTGAGGGTCTGCAAATGTCTGGACCGTCCCATTGTGACGTACCTTGAGGAGAGCAGGAAAGTAAAGAGCGAACTTAACCCACCCCATGCATGGAGACACCTCATTGCCTCAAAAGATTGTGGGGTCTTCTGGACCTCTATGGTGTAGTCAGGAAAAAAGTCAAGTTTAGCACCATTGAATGTCGTAAGACTCTTTGCTCGGGTCAGTTGCAGTAGGGCATCCTGGTCCTGGTAATTGAGGAGACTGGGGATCACCATACAGGGCGGGGCACCTGGGATCAGGGGACCAGTCGGGATCTGGTGTGCATGTTCAATGAAGAATTATTTCGAGATGGTGTTAATTTTCACAAAATTCGTTAGCCAGGATTCCCAAAAAAGTTCCATACTGGGGCCTTCAGATTTTTCCAGCAGGCCCACTATGCTAAGGTTGTTTCGGCACAAATGTCCCTTGCTGTCCGCAACTCTATCCTCAAGGGCCCTGATGATCTAGGTAATTGTAGACAAACAGCGGCCCATTGCAGAAAGGGTGTCTTCCAAGTCTGAAATCCAGCGTTCTGCTTCTCCAATCCTGGACATCAGTTTGTGCAAGTCATGGCAGAGAAGTGAGACATGTGAGCTGAGCCCGTCGTTTTTCCCCTCCCTAGCGCTCATGGCATCTGCCAATGACAGCGCAGCCTTAGGGTTCTCAGTGTCCGGTGCCCTGACTTCCGAGGGAGGAGGCCCAGTGGTTGCCACGGCAGAGACCATATATTGATCCATTTTATTTTGGATACCCATCTTCTTATGTTTGTCCTTGACCATAATGCGTATTGTCGGGTGTGAGCCTCAACAGTGTGCCCAAGAGTAGTGCACCCACCAGATTAGGGAGGCAGTATTTTGCAGTATTTTGTTTTAGGAACCCCACAACAATGTGCCAGGGTAGAAGTCGTCAGATCCGAGCAGCAGTTCCAGCATTGCCTCCACCTCCTTCCACCCTCTGCCGCCACTTACCACTTTTGCCACCCGGAAAATCTTATTTGGAAGTCTTCAGAAGGGGACCACTCAATCAGCAGCAATAGGTGGCAATGTGGATCCCAGTCGATCAGAGCCGGACAAAGATGAACAAGGCACCCCATCAGTGCAGAGTCGCAGCCGAGCCCAGCATTAGACTGCACAGGCCTGGAGGCGAGGAATATCAAGGAAAGGATCTTGCAGGGTAAAGTGTCAAGGTGCACTTCGTATCATGGGGCAGTTTTCAATGAGGCTACTTCCGACACTCCAGTAAGAAGGAGGCAATGGGGCGAGTCTCCAAGAATGCTTAGCAAGGAGGAAACAGTAAGAATCTTGCGGTCTGCAGGGCCATTAAGTTAAGTCTGCCCTAATCCCTTCAGGCACAAATGTGGAGCAGAAAAGTCACTGGTTGAGGCCGGGGCCCAAGATCCAAATTTGCCCGCACTCACCCTTCCCAGCACCTCTGCCGGGATCCACTGCACTTCTCTAGTTCCCCAGCCACAGGGGGCTAAGGGCAGCTTGCCCAGAAACAGTCTGCCATCAAACTTAGATGCAGCAATGGCCGGTCCTGCCTCTTCCTCAGCCGCCCGCAATACTCATCCCGGGGGTGGGAGGGGTTATAGGATCAGGGTGCCGCAGGCGGTGTGTGCTCTGCCCCGAGCCCTCCACTACAAGCTCAGCCCTGAATTGCATTGCCCCAGAGGTACTGCTGCTCCCGGTTTCCAGGGCTGCAGCAGCACGCAGCGAGAAGTCAGGCACTCGAAGGTCGATTTGGATCTTTGGCATGCCCTCGGAGTCCAAAGACTTTCCCCCACATGATTAGACTAGCCAGGTAGCAGGATTCACTGGCCCAGTCGGTCTAATTTCGCAGGATATATTAGGCTGCAGCAGAGCTCTCTGATACACGTGTACATCGTGAACCGGCTCATCAGCGCACCCTCTGGTAAAACCTTTTATTAAAATAATCAGCACATTTCTAAAAGACTTAACCAGCAACCTTTCATCTGTTTTAACAGCCACCACAGGTTTAGCTACATACAACGTAGAGGATGTAACTTTACACCTCCCAGTAGAACATCGAAAAAATGTGCCTACAAATTATCAGCAGAAGCTGCTACTGAAGTACGCAAAATTCTAAAACAAATGAAAGTGCTCCCGATAGATGAACTAAGCATGGTTTCCAACCTCATGTTGGCTTTAGTCCATCTCAGAATGCAATAAGTCCTAAAAACCGACAGCGAACAACTGTTTGGAGGAGACATCCTACAGTTAACACCAGTAAAAAGTCACCCTATTTTCAAAAAATTAGGACACAAACAATGCCGTAACACACTCAGTCGCACTGGAAATGTAAATCTTTGGCAACATTTTCTCTACAGAGAACTAACTCAAAACATGCGCCAATCTGCAGATCTCACCTATGCCAACATTTTAAAAAGCATTAGAACTGGTCTGGTTACTAAAGATGCAAAATCCATCTTAAATACTAGACTAATCCATGAGCTATATGGGCAAAACACATCCACTCCTGATGTCATGGAACAATTAACTCAAAATATAAAATGCATGTCCTTAAAGCCAACCCTTGCAAGCTGTACTCAATTCAATGATACAGTGTTGAGAATAGAAATGCAACCCATACTGCATAACAGCTCCACAGACAAACTAGAGGTGCACAGCATGACACTCCCCCTTTATGTGTCAACAAGCAACAGCACGACTAAGTAAGTTATAAAAATATATCTCCAACCCAGCTGGATTAGAAAAAGTATTAATTCTGTGTCTAAATTGCAGAGTAATTCTAAAACGTAACCTTGACGTAGAAAAAGGTTTAGTAAATGGAGCAATTGGTGCAGGTGTTGGCTTCCAAACATATCCACATGACAACAGTCTGTCAAGATCCACTTTGACAAACTTGCAGGAGTCAAATAGATAGGCTGCGCAATAACACGTTTCCTTCTTTTCAAAGGTATGTACGTACACCGAGAGCAATTCTCTCTCTCGCTCTTGCATATGCTGTCACTATTCACAAATGGCAAAGTCTAACCCTAGATCACGCATTGATTGACATTGGCAGGACAGTTTTAAAGAAGGTACGACTTACGTAGCACTTTTGCTTCTGTGTACACTCAATCGTCTATTCCTACTTAACTTTGATGCAAACAAAGTGAATGCTGACATTGCTTACATCCTAGAATACAACAGGCTACAGCACTGTACAACCACATCTAGATATGTACCCTATACCTCAAAAAAGAAAACCTTTAAAAACAAAACAGAACCTATAACAGATCTCCCAACAATACAATTAAAGAAACTAAGAACAACTGCTGCTCCATCAAATACAACCACAAAATGGTCTAGTCCAAAATCAACTGCACGTCCATCAGATTACAAAGAGCCAAATGTCTCTTCTCAAAAAAACAACTGCAGGCCCATCCAAGGAAACAGGCACAACTCTGGTACATTTAAATTCAGCAACACAACTGCAATAAATTGCTATGCAAATGTAGCAATCAATCTTCTCTTCTAATTGCCACCAATTGTTCACAACATTTAAACGCCTCAGACAAGTTGTGTTTGCAAATGCTCGTCCTTCATAGAAATTCCACAAATAATCAGACAATCCTTCCAACTTACAAATAAACACATATGTCCAATATGTGATACTAATGCTTCTAAGGTACAATGCAGATGGTACCAAAAACAAGTGTAAACTTACTAGCTTCACACACAGCCAAGTATCTCTTGGCAAGAAAACCTTCACCACAGCGGGCATAATCTACCACAATGGTGCTACAACCACTTCAGGCTACTATACTGCATATGTCAAAAAATAAGTGGTTGGTTTGAATTTAACACCACCCCCGTTACTCCAAAACATAGGTTAACAGCACATCTAACAAATGCCTACTTAATATTCCTTCAACCCAAATGTAGTCACTAAAATGTACTACAACAAACAGTTAGTATAGGCCAACAGATATCTAACTACTTTAAACATTCCCTTTATTACAACACACTTCAAATAAACATACTATCACACGATTAGAATAGTTTAAAAAACATAATCTATTGATTTCTTTTCCCAATGGCCCAATGATTATTTCATGTCAATACAACAACAGTGTAGCACACACTAATGTTGTACCAAACATAATACATAGAACCTACTGTTTATGAGGGTCAAAAAAGTAAATGCACATGTACAATTGTATGCAATTAAAGCTTTTAAAGCTTTTAAACTATCATGCTTAACAAATTATACTGTTTTTTTTTTCACAGAAAAATAACCATATTCCAGATTTATTGTTGTATGCAACTAAGTAAACATACCAAGCATTATTCTATTTGTTATCTTCACAAAGAAACAAATACATATTCCATAAGCACTATCCTCAATTGTACTACAATCATAAATACCATATACACATAATTCCACCATTCCACCATAATTCCACCATATTACAAATACTGTATACTTCCCTACAGTACCTATAATTACTATACACACATTTCTATACTATGTGTTGCCAATGGCCAGATTCTAGGGGACATGGCATACAGCCATGCCCCCAAGAATCTGGCCACTAGCCACTACCACCACAATGTAATATACCATATAACAAGTACGTACAATGTACCTTCAAATAACAAGACTCGTCCGGTACTCCCTGCAATCCAAATGATGTCTGTGGACACAAAGGCTTGGTAGCACCTGCACACCTTTTCTCACCTATAAAAACAGCTCCATGTCAACTTTATTCCACTCCCACACACTTTCTAAACCCTCTTTCGGCCACCAAATGACCCCAAATGTGTTTTCCAGATTTTTTCTCACTGCGCTGTTCGCACTCAGTAGTGATGTCTGCAGACTCGGTGGCACCTGCAAGCCCTTTTTTCACCTGTAAAAACAGCTCCATATCAACTTTATTCCACTCCCCCACCCTTTCCAGTCCCTCCTACCGCCACCAAATGACCTCAACATGGTGACAGTTCCCAAAAATGTTGCAGCTCACGTTTTTCACCATCCAGTCAGAATGCATGTATGATGTAAGTTGTACCTTGAGCCCCACAGTACCTTAGTGTGGATGATGAAAACGCAGCTGGATTCTCTCCTCTCCTGTGCAGTAGCGACAGACCTGGTCTCACAATTCTTCGTTCTGGTGGAGAAAGGAAGGACCCCGAATGTGATGTCAGAGCAGCAGTCACAGGAGAGTACCCACAGCAAAAATGTATTCCGTCTCCCACATCAATCTGTGGTTTTGGTGCCTTTTTTATCAGGTCCAACAAAGGACTGTTATCACCCGGTCGATCTTCTTCGATTCTGTATTCCTGCACTCTGACAAGGGGACTTGGATGAGTGAGATCGTGCCACTGGACCTCATCAAAGTTCTGGGTGGATTTGTCAATGACAAGGCATCACACTGCAAATGGGTTGGAGGTCTCCTGGCATTTGTGGTTTGCAGCCCTGATAGGTCACAGCACCTGGGGAGATGGCTCGATTTGTAGTTAGTCTTGGGGCTGGTTCATCCCACCAGTCAAAGGGAAGGAGTCATCCTCTTCAGAGCTCCTCTGCTGATAAGAAAATAGGTTCAGGGCAGCAGTGGTCACTGCACGGTTACTGTAAGGGTCTGCAGGCATCTCTGGTCGTCTTCAGCTTTGGATCTTCTGTTCCAGTGGTCGACTCACCTCCCGCCTTAGGAACCTCAACTATTATTATGTTTTCTCATTCATTCCTCTGCAAACTCTTTCAGCAGTTTGCAGAAAGGGGTGAGTAGCTGTCCAGCCTCCTAGTTTGAACTGGTTCTGTTCGGGCACTCTAGCAGGCAAACTCCTCCCTTGATTCCTGTCCTCGCAGACACACTGGGGCCTAGGCGGGGACACCCAAGGGTTCTCCCCAAAGGCAAAACGCACACACAGACCTCCCCTCCCAGAATGGTAGAAGGGCTAACAAAGGACAACCACATGAGAAATGACGAAAAAATAAAGGAGCCACCATGTTAGAACAACGGTGCCTCTATTATGTGTGGTAACAAAGTAACACAATAGTTGCTAGAACACGCCCACTGCCACCAACCATAACTTTAGGATTGTCACTTTGACTAAAAAGTCAAAGGGTGGTGAAGGCTAATCTCTCATGAGTTAAAGTTTTAGGAAAGATACTAAGTATCCCACTATCCTCAAGAACAGTAGATTTTAAGGATAGTCAAAGAATCTCAAAGGAGAACCCAAAGGGTTCCCAGCAACACTGCACATAGGGTGCTGTGTGCTGCAAAAGTTGAACACAGATGCCTTTAAGGAGATATGGAGGAAAGCAGACTTCATAGAAAAGGTAAAACGCAGAACAGAGTTCCAAAAGGTTGGAGCACATAAGAATGAATGAGGGGAAAATGGCTTCCCTCTTTTAGGATAGAAAGAAAAAGGTTCAGAAGTCCAGCAAAATGTACTGGGGGTCTCAGTAGGAGAGGGGATTAAACATAAAACTGAAATCTCCCTAACACTGGACTATAAAAAATCCATTATTTCAGCCAAGTAGGCCTATTATAATTCCAGGATCGCCAACGCCAAATCAAGTTAATGAGAAAATGTCTTGATTTTGAAAGAGTTAGAAGGGAAAAAGGTCTAGTCGTGTAGGAATGTGACTCCAAAATCCAATGCGAAAAAACCCCAGCTCCAACTGAGGGTAAATGCACTTTGTCAGAAAAGCAAGTTTATTTCATGCTGTCAGCCAGAAGGAGTTAGTCAGCCTTGTGAAACTGAAAACCAAGTTCTTTCCAGTGCTCAACAAAGTTGCAGTTTTTATACACATTTGAACAATTTACATAATCACACATTTTGTTCCAGGTCATCACTCAAAATCCCATTGGCTAACCCTGTATAAGGAAATCTAACCCCACCCAATGTTTTTTTTAAAATACATTTCTTTATTGAAGTTTTCACACAGAAATCAATCCGTACGAGACATATACAAATACCCCTCCTGGTTTCCCCCAACTTCCCCTACTTCCTCCCTCCCTGCCCCCCTCAACCCTACAACCCCCCCTCCCGGTGCCACCAGTCCTCGACTTCACATCCCTCAGTGTCTGTAAATTGCTGCGGTCCATTTTATGTGGGCCATTGCCCTTCCCTCCCCGGGTCTCTGCTTTATTTATATTGCATGTGAGACCCTTCATTGGGGTTTCAAATCTTGCATGGATGCCAGTTCCTTCAGCAACTGCCCCCAGTCCAACGCCAGAGTGTTCTCCCCCTCTGGGTCTCTGTGTTTGTTCAGGTAAGCCACCACAGCAAAACCCCACCTACATACATCTTGAATCCATTGCCCCAGCCAAGGGCTCTCAGGTCTTTTCATGTAATCGCTATTCGCCATTTGGCTAGTCCCAGTAGGTATCTTGCGATTTTGTTTTGTGTTTCATCTCTCTTCGCCCCAGGTAGTAAACCCCACAGACACCTTATATGTACATTCGTACCTACTCCCCAATAAAGCGTTCAGCCGCTCCTGCACACCTCCCCAATCCTCGCGACGATCGGACATTCGCATACCATGTGCCACAAACCTGCATGATCCCTTCTGCATCTCAAGCAAGCATGGAACGATGATTGATTTATGGAATGTAGTCTTTCTGGTGTCAAGTACACCCTATGCAAGTAATAAAACTGGGTGGAGTTGGAATCATGCATTTCTGGACGTT
The DNA here is from genome assembly GCF_040938575.1 of Ambystoma mexicanum. Classification (NCBI taxonomy): domain Eukaryota; kingdom Metazoa; phylum Chordata; class Amphibia; order Caudata; family Ambystomatidae; genus Ambystoma; species Ambystoma mexicanum. The sequence goes on along the minus strand of NC_090935.1, from coordinate 550,104,130 downwards.
TTCTTGACCTGTTCGCACATTCTCTCCCACTGCTCTGTTAGGGGGACTTCTGAATCCCTTTCCCATTTCTCATTGAACGCCAGGTACCCTTCCTGTTTTGTTGCTAGCAGTGCCCCATATATCTGGGATACCCTTTTGCCCCCCTCTCCTAGATCCAGTAGTGTTTGCATAAGTGGGCTCCCCTGTGGTTCCTCCGGGATACGTTTCCATATTTCTGCCATTCCCCTCACCACCCTTTCAGATGTCGGGAAGTGACCACTTGCCACCTGATAACATTGTCTCCATTCCTCAAATGTTAGTAATTTACCCCCTATAAAGAAATCCCCTAACGAGGTACATTGTCAACCTCTTAGGATCCTGAGTCCTATGTTCTGCAGCGCTACCCTAATGGTGGCATCAAAGCCCACTCTAAGTCACAGCTATATAGCCCTTTTACCCGCAGCTTCTCTAGCAGTTTCCCCCAGATTACCCGTACTATCCTGAAAGCCTTAGTATCCCCTTTACCCCCTATGGGTCCTTCCAGTAGTTCCACAGCCTGTCTCTAATTTGCGAATCCTCCTAGCAGCCCTCCCCACCTACTTCCCAGGTTCACTTGCCAGTGAACCCCTTTTAACTGTGCCGCCATGTAATATAGTTCAGAATTAGGCATGTACAACCCTCCCTATTCCTGTCTCTGTCGCAGCGTTCGCATGGACTCCCGCGTTCCACAGCAATTACCCCAACATCTTGTTCAGCATCTACAAGAACACTTTTTTAAAAACATATGGTATGCTTGTAAAATAATATAAAAGCCTTGGGAGGACCCCCATTTTGCAAATTGCAATTCTCCCCATCAGCGAGAGGGGTAGCCTCTTCCAGAATTGTACTGCCTCCCCAATACGTGAGAGGGCCTGCCCCTTGTTGTACGTGAAAACTCCTCCATCTCATGGAAAACCTGGATCCCCAAGTACTTAAAGGATTCTCCCTCCCATTAGAGACTCCAGTGCGGGAGTGTATCTCTCCCCCATGTTCTCAGTAGTGACTTTTCTCGGTTAACCTGATAATTCGATAATTTGCGGAAGTTGTCTAGCACCTCCACTATTATAGGCATGTTGCCAAGAGGATCATTCACATGTAACAAAATGTCATCTGCGTAAAGGGAGATATTATGACATGTCCCTCCAGCCCATATGCCGACCTCCATGATGTACGATCTAAAATATCTTGCCAGTGGTTCTAGCGCTAAGGTGAACAGGATAGGTGAAACGGATAGGTGAGACCGGGCAGCCCTGTCGTGTCCCTCTTCCCAATAACCATCCACACAAACCCAATTCCCCGTTTTCACCCTAGCTGTGGGGTTATGTTCAACAGGCGTAACCACTTCAAGAACCCATCTCCAAAACCATAGGCCTCCAGCACTCTGAACAGCCATGGCCATTCAAGTGAGTGAAATGCTTTGACTGCGTCCAGCACAGCCCGTGCCATTTTCCTCCGTGAATCCTTGACTAGATCCATCACATGGTGTAACCAACTTACATTCATGTCTGTATCTCACCTCCTCTATGAATCCATGATGGTCCGTTTGCACTAGAGTGGGAGCTACCCTCGCCCACCTGGATGCCAGCACTTTCCCCAGGATCGTAGCATCCACATTTGGTAAGAAAATAGGCCTGTATGATGTACATTGGGTACTTGTTTTTCTTCAACAATACAGTGATCGCTGCCTCCCTCATGGAGTCCAGCAACTCACTCTTTGGAGCGCATTGTTGTATACTCTTTTCAGTTGGGGGTCCAGAATGTCTGAAACTACCTATAAAATTCCACCAGGAGCCCATCACTCCCCGGGGCTTTATTAACCTGCATCGATTTTATTGTTCCATTTATCTCCCCTTCTATCTGTGCCTCCAATGTTCCCTTGCCTCGCCCTCTAACCTGGGCAGCCGTACCAGATCTAGAAGGTCTGAGGCATCTAGCTCTGAATAGGTACCTTCCGCGTACATTTGTTTATAATATTCCAGGAACACCTAATTTATTTTCCGTTGTGTGTCATGGTGCGTGCTTCAAAACCCCTGGAACTGATGGGCCCACCTCAGTCACTGGCACCCATAAGGGCTTATCTAGCCCCTAAGGAGTGTCCTAGAACCTCCTGGACTCAGTCCTGGCGCCATTGGCGCCAGGCTCATATTATGTGTTGAACTGCTTGGGACTACTTACTCAGCCTAGTAAGGCTGAGCCTTTCTGCATAACCAGGGTGTGGCTGAGGGACTACTTTACCTGAAGGGCAGGGTGTGGTAAAGGGACTACTTTACCTGGAACTACTTGCAAGGCTATTTAAGCCACACTCTGCAGGTAGAACACACTTCGCGTTATTCTGCACTCCTGCAGCGTAACGCTCACCGTGTCTGCTCAGTCCTCGAACTTCTACAGCCACGCCTGTTCTGAGATTCCAATCCATCGGTACCTGAGAGAAGAAAGAGAAGATAATAGAAGTTAGTACAGCAACGAAGGCCTTACCTGCAGTACTTCATCCAATCGGTCACGTCTTCAGCCGATCGCCGAACCGCCGCCCTTGCAGAGAAGAAGGTATCGGCACAAGCATCCAATACTCACCCGGGGTCGGTATTCTTCTGGAAGACGTTGGAGCGGTTCTTCTCATTGCCGTCCTGGAGCCGCGCCGCGCCTGCAAAGAAGGAAAAGAAACAGCAGGTTAGTCGCGCACGAAAAAGAACAGTTATTCAGACATTCAGCGGCACTCACTCGCGCTAATACTCATCTGAAGGAAATCTGCTCAGCATCTTAGGAAGAGTCATTCTCATCTGAAAATCCGCACAAAACTGCGCCTGAAAGAAAAGACAAAACACGTTTAAAAACTTGGGCAACAAGGACTTTAAGCACATATACCAAGCATCCATTGGCATAGAGACTTACCTGCTTAATCCAGCTATTCCAGACTCAGCCACAGCCACTCTGGATCAGTGAAGTAACTAGGTCCGGGCAAAGACTGTGCTTACTGTGCCCCTGCTAGAGATTGCAGGACGGAGTGCCTACCCCACAAAACTCCAAGGTGAGACAGAAGAGGAGCAGGGCATCAGGAGGTGAAAGGAGGTGGGACCAATCCAGCCCCACTCAGTAGCTAATATCTTGTTGCGACCTTGCAGACAAACGCCTCCTGGGGTGATATCAAGGGAGAAGACTCGAGCAAGCATCATCATTCAAGCAGTGCCACGCCAGTGCAGACATCATTTGTGCAGCTGCGTGCTACGCCCCCGTGGAGACCAGGTGAGCGTGACATTGTGTGACCACCAAGTGTCCCACCGGGTCTTGCAGTTGTGTGATCATTCTCCCTGGAGGTTCTTGCCGTATTAGTCATGCTAGGAGCCGGCCCGCCTTGTTACCTTCCCCATGTATACTTTCAGTGTAACTTCTTGGACCTCCCTGTGTACAGACATCTTTTCAGCCAGCAGTTCGCCGACTTGCTGACCGTTTGCTAAATCTTCTTCTAGTTTTCTGGATCTCCCCCTCTAGATTTTTCATGGGTTGTTTAGGGACCGCCTAGCCCCCACCATCAGGGACATGCACACTCCCCTCAGGGTCACTTTAAATGCCTCTCACTGTATTCCCACAGTACTCACCAATCCCTCATTCAATTCAAAGAAAGAGGATATAGCCTCCCCCAGAGTTTGTGCGTCGGCTACATCCTCCAGTAACCCCTGCCACATCCTCCACAACGTTGCCCCCGCCCTCCCATCCCCCCCCCCGAGTCATCATCGCCCCCATCTTCATCACCAATGGTGAGTGATCAGAGAGGGTCCTGTCTAGGTATTGTGGTGCAACGAACCAGTGAAAGTGCTGCCTATCCATAAATAGGTAATCCAGTCTGGTGTATGAGCCATGAACCCCCAAGTGATAATAGTATCCCCCCCTCTCCGTTCCTTGTGTTTCCCACAACAGCTCCACTAGATAAAATTTCCCTAGAATTCGATGCAACGCTGCCCGTGCCTGCAGTTTCGTGGCACTCCTCTTCCCTGTTCTGTCCAGCTCTGGGTATAGGACGCAGTTGAAGTCCCCCCCCCCCCGCCCAGTACGTTGACCTGTCAATTTCACCACTGAGGGGAAGCAGTCCCCATCATCTACATTTGGAGACTACGTGGTTATCATACATATTTCCTGTCCTTCCCATTGACCCATAATGGCGATTGTCCTTCCTTCCATGTCTCCCACTGTTCGTTCCACCTGAAAGGGGATTCCCCGGTGCTACCCATATCAGTACTACTCTAGCATATGTCGAGTACGAAGAGCCAAATATCTGCCCTCCCCACTTGGTTTCCAGTGCTTTTCGATATGCCCCCTGCATGTGAGTTTCCTGTAACGGTGACAACTGTATGGTATGCCTCTTCAAATATTGTTCCACCTTCGCTCTTACCCGTGCTTCCCAGGCCCTGAGCATTCCATGTGCCTATCTTAAGGGGGCCCGTGCCCGTGCCTTCGAGTAAAGTATGTCCACTTGAGACCACTCCTTCTCCTCGGACGCTTGTTGTGGCACCAGTTCCCCTGCCCCTTGCTCAAAACAACCAACTCCCCCCAACATCAAACAACCCCTCCCAAACTCCCTACCTCCCTCAACCTATAAAAACCACAATCAGCCTCCAATCCACACCAGTTCTCAGTGTGATCAGAGGGATCCAGATATCCGGGGGTAGGCTAGTTTGTGCCCACTGCAGCCATAATACATCATACACAAGCACGGATATCCTCTCCATCCTCAGACCATGCCTTCAACCCACACCCACTCTGGTAATTTCTATCTAACTCTCCACCCTTCTGCTGTCATTGTCCTCTGGCTGTCAGTCCCTGAGGCCTCCAGGTGCTCTTGTCGGTGCTTTCCTTTCCAGCCAGTCCCATGCCTCGTGTCGGGAAGTAAATAGGAAGGATTTGCCTCCCTCCGTCACTCGCAGCTTGACCGGAAAGATGGTCATATACTGCAGATTAAGTTCCCGAACCCTTCTACGGGCCAAATCAAAGGACCGCCTCTGTCTCTGGACTTCCTGTGTGGAGTCCTGAAAGATCAGGATTTTGGCATTCTCCGCTTCTATGTACCCAGCTTTGTGCGTCACCTGCAATACTGTGTCTCCGTCTCGATAATTTAATAGTTTGGCCACGATCGCTCTGGGCTGTCCTACCGGAGGTAAGCTTGCCGGGTACTCTGTGTGCCCGTTCCACCGTGAACAGCTCCAATAGACCTTTGGGTCGCAGAGATTCCAGGATCAGTTTCATAATTGTTGTAAGATGCACCTTTTACACTGATTTGTAAAGAACTGCAGTGGTTGGGAAGGGGAAATACCCTTTCAAACTCTTCGGAGATGGTGGCTCACTGATAAGGATGCTCACAAAGTGGCTTACCTCTTTTTTTTTTAAACAATTTTTATTGATTTTATTCAAAAAACAAATAACCCAAACAAAACTTACAGTGGATTCATAATGTCAATCACAAATAAACATACATTGTTATATTCAAGCCCACTGTATCTCCCCTTCCCTTCCCTCCCCAGCCTACTCCCCCTCATCTCCAGTTTCTGCCTCTTGCGGCGGGGATTCCTCTTCAACAGAACTCACCAGGTCTCTATCACTTGGTCCGTCATACGAGGGCCCAAATAAGTCAGCAATCAGTTGCCTCCAACCCGATAGGGTTCCGGCTTCTTCTTATATCTCGCCTGTACACGCTTCCTGCCATACCACAGTTTCTGCCTCCGCCCACTTCTGCAAATCCTTGCACCACGTTTCCATTTTTGGTCTAAGACATGCCTTCCAACCCATCGCAATTCTTCTCTTCTCTAGGACATATGCTAGATCTTTCAGTTTGCTTACATGTTTAAGCTTACGTGGCCTGGGAAACCCTCCTATCAAACAAGCCCATGCAGTATCCACCTTCATATGAATCCCTTTGTCTTCCATTTTCTGAGCTATTTCTCCCCAGTATATCTCTATCAATGGGCACACCCAAAACAAATGCACCATTCCCGCATTTTCTTCATTACATTTAGGGGACACTTGACGTCCAGCATTTAATCTAAATTTAGCTATCTTTTGAGGCGTCAAGTATGCCCTATGAGTTATATACAATTGTATCTAGCATTCCTCGATACTTTTTTATGATATCCTTGTGCTCTCTCGCACATTCCGTCGCTCACTGGGGCCCCTACTACTTCTTCCCAGTCCAGTCTAAATTGCACCACCTCCTTGCCCGCTTGGGACATTATCATCTCATATAATCTAGATGTTTCGTGCCCACCTTCTGCTATATCATATATCGTAGCTATAGCGGCGTCCGGTTCCTCCGCCAGTGCCATTTCCGGCCAGGTGTCTTTAATTTGTTGCACCACCCCGTGATACGTAATATATTGCCCCACATGCAACCCCATTAGTTCCTCCAGCTCCTCAAATTCCAGTATCTTCCCCTCCTGCCATACATCCCCCATCTTTGCTATCCCCACCGGTTCCCACTGCTTCCAAATCATTAGCCTTAGTTGCTTTTCTTTTCCCACAACTGTGACCAATGGGATCTATGGGGAACACGGGATGGCTTTTCCATTAACTGGCACGCTCTTCGCCACATCCCCCACCCAAGGCTCATCATCTTCGGGCAGCCTTCTAACTCCGATTTAGGCAACCATATCATTTCTTGTAGGAAGTATGGAGCACAGTCCCCCTGAAACAGCCTGTGTTCTAAGGTAGGCTCATCAGAGAGCCATTTAGCTACGTATTGTAATTGGCTCGCTACATAATAGACTTCCCAGTTTGGTAGTTTAATGCCTCCTTTTTAGTATGGATTTTGTAATTTCCACAGGGCTACTCTGTTCCTCATCCCGTGCCATAAGATTTCCCTTCATATGCCGCCCAGCCTAGCAAAAAATGTCCTGGGTATTGAGTATGGGATGTTCGCGAAGCAATGCAACAATCTGGGCAGTGCCACCATCTTGAGCATTGCCCCTCGTCCAATCATTGCCAAGGGGAGCTTCACCCACAATTTCATGCTACTCTCCAATTTATTAACTGTTCTCACCGTGTTATGCTTATGTTCAGCTTCTACCGTATGATATATATCCACCCCAAGATATCTGAATGTGGTAACCTCCCACGGGATCTGTAGGATCGGCAAATGCTCTAACGGGTGCCCTCTATACCTACCCAACGGGAACATACAGGATTTACTTGGGTTCACAGTTATGCCTGATAGTTCCGCAAACCTATCCATCACTTCCAGGATATATTGGAGGTTCTCTTCTGGGTAGCACAAATACAATAACATGTCATCTGCATACAATGAAATTAGATGTGGTGTCTCCCCAACTACAATGCCTATTGCATCATATTGTTGCCTTAAGTAAATCGCCTGGGGTTCTAAGGCTAGGATATACAGCATGGGGGACCAGGGGCATCCCTGTCTAGTGCCTCTGTTGAGTTGCCATCTTTCAGAAACCACAGCTCCTGTTTTCACTCTAGCTATCGGTGCGCTATATAACAGTTTGACCCATTTGAGATATCCCGGTCCCATGCCATAATTGGCTAGGGCCACAGTTAGCCAGGGCCATTTGACCGAGTCAAATGCTTTGATCGCATCTAATGATACAATCGCCATCTCGCCTGCATCCCCATTTGCATGTTCAACGACTCGGTGGAGTAGTCTAAGGTTATTTGAGATGTTTCTGCTCGGGATAAATCCTGTCTGATCGGGATGTATTAACTTATTAATGACCTTCTTCAGTATTTGTATTTGCATTTGTTTTATTTGTAACGCGCACCTTCAGGCCCGGAGGCATCAGGGTGCAACTTTAGACATGGTTACATAAGCATACATATACACAAAACTTTTAAACAGTGCAAAGTATTCAGGGCATACATACAGCAATATACATATTTACAGAGTATAGATTAGGGCAGGCGTTATCCTGGGGCAGGCTCTCAGGAACATAGGAGGTCCAGAATCAAGACTGGTTGAAAAGCCAGGATTTAGTTTTGGATTTGAAGGCACTAAAGCATTCTTCAGATCTGATGGTGAGAGGGAGGGCATTCCAAAGCTTGGAAGCTACGACGGGGAAGCTAGATCCACCCGCTTTTTGTAGTTTGAACCTAGGGATGGTTAGACAGTGGGTCCGGGCGGTCTATTTGCCAAGACCGCAGTTAGAATTTTACTGTCTTGATTTAACATCAACAAGGGCCTGTAAGAGCCACAGTCGCTACCAGGCTTATTGGGTTAGGGAAGTGGTATAATCACCGCTTCACGTAAGGAGTATGGTAATTTCCCAGCTTCATATGCTTCGTTGAGCATCTCCAGCAGCGGGGGGGAGTACATCTGTTTTATATGCCTTATAGAATTTGCTAGGGAGTCCATCGGTACCAGGGTTTTGCATGTGGGCAGTTGCCTCACTACCTCTTCTAGTTCCTCCAGGGTGATCAGGGCATCTAGCTCCTCCCTCTCCTCTGTACTGATCTGTGGTATTCCTATGTCTTCCAATGTATCTCCTATCTCTTCACTGTTGCTTCCCGTCTCATCCCCATACAGGTGTCTGTAATACTCTGCAAATTCCTGATTAACCCCCTCTTGTGTGTCTGCTGTGCTCCCATCTTCTTTCACTATCGTTCTAATTGGGGGCCTAGGGGTCTCATTTTTATATAGCCATGCCAAGACTCCCCCTGGTTTATCCACTCCTGCATGTTGTCTTTTTATAGTTGAGGTTGCATAATCTTTCCCAGTATACTGCACATTTCTGTTGCAGGCCAAGCACCATTTCCGTGTCTTCCTTAGTATTACTACCCCTTTCCGACACCCTTTCTAGCTCCTTTTCAGCTTCCTGCAACTCAGGCAGGATCCCACTCTGCAGTCCTCTAGACCTGGCTATGGCAATCCCCCTCACCACCACCTTGAAGGCTTCCCAGAGTGTGCCCGCTGTCTTAACACTGCCAGTATTTATTTCAAAAGAACTTATTATTTCCTCTTGCATATCCTCCCTGAATACGTTGTCTTTCAGCGCCTCTGCACGCATGCGCCATGTGGTTATCCTTCCCCTCGGGGGTCGGTATTGCCACACTAACATCAGTGGCGAGTGGTCTGAGAGGACCCTTGCTTTGTATTCTGCCTGCGTTATTTCAGTCAGTATTTCATGTGTGACAAACACATAGTCTAGCCTATTGGCCCTGAGGGGCCGCATAGTGTGAATATTGTCTATCCTGTGGGTGGCGTGACCTCCATGCATCGTCCAGCCCAAAATCTGCCAATAATGACTGCAATGTCTTGGCAGCCGGAGTGGGTCTATCTACCTTAGCATCTGATCTATTTTAGGGTTTAACACACAATTAACATCACCCCCCATAGCACAGCCCCCCTACCCCACCACTGAGTTTACCATACAGAGTCCTAAAGTATGCAGCCGTGTCCTGATTCGGGGCATAAGTGTTTACAATACATATCTCTCTATTTTCCACTAGCCCTTTCATTATCACCATCCTGCCGTCTGACTTCGTTGCAGAATGCAACGGTTGTAAAGGGACATGCGGGGCCACCCTCGTGATTACCCCTCTTGCATAGGCTGAGTATGTTGCCCCTACTACCGTCCCCTTCCACTTCTTCCGTAGCACTTCCAATTTTTCCTGTGTTAAATGCGTTTCTTGTAATAAGGCTATGTCCACTTTATGTCTGTGCAGGTACATCATAACCTTGTTTCTTTTCAGATAGCTGTTGAGCCCCCTGACATTCCAAGTAAGTATCTTAAGGTCTCCCATGTTTCATATCGTTTTTCCCGAGGTGTAGGCTCACCCCCCAACTGCCCACACTCCCCAACTACAACAAACCACTGCACACCCTCAACTGCTTCCCCAACTGCCCCCCTTCCCCGACCCTTCCCAACTTTAAACCCCTCAGCCTCCCCAGCTTCATCTCCCCTCCCTCCCCCCTTGCCCCAACATCCACTGCACCCACCCCCCCAGCCCCACCCCACTCAAAACTGATGCCCAACTCCATCCCTGGATCTCAGGCACTCCCGCATCTAGCCCCGTTCCAGCAAACGCCGTACTTGCAGCACAGCAGGGAAAAATCACCCTAATGGTGACCTAACTATACTACTACTTCTCGGGGGTAGACCTTCTCCAACTTATTGCTCCAACTGTATATATCAACTTGAGCGCTCTCATCGCTGCCTGTCTTGCATTACACGAATCTCATGGTAATCCAACTATTCTGTCGCTTGAGGTTAAGCTTGCTCCCGCCCATAGCTCAGGTCAATATATTAGTACTGGCGCCTCTATCGCTACCCGTCTTGCATTGCACAGGTTATATTCTAGTCCAACATGTCCATGTGTCCTTCGTTTCGCAGCTCGCGACCCTATTCTGTGTCTCCATTCTGTTTCAACTTTACTCTCTCTCCCCTCCGTCCCACCGCTCTATCCAACATTATAGTCACCTATCGTGTTCTCGCTGAACTTGCTCCTCGTCTTGTTCCGGACAGCCATTTGCATCCAGCCATGTCGTCGCCTCCTCCGGGGTATCAAAAAACATTGCTTTGCCCTAGTGGAAGATCTTGAGCCTCGCAGGATACAACAGCATGTATTTGTGTCCAGCTGCGCGCAGTCTCCTCTTTATCGCTACATAGCTATGCCGCTGTCTTTGCACTTGCATGGTGTAATCGGGGTATGCAGTGATGGTTGCAGGTCCTCTCTTTATCGTTCCTCCTTTCCAAAAGAATTCCAATATCTTCTCTCGGTCTCTGTAGTTTAACATTTTTGCTATGATTGCCCTGGGAGGGGCCCCCGGTTGTGGTCTTCTAATCAGCGCCCTATGTGCGCGTTCTATTGCAAATCCTTGTGAAAGCTCACCAGCTCCTATCCCCTACAAAAACATGGTCTCCACATAATTTGTGGGGTCTTGTACCTCTTCCCCCTCCTGGAGCCTGACCACTCGTACATTGTTGCGCCTCGCCCGTCCTTACGCCTCCTCTGCCCGGTTCTCCAAGTTAGCCACATGTTGCTTCAATACGTGGACTTCCTTGGCATTATTCGCGCTCGTGTCTGTGTTAATCTTCACCGCACTTTCTAAGCCACTCGTCCGTTCCGCCAGAGCTCATACATCTTGTCTCAGCAAGTTGACCTCAATCCCCACAGCATCTATTTTGTTCTCCAATGCAGTTCTCATGTCCGCCATCACTATCCCCCATGAGGCTTTCAGTTCTGTTATGGCTGCTAGGACTTCGCTGTCCTGCGGGGGCATGCTCCCCTCCGTCGGGGCGGAGGGGGATTGCTGCGACTTTGTAAAGATGTCTATCCTGGGTTGCTTACTTTTGGCTTTACTGACCCGTGCCGCCATTACTCCACTCTTTCTGTGCTCTGGGGCCTGTCCCCTGCAGGGGCTGGTTGCTGTACTCTATCCACTGTTTCCACCTGGCAATGTGAGTTCCAGTACTCCACCGTGTGTAGTGTCCCAGACTGTGTCTCAGCCCCTTGTCTGCAGCTGCTATTTTGTATATTATGCCTCAGCCTGCGCCTGCTCCCCAGCTTGCCTTCTGCTCCAGGTTTTCACTCACTGTGGTTCCCAGGCTTATTCATTCAATTGTCCAACTTTATTGCCCCTTTGTCCAGCTCACCTATTATGGATCATAACTTTCACTCTCTTCTCTATGCACAACGTTCCATGGGGAGGGGCCATGCGCATCTCTGCCTTTCCCTGCGGCAGTTCTCCTTATTTGCCCGTCTTGAGGGGGGGGGGTCCCCAACCCTTTGCCCCTAATTCTCAGCAATCTCACTCCCCTGCGTACTTATTGGCCGGTTTCAGGACTTTGCACGTGTGCAGGCAGCCCAGCGCTACTCCATTTATGTTGTGCCCCTTCAGTGCACTTTGCCCAGGCCTGGTCGCCACCTTTTGCTACCCATGTGCTTATGCAGGGTGCCTCATAATTCTAACACGCACCCGCTGTGGCGTGCTGGGCATCTCGCGTCGTCCTTTGCGTTACAAGTGCTGCTTTCACAGCTGGCAGACCGCAAGCCCCGGTGACCTCGGCTCGCAAGCCTCAACATGCTGCCGGAGCAGCGGGTGTCCTCGCCGTTGGTGCAGGACCACACAGTGTCTCTCCGAAGTTGCGAGGGAGCCGGGGCCGCCGCACCTCTCGCTCGTGCACGGCTGCCCGTCTCCTCACACTTGCCAGCCGTGTCGCGTTTTATTCGGTGGTCTCCGCTCACTTTCGGGTGCCGCCATCTCTGTCCTCATGTGCATGCAGGTTAGTGTAGATTGCTACCATTCCGCGGCTTGCTTACCCGTTCATCCACCGATGTGTCTTGCCTCTTGCAGTTTCCAGTTTCACTTCTGCATTGCACATCAGCGTGGGTCCCTCTGTTTTTCATACGCCATATTGTCCTTGTTATTGTCACTGCGGCTTGTGCAACAAAGTATCAGATCTTCGGTCCGCCTGGATACTTTTGCTCGTGGGTGCTTTCTTATTGTTCCTGACGCTTTCATACATCAGTGGTGCTATTTTGAAGTCGCGATCCTCCACCAGGCAGCTCGCGCATCTCAGGATCTGTTACCGGATCACGGAGCAGAGTAAAGATGCAGCCTACACCATGGCTGCCAAGCCACGCCCCCTGCTTGCCTCGTTATTCAGTTGCTCACATGGAAAATAAAGTGCGCACGAAAGCTAACCATTCCTGCACTTTGGAAAAATAATTAGAGGGAACATTGGTGGGGTGGTGTCAATGTTGGTGATTGGTGTTGCAGGGGAGGAAGGTACTTGGTTGTGTTTAAAAAAGGGAAATGGCAGGCACAGGTATCCGAGGGGGCATGATAGAGTGGGTTGGAAAGGTGTGGTTGGTAAACTGATGAAGGGCTGGTGAGGCGTGTAGTGCTGAGGGGGAGGGGCCACTGTGTTGTGTGTTTGGATGTCAATGGGATGTGCGAGAGGTTGAGTAGGTCAGCAGGGTAAGGGGATTGTAGCAATGATTCAGGAAAGGGTAAGATGTGCCATACTGAAAGAAGGGAAAGATGTAGAAGGGGGTGGTCTGGTGGGTTGGTTGTGTGGGGTGGAGCAATTGTGGGAGATGAGGATGGCTATAGGCGAGGCTTGTGAGGCTTGAGTGTGTTTAAAGGGGTTTAGGGGCAGAGGAGCCAAGCTTATAAAGGGAGATGTGAACATGGCCGAGTGGAGCCTCCGTCGGTCGTGTAGGCAGGGGCGGCGGTAGGGAGCAGTGAAATGGGGCTTTGACTGTCATACCGCCACCGGGTTTCCTTGGAAGGGGGGTTGGAGAGGGTGAAGGAAGAGGCAGGACTGATCAAAATAGTGGGTGTGAGATTAGTGAGTGGTGCAGGTGACGGAGGGCTTTTGGAATACTGGAAAGCTCTCCTTGTGAGAGTTGGATGATATGCGATGCGTGGAGGTGCATGAGGTTCTGGCCAGGGAGGGAAGGAAGGGGATGGGTGGCAGGGAAGAGTTGGGAAGGAAGGGCTGGAGTTGGGAATCCTGAATGTGGGTGCGAGGGTTATGTTGGGGTTGGGAAGGATGTGTGGTGTGCGGGAGTGTGACTCTAGGCGAGTGTGGTTCTAAGGGACACGTATTTGTGTGACACGTATTGTGTGAGGGGAGTGGTGCTCTAGATTGGTTGTCGGTGTGCCCAGCTCAAGTGTGTGTTGGCTGTCATTGTAGGTGATCCGAGTCTGGCTGGGTGAGTGGCTGGTATGGAGGGGGCTAGGACAGGGGGTGCTAGGCCGACCCGCTTGACAGCAGCAGTAAAGGGTAAAGTACCTAGATTACAAACACAGCAGTCATGGGAAAACACCTAGATCTGAAATACAGCAGTAATGGGAAATGCCCATATTTGCAGCACAGCAGTAATGGCAGAACACCTAGAATTGAAACAGCAGTAATGGGGAAAACACCTAGGTTTGAAACACAGCCGTAATGGAAAAACACCTAGTATTGAAACAGCAGTAATGGAAAAACACCTATATTTGAAACGCAGCAGTAATGGGAAAAACACCTATAATTGAACCACAGCAGTAATGGAAAAACACAGATTTGCAACACAGCAGTAATGGGAAAAACACCTAGAATTGGAACACAGCAGTGATGGGTTAGTTATGCTGGATGCAGGTAGGTATAGTGTAATTAGGTAATGTAACTAAGTACTAGAAGTGGTGAGGATTCACCGGAGTGCAGTAATGGCTGTGAACCCACAGACCTGGGCCCTTTAAGACGAGGCAGCAATGCGTAGAGATGGGTGGGGATGCAGAAATTACTCATACATCAATAATCAAACTGATTCAGGAAGTTGGCAAAACTCGGTTCTGTTTTATTTGCAATTATCTAAAACAGGGAGGTTACAATGGACGTCATCCTACGTTCGCTCGAACTGTCAATGCATTTCATGAAAAACCTTACTTTTATAGTCAATATTCGTCATCTTTTTAAAAAAAATGTTTATTATGATCAACGGTTGCACAGCAAGTACATTACATTTCTTTCTCACAGAACGAGGCAAACACGAGATCAAGAAAGTTTTACATTTTTTAACTTCAAAAAAGAAAGAAATCCCCTTCGAAATTGCCCTCGACTAACTCAACACCAAATAGAACCAAGAGTGGGGTAGTTCCCTATTGATACCCTCTATCTCGTGAATCCAGCCCAAGACCTCTTTGCAGTAGGTTTGTATGCTGGGGCAGTCCCACCTCTGGTGCCAATATGTGCTGACCTGTGTCACCCCCGCCAGCAGTAGGGACTGATACCTGTATACATTTATCCTAGGCGATGGGGAGTTAGGTGCCACTGTCTTAGTATTCTGCTCTTATGCATTTTGTATTGGACTGCTATTGACTATCTCCTGACGGCCTGGTATATTGCATCCCACCCTTCCTGGTTATTTTCCCATCCCAGTGTCTTTTCCCATTGTTCTTGGTTGCAGGGAGTTGGCAGGTGACCTCTTTCTATGAGGGCTCGGTACATTCTCACAATCAGCCCTTTAGTTCCTCTTGGATGTGTGTTTAATATAATTTCAAAGGGTGTGAGAGGGTGTAGCAACTGTGCTTTCCAACGTGGGTCGGTAAGGACTTCCTTCAGTTGCAGGTAAGGGAGCTGCCTTATTTTAAATCCCTGCTAACCTTCTTCCAGTTCCTCTCTGGTCAAGAAAACACCTTCCCTCCACATCTGACCTGCTCTAGTTAGCTCCTGTTCGTATCGTGGTTGAAAGCAAATCGGGTCTATGATAAGGTCTATGATTGGTGGGGCTCAAACACAACTGAGGGGTGACAGCCAGGTTGCGACTCCACGCATGCTTGTGTTTCTCTTTTTCCATATTGACCATAACACTCCCATGACCGGGTGCTCTAATGCTTTGGCGGGATACATTTCAGGGGGGCACAGAGCCACTCTCCCAGGGTAACCGGGACATAATACCCATTCTCCAAGTGAACCCACTGTTTGCTTTTGGATTCTCGAATGTGGTCCACAAGCACTCGGAGCTGTGCCGCTTCATAATATTCTTGGAGGTCTGGGTTTGCCAAGCCTCCCTTCTACTTGGGGAGAATGAATGTGCTATACACGATCCGCTGTCTTTTCCAATCCCATAGCAACTCCAGTAGGGTGCTCTTGGCCTCTGATAGAAAGGAGTCTGGCAGAGCGATGGGTAGAGACTGAAACAAGAAGAGAAGCCACAGCAGGAAATTCATTTTTACGGCTGTGAACCTACCCACCAAGGAAAGTTTTAATTGTTTCGCCCAATTCTCTGTGTCGTGCTTAATGAGTGACCATAGCGGTTTATAGTTTGCCTGATACAGGTCGTTCAGTTTTGTTATTGTAATCCCTAGATAGCGTATACTACTGCTCGCTACCTTTAGACCCCAATTTGCTGGGTTCGAGTCTGGATGTGCATTCCTGTCTTTCAGCAGTAAGGCAATGGTCTTGTTGGGATTAATGCTGAACCCAGAGTGCGCGCCGTATTCTTCCATCCTGGACAGGAGTGCTGGGATGGACTGTGAGTGGTGAGTCACATAGACCAGAACATCATCAGCAAACAAGGCCAATTTGCATTCTTTGCTAAAACTTCTGAGGCCCATTATCGATGCTTTGTTTCAAATGATTTGGGCTAGGGGCTCTATCACTAAGACAAAGACCAGTGGTGAGAGGGGATACCCCTGCCTGGTTCATTAGGACAAACAGGGGAGATGCCACACCAGTGACCACCACTCTTGCACTTGTGTTGTTGTACAGTGCTTGTGCCCCCTGAATCCACCCATGTCCGAGGCCAGCTTTTTCGAGCACTTGGATCATGAAACGCCCCTCCACCCGGTCAAAAGCTTTTTCTGCATCGACCTAAATCAGAGTGAGGTCAACGTAGCTTGCCTCAACTGACACCATTAAGCAGAGCGTTTTGCAGACATTATCTGTGCCCTGCCTTCCCTTCACATATCCCACCTGGTCACTATGGATTAGGAGTGGGAGGACTCTGCTCAGTCTGTTGGCCGGAATGCTAGCGTATATTTTAGCATCTACGTTTAACAATGAAATTGTCCTGTATGAGCCACATTCAAGTTTCTCTCTTCCCTCTTTGGGTATTACTACTATCCAAGCTTCTGTGAAGGAAGGGGGTTGGGAGGTGGCCTGTCCCGTTGCCATGTCATTGAACGGGAGGGACAGGAACAGCGTGAGGGCGCCTTTTAGTCTTTTGTAATATGTCAGGGGTAAAGCCGTCCTGGCCCGGTGCTCAGCCTGCTTTTAGGTTTGAGATGGTGTGGTCGATTTCTTCTGTTATGGGGGCGTTGAGCTTGTCACGATCCGAGGGCATTGGTGGGAAAGTAACTTTTTATTTTTTTTTTAACTTCTTTTTTATTGGTTTTACAACAAGAGGAAAAGTGCATTTCCCAACTCCCCCCCACCCCCCCCCCCCTCCCCTTGAAGGCAATTGCTTATGTCCGTGGTCCATTATCGCCATGGGCCACTCGCCAAAGGTTATTAAATTCATAACAGAGAAACCATCATCCCGACCACCGCTCTCCCTCCCCTGGGAGTGGCCTCTCCTTGTCCGTGAACACGTGTATTGGCACCTTGGAGTTGTGTCTATATTGTCCATTGTTTGCTCCAGCCACGTCCAGGCCGCCTCCTCCCCACTCACTGTAGGTGGGAAAGTAACTTTGGTCATGAATTCCACTGTGTACTCGGGTGGGCGGGGGGCTACAATCTGAGGTGTACAACTGTTACTAAAATTGGCCGAAACGGGCTCCTCACTGGGATTTTATCTTGTTGACTGCCCTTTCTGCTCTTTGACAAGGCCTACACATTACTCACCGCCAAACTAAAAGCACACTTCTCGTAATACCTTTGTTTAACAAACATGAGGTGGGCTAAGGCTTTCCCCTGCCAGATATCTTTAAGTTTCTGCCTGAGTTCTGTGGTTTCTGCTAAGATTCCGGTTGTGTCTCCCTCATAATTTTCCAGGACAGATTCTTTTTTGCATATTACTTTCTTCAGCTGAGCTTCTCTAAGCTGTCTGATTCTTTTAACCGATGTCCCTTGAGCTATTATAAGGACCCTTATTGTGGCTTTTGCTGCTTTCCATATTGGGTGCGAGGGAGATCTCCTGTGTCATTTCTTTTGAAGAATTCCCTTATCTCTGCATCTAGCGATTCTCTAAAGAGTCTGTACCTGAAAAGCGTGTCATTACATATCCACCGTTTGTCTATTTTCCTGCTAGGGCCCAAGTCTAACCCAACCATTACAATATCGTGGTCTGACCACCCCACAGGTTCTATTGTTGCATTGTATTGTATTTATATAACGCGCCAAGCCCTGAGGCAACCGGGCACATTTCTTAGGTACATATAAAGAAGAATATTTACAGTTACAGGCATAGTAATCCAGACAGTTTACAATCAGGGTATTTACCCAGTTTACACAAGACACAGTGTATTTACACAATACGTACAATTGGAAAAGTGAATATTCATAGGGAGTTAAAGGTGTACACGGGCTGGCAGCGAAGGGGTTACTTTTCATTCAAAGTAAGCCAGGTTTTGGCCTCTTTACGGAATTTGTGGAAAGAGGGTTCTAGTCTGATGTTAGGAGGTAGTGCATTCCAAGTTTTGGTTGCGAGGACTGGGAAGCTTTTACCCTCTGCTTTTTGCAATTTGAACCTAGGTATGGTGAGGTAGTTTGAGTGAGAAGATCTGCCTTGTCTTACTGAAGTGTTTTGTTTGAATTTGTCGCAGAGGTATTTAGGTGCTTGATTATGTACACATTTGTATATGAGAGAAAGTCTTGAATTTGATTCTTTGGTTAATTGAGAGCCAGCAAACACTACGTCTCATCTCTGAGATCTGCAGTTTTCTGGGGAAGTTGGTTGATGCTCCGAGTGCGTTATTTTGATAGATCTGTAGTTTGCGTAGATTGTGCTGACTAGTGACTAGGTATAGCGCATTGCAGTAGTCTAGCTTGTTTAGTACAAGCGCCCTGGCCAGAGTGATACAATTGTCAGGAAGGGTCTGCAAGCGTTAATGAGCTTCCACGTGTAAGCAGTAGTAGATGCTGTGGCATTGATTTGTCTTCCTAGCGAGAGGGTGGAGTCGATGTGCATACCTAGCGTTTTGACGTCTTTTGAGACTTTGATATTATTGCAGTCAATATTGAAGGTGTTAAATTTGTTAAGTTTATGGACTCTGGCTTGGGTTCCCACTAGGAGAAGCTCTGTCTTGTCATTGTTCAGGCAGAGACTGTGTTGCGCCATCTATGCTTTGGATGAGGTAAATGTCATTGAGTCGTGAGTCTGTATCGTGGTTGCCTGTGATGTGGATGAGAATTTGTGTGTCGTCGGCGTAGTTAGTGTAAGAAATGCCCAGATGGTCAAGTTTGTCAAATAGAGGCTTTGTGAATATGTTGTAGAGTGTGGGGGAGACACAAGAGCCTTGTGGGACCCCACATGTGACAGTTGATGGGGATGAAGAAGCCGTTGGTGCAAACACTCTAGTTGTTCTGTTGTTCAGAAATGATTGGATCCAGGTAATTGCATCATTGGAAAAATGAGCTGCTGAGGAGAGATGGTTACAGAGGGTTTTATGGTCAACAAGGTCAAACGCTGCTGATAAATCTAGTAAGAGAAGGATGGCAAGGTTACCTGAATCTTTGATATTTTCAATTTGGGTTACTAGATCTATCAGGGCTATTCCGGTGCTGTGCCTAGGTCGGAATCCGGATTGGCGTAGCCCTAGCAAGTTATTGCTTTCTAGGTGGTGCTGAATCTGCAGATAGGCTGCTCTATCGATGCACTTTTCAGGTAGTGTTCGAGATCCCCCTCCAAGAAAATGTGGTCTATTCGGGAATACGTTTTGTGTGGAGGGGGAGTAGAATGTATATGTTTTTTGTAGCGGGTGTTGGGCTCTCCTGGAATCTATTAGCAAATGTTCTTTTTTCAAGTTTCAGAACGACCCCTTGTCCCAGGGAGGGGCTGTCCCCTGTCTGTAGGATTTCCAGTCAAGTGCTGGGAAATTGAAATCTCCCCCATAAATCAATGATCCTGTCCTCCCGCTGTCCAGTAGCGTGAAGAGATCGTTACAAAAAGTTAGCTGCTGAGTGTGTTAGGGAGAATTCTCTGTTTAGGCTGAATTTCCTAACCTAGTGAGTCCCCCAGCAGCTTTGCTGGATTTTTGGGGTTTATTTTTTTCTCCTGCCAGGAGTGAGACTCTTTTACCCTCACTCCTGGACATGACTTGAGAGTGTTTTCTGTGACTTGCTATGTGCTTATGGGTTAGGGGGTAATTTTCCCCATAGGCCATCATTGGGTTTTGGAATGTGTGTTACACAGCACCCTCAGTGCAGTAACACAGGGGTGTCATAGAGACCCCCGAACATAGACTCCACACCCTGGGACTGACTACTGTCTCCCTAGGTCTGTAAAGTCACCATTGACTTTACTAGTCTTAATTTAGGAACTTAACCAGTACAAACCATCTTACTGTGGAAGTACTGGTAGGGGCAATTAGATTGCCCCTGGGTCTGTTGTCGAGGGGGTACTGTCCCGTCCCCCCTCGCCGAGTTCTGGCTGGTGGCAGTGGATACCACGGAAATAGTCCACCGGAATATTTCCCAATGGGATTTCCCATTGTTTTTAATGCACCACTTTTTGGTGCAATGTTAAAGATACCGCCGGTTTATTTATTTAATATAAATTCACCGGTTGGGATTTTTTGCCAGAACTCGCCGCCAAAATGGCGTCTAGGTTCACTTCAGTAACCCTGAACCCGAGTCGAGCCTTTGTTCCACTTTTGGCGGGCTTCTGCACAGAAGCCCTCCAAAGTGGTGCCATTCTGTCTGGGTACCACAGGGGGTGTGGGAGGGGGTTTAGGCACCCTGGACTGAGTTGCCTTGCCAACTCATGTCGCACTCTATTGTGATTGGCCCAAGTGGTGAGCCACCCCGCTCACCACTTAGCATGTTTGAGTGACAGCTAGGCTGAGTGAATGGGGGTTTTCTGCATAAAAGCAGGGTTTTTGGGACTGGTTCTTCAGAAGTCGCCACAGGACCTAAGCCGCCGAAGAGGGAGAAGCCG
Organism: Ambystoma mexicanum; assembly: GCF_040938575.1. Lineage (NCBI taxonomy): Eukaryota > Metazoa > Chordata > Amphibia > Caudata > Ambystomatidae > Ambystoma > Ambystoma mexicanum. Next base: position 550,083,586 of record NC_090935.1, on the reverse strand, counting down.
AGCCGACCTGCCAAGACGACACCACCGGTGGAGCCCTGCGGAACCGTCTCACCACTTTTCCCGACGACAGAGGAGATCTCCCGCCGGAGCGTCTTCTTCCCTTAACTGGTGGGGACAACCAGTTGCTGCCTTCTTTTCGCCGTCCCGAAGCATCTCGTGGCCGCCTTGCCTGTGCCAAGCACCCCGGCAACTGGGATACCACTTTTTACCTCAACCGCGAAAGAGGGGTAAAACCCTTTGTGTGCGGAAAACTCCACGACTGGCCTCATCCCTGGTAGTGCAACGACCTTCAGCTTTCCTCCACGTCGAGATCACCTCTTCCTCTGGACGACGCCGCGACTTGCATCCACTACCAGGAACGACTACCACCGCTAGAGGATCCTTCCCACTTTTAAAGGTACTGTGCTCCGCCCGGCCTCCCTTGCCACCGATTGTACGGGGTAGATTTAGTCCTCGGCTCTCGAACCTGGGTAGGCCTGGGACACCCTAACTAAACTTTTCGGAAACGTAGTAAAACCTTTTCTACTCACCTGCAAAGACTTGTGACATTGTGTGATCTTGGGCATATTTTCGCCTGGCTCCCTCTAAAGTGGGCCCCGAACTAATTCTCCTTGTTCCACAATTGACTGCCTTTCCTAACCTTATGTGAAAAGTGTTTTACCTTACTGCTCTCTTTATTTCTGCCTTTTCCCTCCCTTTTCTAATAACTTGTTGGAGTACCATCTAACGTTAAGCGCTCACCTCTGGTTGGAAATAAGTGGTGTTAACTTAGAATTGTCCAACAAATGATTAGGGATGTACATATGAGTAACAGTAACTGTGTTTTGACTTCCTTACCTTTTTCGGTGCTAGTGTAATTTATGAGTGTGTCTTTAATAAATAAGTTTATACTTTTACACCTAGCTCTGGTCAGTGTTTGCTTGTACTACTGTGCCTCTGTACCTATTGTGTATCCTCTGTATACTGTCTAACTCTTCTTGAGGGAAGTCTGACTGCTCAGCCACAGCTACCACAGTGAATCTGTGTGGTACAGACTGCTACCAAGTGGGTTTACTGCCAACACCTATAGTCTTAAATCTTTTGCAGTGGTCCCAGAGGGAACTGCACAGGTTTCTGCCTAACAGAGTGTTAGGGGCATATACTGAGCACAGTGTAATTTCTTTTGTTCTAATAGTCCCGTGTACAATAAGAGATGTCCTGCTCGGGTCTTTGTGAGTTTGAGAGATGTGTAGCTCAAGAGAACTTCGGTACAGGATACAGACTCGCCCCTTCTTTTCGGCCCTGAAGCCCACATCACACCCCCAACCCCCAAGGCTTCCACGCTTTTGATGCAACCTTGTTTTGAAGCATTGTCTGCTTGACTGCCCATGACCTGAATCCAGAGTCTGTTGGCCAAAAAATACTTGTTGGTGGTTTTCTTCGTAATTCAACTTCTCACTCTCTTTCTCATTACCGTTTCTAGAATCTCGTTAACATCCTACCCTTCACCTTTCCCATTTGAAAAAGAAAAACAAGAAGAAAATAGTTTCTTCACCTTTGGAGGCACCCTAGTTAAAGACATAGGGCCACACAATGGATGTGTCCCCTTGGACCCATTTAACATAACTCTATAACTTTTTAAAGTGATAAATGGCAAGAGTGCATCATGACAACACAGATTACTGGCCATCCCGGCAGACCATGTGTACTGAGCTCCAGAGACGGGTATTGCTGAGACGAAGTGGGAACAAGTTACTTTTGCTTGTTGGTTGTTCAGGACAGTGGCACATCACCATTCACTGAGGGTTTCATCCACTTCTCCGGGGCCCATTCAAATTGAGTTTCTTTTGTGGTGCATCTGTTCCATTCAGGAGGAGTTTAATCTTTTATATTTTCTCATGCCTTTTGATCGGCCCCTCTTCGGCCAGTGTCCTGATGGACTCCTGGCTGGCTCTGATGACGGCATTTCCTCTGCTTCAGCTAAACCTTCCTTTTCTCTTAGGCCTCGCAGTACATTAGCTGCTTCCTCCCCTGAGACCACTCTATACTCTTCGTTGGCGTAATCAAACGTGAGCGCAAAGGGGAAGCCCCATCTGTACCTCTTGTCGTGGTCGCACAGCCAGGAGGTTAGGGGTTGACAGGCTCTTCTCTGGGCAAGTGTGGTGGCAGACAGGTCTTGATAGATTATGATCCTTGAATCTTTGAACTCTATGACCTTTCTTTCTCTCGCGAGTCTCACGATTTCCGCTTTATGTCTATAGTGATGGCTTTTTGCCAATACTGATCGCGGGCAGCCTGGGGGCCGTCTGCTCTGTGTGCTCTTTCAAATTCCAGTTCAGGGCTTGGGGGCACAGAAAAGAGTGAGTTTACAAAGCATTTACCCCTCTCTCTAGGCTTGCTGGCGTCTCGTTTAGGGTCTCCTTAAAAGCCTTGGATTCCAATGGTTGCCCTCCTTTCTCTGTTTTCTATTGGTTTCTTTGTTCCAGGTCCTGGAATCGGCGTTCTGTTTTCCTTTCCATGTCTGCGGATTACTGCCTTTGTGGAGGCTTCTTGGTCCCTCCCTGGAATGAGAGGAGCTGCCTGGGGCGGGTAGGCAGCCATAGTAGTGTTGCCCTGCTGGCGAAATTCTTGTAGTTTCTGAGCTGTGGATGGGTCTATTTTGCCCTGCATATGCACTTGGCCGCATTTGTGCTTTCGCTGTGACCTGTACTGCAGTTTCTCTTCTGTCGTCCTGAGCCCAAGAATGGGCTGAGAAGTGAAATAGGGGTAGTGGATCCCTTTGTAATAAGCTCTCTGGTCGCTGTGTATGACGGTGTGCAGTCAAAATATCGAATCAATAATGTCGAAAGTCAATCTCGAAAACAATGTCGAAAAAAAAAGTCAAATTTTTTATTTTTTTATTTATATATTTTTTTGGGGGTCTCGGAATAACAAAATGGGTAAAACAAAAAAAAAAATTAAAAAAGGGTGGTTGGGGGGAACCCCCATTTCGAATAAAAAACGTAATTAAAAAAAATGCGACTTTTTTGTTTTCAACATTATTTTTTCGAGATTATGACTTTCGGCATTTTGACATTTGATTATATGACTATAAACCGTGTATGACACGTCCTGTGCTTTGCTTGGGAATAAACCTTGAGTGCTGCTAGTCAGATGCTCTGCATTCCTTTGTTGGTGGGGGGACTTGATGTCCAGTTAAATGGATCCGTGTCCTTTGCAATAAGAGGAGGAGTTTGTGTCATGGTTTGCACTAAAAGCCCCATGGATCTGATGGGCTCCCTCCAGTCATCGACTCCAATAAGGGCTTTTCAAGCCCCCAGAGCCTCTTGGACTCAGTCCTGGCGCCGCTGCATACAGAACACGCTCTGCGTTATTCTGCACTCCTGCAGCATAACACTCACCGTGTCTGTCCTGTCCCTGAACTTCTACAGCCACGCCCATCCAGGACTTCATCCATCAGTACCTGGAAGGGAAAAAGACAGAGGAAAAACAAGTCAGTACAACGGCTAAGCCTTACCTGCAGCATCCTTCCATCGGTTGCTTCTTCAGCTTCTTCAGCCGCTCCTGGGCCTTCGCACCGGCTGAAGGGGATGTCTTTGTTCTGACTGTAAGAGTCCTCTCGGGTTCAGTATCCTTCTGGAGCATCTTCGGAGCGGTTCCTCCATTCTTCATTGTGCAGCGCCGCGCCGCCTCAGCAAAAGAAGAAGAGTGACAGGTTAGTCACGCACGGAAGGGAAAAACAGTACTTCAGACTTACACGCTTCATTCTTGTGCTTCCACTCACCTGTAGGACATCTGTTCAGCGTCCTAAGTCCACTTGAACCTTCATGCAAAATCCATTCGAAGTCGCGCCTGAAAGTAAAGACAGACACTGATTAAAAGGATTTGGGGCAAAATAAAGACTCAAAGACTTTATACCAAGCAGTCATTGGCATACAGACTTACCTGTTTGACCAAGTTCTCCAAGACTCGGCAATCGCTCATCGGATCAGTGAAGTAACTCGATCCTGGAAAGACTGTTATTCGCGCCCCTGCTAGATTGCAGGACGGAGAGCCTACCTTACAAAACTTCAAGGTGAAAGCAAGCGGAGAAGGGCATCAGGTGGTGGCAGAGGTGGGTCCAACTCAACTCCCTCCTAAGTCGCTCATACCTTATTTGATCTTGCAGACAAAAGCCTCGGGAGGGTGATAACAAGGGAGAAGTCGCAGCAACATCACCAATCACGCAGTACCACGCCAGCGCAGACATCATCCGTGCAGCCATGTGCTATGCCCCCGTGGAGACCAGGTGAGCGTGACAGTTTGGACGTCCCTTGATGGGTTCGCCTAAGGGGGTCTTCCCTGCTTCAATCTAGACCCTGCTTCCGCACTTGCTGTGTGCTTCTGGGTGCTTTTTTGCTGGAGCCAGGGTCTACCTCTCAGCAATTTTCAGCAGTCTCCTCTGTTGGGGTATGCTTTAAGGGAAAAGCTGCGATGGCTGGTGTTTGTCTGCCTTCGTGGTTGCTCACCTTTCCTTGCGGTCCACTAGGATGTCAAGTGCTGTCCTTAAGTAGAATGAACAACAGTGACCTCCTCTCAAGCTTGTCCCCCTCCTCTGGTGCCGCTGACACACGCTGTTATATTGAAAAATGCCTGCTGGTTCACTCGCTAGAGCACAGTTTGCTCCTCATGATAAAAGTGAGGGGGACCCCCAACTCTTGGCTCCCGCGTTCCGCGGGGAGGGTGGTCCCTCTGGCACTGACCGCATTGGGTCCGTGCCACACTGTGCTCCCGCTTGTTTCCAAGGGTTTTTAGGGCCCCCAGCCATCACCTGGTGGGGGTGATGTAATAACTTTTCTCTTTGAGAGGTGGTGGGAGGGGGAAGAGGATGGCTCCCCCTCGTCACTGTGGATATTCTGTGCCTGATGGTGTAGTGTGCAGGTGCTTATGAGCCCCACCGTGTCTGTCCATATGTTTTGCACCTTTGTGTCGACCTGGATTGTGCTGGGAGATGTGTAGCTCTATGCCGGGTTGCTGTAGTTTTCTTGCTGGTGTGGGGGGTGGAGAGGGAGTGTGGGATATATTGACCCACTCAACAGTATTTCACCACATCACCAAGCTGCCTGTCTGCAGAAAACAGCAAATGGCTGCGCTGGCTCCTGTGCGCACCAGGACCTCAAAACTGCGTTTTTGCAGCAACAAAAAGATGAGTGCACCGTCCTGCCAAGCACACTTCAGGAAGGATGGAACAAGGGGACACACTGATGGAGTGTGCCAGTGTGTTCTGAAGCATATAAATGGAATAAAGTGAAAAGGCAGCACTGCTTTGCTGAAAATCCAAAATTCACCTTCAAAATGAAACTTTTTCACCCTTTAAAAATGCTGCTTTGACGCTAATTCCATCTGTTCGGTCTTAAACTACTGTGATTAAAAAGGCCCTGCCATGCACAGGCTATTTCATTGTGCCTCAGCCAAACCAGGCATGACTCCTAAATGACAGGCCCTGTCAAACCAACTCAGAGAAATCAACAAGGAACTCCACTTCTACTTGCACGGGAACACGCGTTAATTTCAATCCAATCCAAAGGTATCCAAAGCTCAGCAGTTCAAAGAGACTAACTCTCTGAGCCAGGTCAGTTTCAATATATCTGTGCTTCAGACAAAACTCCTGCTTTCAAGAAAAAGACTTTAGCTGCAAAGACAGTGTGGGAATTTGATGGAGCTGCCCAACCGAATAAAAAAAAGAAATGCTAGCTTTTCACCACACATGTAAAAATGGGCCTTTGCAAACTAAAGAAAAATAAATGGCCTGTTTAAAAAGGAAATTGTTGAATGAAAGCTTGTCTTATTTAGCAATGTAAAGGGGTTTGTTGTTTGTGATAACACACACATGGGCTATTGTATTCCAAAGGTTGTTTTAATTCAGGACCTAAAATAAGAAAATAAAGATTTTAAGCCACATGGGATGGATTTGCAAGCTCTCAAAAACCAGTTATTCCAAATGGCAGAGCCCTGAAACTTCCCCCTAAGGAAGGGAGCCACACCATAAACTCTCAGCAGATACTAACACCTACATTTATAATTACTAGGTTGGAAAGAATCTAGGCTAGGCTAACCCACAGACAATGGGACTCCCAGGGCAAGGAAGTTTGGAGTGTGAAGGGGCAATAAAACCTTCAATCAAGCAGAGAACCCCCCCCACCCCCTTGCTTTGAAGGAAATGACAGTTGGTAGCAGTTGAAGTAAGGAAAAAAAAATGATCCAGTGACAAAGGACTGCCATTTGTTTCCAAAGACTATTTTATAAATAAACTTTGAAGACTTTTATCTCTGCAGCAAAACATTTTAAAAATGCAGAGTTTTCGCAGTGTAAAAGGGATTTGTTGGGCTTTCTTTTAAGACATGGTAGAATTCACTGACACCTTGGGCACAGAAATGGCGAAGTATGGCGGATTACCAGAAACGCATCCATGTTGCAAATGCACATTTTTGTACATACATCCCTTATGATAATCCACACCCATGTATAAAGTCATAGAATTTTTAGTTATATAAATCCAATTTAAAAGCCTGAAAAACTGGTAGAAGAGCGAAACAATGTCTCACGGACTGGAGGATTGGACTGCTAGGCGCTGCACAAAATATGTAACCTGTGTATATAATTTGCTAAGAGATTGCAATTGTAGAAATGTATGTTTGTGGCAAAATCAGATTTTAGTTAAAGTAACGGTGGGAGGTTTTTGGACATCGTAAAACTCACATCATAAATCTGACATCATTTTCCTGAAATCTAACCAGCTGAGAGCGAGGCAGAGACTATCACCTTGGTCCAATCCCATTGTTAGAGGCGTGTTTAGTTAAGCCTGCCCCAGTCATATACTTTGATGATGTCACTATGCATTATAAATAAGAGTCCCTGACAAGACTCTACACGCACACTATTCCTGACGTTCCTGCGCTGTGTTCCTGTTCCATCCATCCAGATTCCAGATCCCAACTACAAGGCCAAAGCACAGCTTACCCTACTCCAGGGCCCACAGCAAAAACCTGAGTTTTGCTGATCCTATCCCAGCAAGGCCTCAATTCTGAAATCCCACTAAAATTCCCAAATAACCAAAGGGTGGTGTTTTTGGGTAGCATCCAGTGCCATCCGGTGACCAGAACAGCCCAGCTGTTTGCCAGGCGCGCTGCCATGTAGCGACCAGAACCGCTGACTGTCCAAAATCCCAAACTAAAAGTGGACTGAGTATTTCACCAACCCATCTAAACTCATAGCTTATCTTGTCTTTGTCCTTATCCCACTCTCCAAGTCATCCTATCCTTACCCTGCTAACTCGTTCAAACTGCCAGAATCATTCTTGCAACTCTGCCCTTGATTTCTAGTGCTAGCGCCATCTCTTTAGTAATTTTGCCTTGTGTAATCCTAAGCCATTAGTCCTATTTCGAGTGATCGGACTGGTTCTGAAAGGGTTGGGCGCTGGGGTGAGAGGGTTGAACTCGCACATCAACCCTGGAGCTTACTGTGTCCCTCTTTGGTGGCCTAGCCTGAATATTCTAGTGTAAAGTAAAACTGTTCTTGTCACAACTGATTTCCTTTCCTATTTCACAGCTCCATTTTGCTCAAAGCGCACCTTTTTATATCTTGCATAACTTACCCAGTTTACCAGATAGAGGCGTACTCTCACTTCCATATTGTACTTGTGATCTATAGCTATCCCCCAGCACACAAATCCATGCATTTCATCAGTTTTTATTAAAAACTGGTTTGGGTAATTTCAGGCGGGAATTGCAAAGTTTACAACATGTCATTTTGCTGCAATCTTTTTTAAACTTTCCACTCATTTTCAAACTGTATGATCTTGGTAATCCATTCTTTGTGATTGTTAGTGTCTTTGCATTGTTGCTTCAGTGAAGAAATATATTTGCTTCAAGGTTTTTAACACACTCATTATTTATTTGTCCATTTCCGAGTGTCATTTCATAACATTGCAAGGGGTTTAAAATCCGTTTTTCTCTCTTATTTGGGGAGGGAAGGTCAGATTTGGATTCCGATTCTTGCATATTATTCCTGATTACCTGCTGTGTCTTTCAATCCCTTCAGAATTCAATTATTTGTGGGTTGAGGGAAAATTGCCGGGGGAAATTCTAACTTAGGTGCTATCTTTCCTAAACAAAAAAGTGCTCCTATTCCGATGCGCTTTGTATATGTTCCACTAGAAGGTTAAACCCAGTGCATTGCTCACATTGTTATTGTAATTATCACCCCATTGGCGATTGCTGCCCCATATTGAAAAGTGTATGATTTTGTTTGAATTTTAAAATAAATATTGTATTTTACCAACCAGCCTGGTTCATGGTCCATTGTGACCCGGGGTATTTGAAAAGGGTGCGATATGAGTGGTGCACCATCTCAATATTGAATCAATATAAAAAGATAAACATTTCAGTCTTGCGTTGCATACTAGGCTGAGACCAAGGTGTGTGTCACCCGATTGAAATCCTTAACAGGAGGGAGAAGCTCCCGCTCCTTGCTCTGTGCTCTAGACCCCCTCCTTATCCCGCTTATCCCGCTCCTTAACAGGCCGCTGCAGGTGGAGGGATGGTGTTCTCAGTGTGCAGCCATCACTGGAGCTGTGCTCGAGGTCCCTGCGGCGAGGCACATCACCACTCCTACCGGTACTGGGCTGCTTCTTGGCTTCGTCTTACACAGCGTTGTTGGCTTCTAGAGGCAGACGGCATTCCGATACACCGGAGTGTTTCAGCCAGTTTCACCGCGTCAGTCGTGGGCTTGCTGCTGGAGCTGCAGCGCATCTGTGTTTCTCTCCTTTATTTCCTCAGCACTGCCGAGCCGCCACGTGTTTCCCCGATCGGCCATGTGGCTTTGCTTTCCAGCAAGGCCCGGGGGGTTGGAGGCACTTTGCTTTGGAGCTCGATCCTAGGGCATCCTGCTCAGATTTTCATCGAAGTTGGGTCGGATGATGGATAATCCCTTCCTGCAGTTGAACGGTGTGTTGATTCTGCTCGCAGGCTGGGCAAAGCATTAGAGATCTGCCATTACTTGAAGGTCCTTGGGGAGGCGAGTGCTCAGGCTACAATTTTGCCTGTGCCCCCTGGTGGTCTCCCAATCATTTCTTTTTTTTAAACTCTTTTTATTGATTTTATCTTGAAGTAAACAGCAGAATAAAACAAAAGGAAACAACCAGCAGGTTACAAATCAAAACAGCAGTATTAATCACCAATTACATTATGGCAGCCCATGGGTGTCCCAGGCAGATCCGAGTAGCAGCCATTCCAGTGTAGGCTATTGGCCCATTTGAGGAGAAAGAACTATGGGGCTCCCAGACATCGTTGCCCTGGGGGAGAGACTATCCGGAACCTTCCCATTTCCACCAAACCTTCTGAAATTTCATAGGGCATCCTCTGGCCTGAAAGATTCACCTCTCTAAGTCTGCGCATCTGTCTACTTCGTTAGACCATGGGTCCATGCATAGTTTTTCAGCTGATCCCCAAGTGACAGCCGTCTGCCGCTTTCCCATACTCAGTGCCATTGCTAGAAATAACTATTCATACTTAGTGAATTCCGTTTCTACCCATATTCCTAGTAGTGACGGGGGAGGGACTTCCAATGGGAAGCATCCGCCTCAAATGTATCGACCACTGGCTGCAAATTGAGTTGGAGGCAATCGTCTAGTGTTGGGTTGATGCAGATTCCTAAATAGATGAAACCTAGGATAGATACGGAATATGGACATTGTTCGGGATTGCCAACTCCCCTCCTTGGAGCGGGACGTAAACTGTTTTTTGTTTATTCACTTGAGCCTGCTACATTTTTGGTGCTCTGCAAGGATGTGGGACACTACCAGGCAGGAGATCGGAGGGTTACCAAGATAGATGAAAAGGTCATCAGCGTAAAAAGAGACTTGGTCATCTCTTCCCAAGGACATTCTAATCTAGCCCAATTCTTATCCGTTCTGAGTCGAATTGCCAGTGGTTCAATGGCCAGAATTATCAACAGGTGGGGAGAAAGGACAGCCCTGTCTGGTTCCACGACCCAGCGGGAACACCCTGGAGGATCATCCATTCACCCTCACAACCGCCTCGGGGGAGTCAGAAGTTTAACCCAGGACGTGAACTTGTGTCTAAATCCCATCTGTTCCATAATTTCCCAAAGCGCGTCCTACCCCACTGAGTCAAACGCTTTCTCAAAGTCCACTGCCAGGAGTGCTGGTCTGAGATTGTGGGAGCTCCATCTATGGCAAGCAGGACCCTGCGCAGGTTCATGCATGTGGATTTGCAGGGGATGAATTCGCATTGTTCCGGGTGGACCAGGCATTCTATCACTGTGAGTAACCCGTTGGCTAGGATTCACGCAAGGATTTTAGCCTCTCCATTTATCAGTGATACTGGCCTGTAGGAGGCGCAGTGTTCCGGGGGTTTCCTGGATTTGGGGAGTACCACTATGCATGTCCTCCTAAATTCAAAGGGGAGACAGCCCAGTTCCTTGCATTGCAGGAACATGAAATGTATATGCCCAGTTATTTCACCCCCTAGTCGTTTCCAGGTTTCTACCGGGAAACCATCAGGCCCCGGGCGTTCCCTGATTCGAGTTGCCCTACGGCAGTCTGGACCTCCTCCTCTGTGATCTCGGCCTCAAGATTCCTGGCCTGTTGTTCGGAGAGACGGGGGTGTGTAATGGAGTCTAGGAACTGTGGGATGCCTATTTCAGATTCTCTAGATGGGTGTGGGGGGGATAGAGTTGTTCATAAAAGGCAGCGAAAGCCTCTGCTAGGTCTAGGTCCGAGTTAACATTTCCCCTGAGCACGAGAGGATGGCTCAGACTTCACCTTTATTTTGTTCGTGCCTCTCTAGCCAAGCCAAAGTTTTATCTGCCTTGTCCCCCTGTTTCGTATATTTGACTCTGGGTCGACCATTGGGCCATACATGCATTATCGAGGGTGATATTCCTCAGACCATCCTGTGCCGTGACTAGGGCCTCCTGTGAAGCCGGGGTCCCCAATTGCAGGAGTTGCTCCTCTTTTCTAGCTACCTGCAATCTCCTGATTGTGTTGCTTGCGGTGAGCCGACACCAAGGAGATGGCTTCCCCCTTTAGGACTGTTTTATAGGCCTCCCACAATGTAACTGGGCATGTCACCGTCCCTTCATTGAGCTCAAAGTACTCAATGGACTTCTGGGAGAGACCTTCCGCAATCTCCAATATACCCTAATAGTATGTATTCAAGCTCCAGGTGGGATCTGGTTTGTCCCGTCTGCTCTTGAGTGTTATCTATAGGGGGGAGTTGTCCGCGATCCCTCTTGCAAGGAATACTGCCGATAGCAGCCAATGGGACATATTTTGGGGCACTAAGACCCACCAATCTGCCCATTCTGCCAACAGCACAGTTAGGAGCTCCATTGTGAGTGGCGGGGGCGTAGGCTGCAATAAGGCCCCAACTTTCTCTCTGTATATCACCCAACACCACAACAAATCTTCCCCTGGGATCGGCGTGGACCTTTCTCGATTGGAATTGCACCTGTTTGTGAAAGAGAACCATCGCGCCCTTTGCCCCTCGTGATATCCCTGCATGGTATGTTTGAGGGTAGTTGGACCTTTTGAAGAAATCACATTCCGTGCCCATCAAGTGGGCTGCCGGAAGGAGGACATGTCGGGGGAATGCCGGTTGAGGTACTGGAACACTAGTTTCCTTTTAATGCTGGTGCCTAGCCCATTGACGTTCCATGTCATTAAGGATATATACCCTTCATGTGCCATCTATGTGTATGTGACGTCTTGTGTCTGAAAGGGTTATTGTGAGATTTGCGCTGCCCCTCCCCATAGGTGGCCTGTCTAGTCCCTGTCTCCAGGTGCACCTGCTGCCAGTGTCATGGACGCTCTTTGCCCGCCCTGATTTTGCTGTGTGACCCTGCATCATAAACCAAATACCACGTGAACCGTGAACAATTATCATGACGCTTCTAGCGACTGTTCCCCACAAACTCCCTCCTCCCCGTACTTACCCCCAACCAGAAGCACCTGTCGTCCAAACTTATAAAACTCAACTTGTAAAAACATTTTCATGAGGGGCCCTGGGAGCCAGTCCAAGTCCGATTCACTTCCCGCCGGGGCTACTCTTCTTGAGCCTCAGAGGGCGGAGTGATTCTAAACCTTCGGTGGAGGGAACCTTGCCCTAATTGGCCCGGAGGCACCGGATCAACTACATCTTATGCCAATGCTTCTCATGTGGTTTCAATCCGTCTGTCTCGGGGGGCTGTTATTTTCTTCATCCATGTGTCGTGCTGGAGTCTCTGTAAGAGCCGGACTTGCTGAATTAACCTTAGTCCGGGGTGTGCGGGTCAGAGAGAATCTGTGTTTCAAGATAGGCCCTGACCTCCTGGGGTTCTGGAACACATGGACCTCGCTGTTGTAGTAGAGCTGGAGGGTGGCTGGGAAAAACAGTGCATATTTGATACGCAGGGATGAGAGTCGAAGGGTTGACAGGAACTTTGTACCTCTCTTGTATAGTCTGGGGAAAAAAACAATATGTTTGCCGCTGTACGTGATCAGGCCCGTCCCCCTCGCCATGTGAAGGAGTGTGTCCCGGTCCCTGTAGTTCATAAGTCGGACGATCACAGCACGAGGGGGCTGGAGGGGGGGCCTGGGACCAGTCTGCTGGTGGGGACTCTATGCGCCCATTCTATGGAGAAAAGGTTAGAGAGATTTTTTGGGTGCCATGAGATCCACAAGCCAGCCTTCCAGGAAAATCTCCATGGATGGTCCTCCTTTTTTGGGGAGGCCCAGTTTGCGCGGGTTGTTTCAGCGAGATCTGCCTTTGTTATCTTCTGTGCTCGTTCATTTATCTAATCGCATCTTCCCCATCAGATATCCGTTGCTCGGCTTCACCCACGCGGTATGTCAGGTTACACAGGTCTTGCTGTAGGAAAGAAACTTCTGAGGCCAGACAGTCTATTGTTTCAAACCATGTCCCGGATTGCCTGATTGCGGCCATAATGTCCGTCATTGACAGTTTGGTCAGAACCCCGGTTTACCAGCTCGCCCACTACTTTGTCTTTCGACACAGGGGTCTTAGCTGGGTTTTTGGTGGTATAACGGTCCATTTTGTGCTGTGCCAATCCCTTGCTGCCTGTGTCTATTCCCATATTCACCACTGCGTCACTGTTGTGGTTTTGTTCCTTAATTGTCTGCACTTGGGGCTGTGACACCGTATTCAGGCGGGCCTGCTGGTACAAGTCGAGGTTCTTGTGGCAGGCAATCTGTCAAGCAGGCTTTTGTGCAGGTGGAGAAGGGGCAGGGGGAGGCTGTGTCCCTTTGAATGCAGAGTTCTCAGAGTTTTCTTCTCTGCCCAGAAACAGGTCAGCAACTCTCGTAGAGATTCATTGGGGCCCCCACAGGGGGCGGGGGGGCCTGGACAGTCTTGGTCTTTTTTTGGGAGCACTGGTTATTCCCTGCCCAGGCCCGGGGAATGCCAACCGTTCGGTTCCCCACAGGGATCTGGGCTTCTGTACAGCCACTGTGGCGCCCTGCGATCTACAACCTATCAGGGTCCGGCCTGGCCTCCCGCCGTGATCCGATGTTGTGTTTACAGTGTCTTAGACAGTGGGGCGCGCGTGCCCCCAGTGCACCCAGCACCTCTCCGTACATTATTTTCAATCCTCCTTGGAAGCGCCTGCACCCGAAGGTAGTGGCTGCAGTGTCACTCGGAGAGGGAGGCTTCCTTGTTTTAGTCCCAAACCACAGAGGGGCCTGTGTTGTCACTAGCAGTCCCTGCGGTGTGTGTGAATTGTTCTTGGGTGCCAGTCAACCGGCGCAGGTCCTAGGATGGAGTCCGCTGTTGTTAGGCAGAATCCTCTGCAGTTCCCTTAGGGAGGACTACAGGAGATTAGGACTACAGGTATATGCAATAAATCCCCTTTGGTATCAGTCTGTACCACACAGATTTAGTTGGTAGCTGTGGCTGAGCAGTCAGACTTATCTCAAGAGGGAGATGAGCAGTATTCAGGGTTTACACAATAGGACTACCGTACTACGGAACAAGGAAACACTGACCAAAGCTTTGTATAAAAAAAATATATATATATTTATTTTACACACTCAGTTCTACACACAAATCAATAGTATTAAAGCAAGTTAAAACAGTCAAGAAAAGTATACACAACTCCTTAAATTGTAGACAAGTTTGAGCAAGAGTGAAAACTGAGCAAAAACGGCAGTGTAAACCAAGCAGAAATGGCACTCTACCAATGTCTTCAGAGGGAGGGAAAGGTCAAGTTATACAGGGTTAGACTCCTAAACACACCAACAACATTTCCCAATTGGATTGTGAACAAGCTGGCAAGGTAACACTTTAGCACAAGCAATACGTAGGTGAAAACCGAGCAAAATGGCACTTCAACAATATATAAAAGGGGAAGGAAAGATGGTTATAAGAGTTTAGGTGCACCAACACATTTCTTGATGAAAAACAATCTAGAGAAGGCAGATGTAACAGAATTAGCCCGAGTCAATAGGCCTGTGCCAGAGTCAGTGGTACAAGGCAAAGTGCCCAGGATCAAACGGTTCTAGTAGCTGCAGTCAAGTCTTTGTTTAATGGTTTGAAAAGGATGGTGCAGAAGGTAAAAAGAGAATGTTAGACGATAGGGGTGGCCAACCCAGAAGGTAAGTAAAGGATTTCAAACACCTTCAGCAGTACCCAACTAAACGGGAGGCCTGGCGGAACAATGTACCTTAAAGGTGGAAGAGGCTCCTGCTGTGGCGGTAGTTCCTGGCAGTTCCTGCAGTTCGGGAGATCCAGCAGAGGAAGAGAGTCTCTATTCGTGGAGGAAGGTTCGAGTCACTGCACTACCCAGGGAAGAAGCCAGCCGCGGTGATGCCAAAACGGAATAAAAGGTACGCTCCTTTAAATCGCGGTAGTGGTGGACGGGTGCCTGGCTATCCGGTCTCCGAGTGCTTGGCACTGGCGATTCGACCAAGGCAGGTCCTGGAAGGCGATTGGCGAACTAGTTGCCCCACCAGCTCAAGGGAAGAAGGCTCTTGCAGGTGAAGATCTTCTCTTGTCGTTTGAGAAAAGTGGTGAGGATCTGCAGCAGGGCTTTACCGGTGGTTCAGTCGTTGCTGATGTCTTCGGCTTCTCTCCTCTTTGGATTTCTCGGGTCCAGTGGCGGCATCTTGTCCTCCAGTCCTCAGAGCGCTGCTTTTATGCAGAAAAAACCCCATTCATACAGCCTAGCTGTCACTCGCACAGTGGGGTGGTTATCCTGGCGGGATAACCCCCCAGCCTATCAGAGCAGAGTGCGACTTGGGTTGCTTAGGCAACCCCGCCCAGGGTGCCTACTCCCCCTCCCACACATCCTGTCTAGCCCAGACTCACTGGCGCCAAAAGGAGGGCTTCTGTGCAGAAGCCCGCCAAAAGGACAAACAAAGGATCCCCGACCTGGGTTAGGATTACAGAGGAAGACACGAGAAAGAAATATTATCAACGATCTGGCAAAAAAAAAACCACTGGAGTAAATTTAATAAAAAGATAAACAGGCGGTATGTGAGAGGCTGTCAGAAAAAGTGGTAGCCTCGAACAATGGGAAAATCCCATAGGAAAATATTTGTGGTCGAATATTAATGGTAGTAACCACTGCCACCAGCCAGAAACTTTGGAGAGAGAGACTGGACAGTACCCTCTCGAAAATTAACACCAGGGAAAAACTATTAACCCTTCCCAGTACCTCCATAGTAAGATGGTGTGTACTGGTTTTGTTCATAACTATTGACTAGCAAAGTCAATGGTAACTTTGCATGCCCTGGGAGACAGTCAGTCCCAGGGTATGGAGTCTATGTTCTGGGGTCACTATGACACCCCTGTGTTACTGCACTGAGGGTGCTGTGTAAAACAGAAATAAGATGATACCTATGAGGGTGAGAAAAACCCCATTGACCATAAGCACAAAAAATAGCCTAAAACACACATCAGCAATATGTCTGAGAGTGGGAAAAAGATTCTCACTCTAGGCAGGAGAAAAAATAAACCCTGGAAATCCAGCAAAGCTGCTGGGGGACTCTGTAGGTAAGGGAAATTAGCCTTTTAAAGAGAATTCTCCCCAACAGCTGACACAGCTGTATTTCAGTCAATTGTAGGTTCCAGTGTGCCTGGAGAGATCTGTGGATCTCGTGGGGGTGGACGGCCTCTCCGGTTCGTTGTGTTTTGACTCCCTTTCTTCAGGGATGCTGCGGTATCCAGGTCTCCAGTTAACCCGAATTACGCCGGTGGCGCCATCCTATACTGTCCCTTCCCACTCATCCCCATCCACGATGTGCAGCTAGTGTTCATACAAGTCCATTTACAACAGTTGAATGTGGCGCTGTGCTGCCACAATTAGCCTTCAGTACGGGGTGGCGGTCTGCTCAGATTAGTGTAGCCACACAGTCAGGGTCTCGAGTTTGTTGCTGCCCTGCTTGGGAGTCCAGGGGGCACAACTTTGTCTCCCTCGTCACAGCAGTTGGGCCGGTGTCCAGATACAATCTCACTGAGCCCTTCCGCGCCTCCTGATGCAGCCCGTGTTCGTAGGTCTTGCTCGGCCCTACTCCGTTGAGTCCGCGTCCCACCGCATATGATGTTACTGGGGCCCTACGGAACTCCAGTTCACCTGTGACATAGGTGGTAGAGGGGGTATTATTGACCTGTAAAACAGAACAGGGGGAATGTCACCTCATTCACGGTGCGCTGCACAAATTGTAGTTAGGTAGGGATACAAGTAGAACAAATAGATTGCCATTCGCTTTTCAAAAGGTAAGGTTCAAACAGAATGTCAAAGTCATGAAGCCATTAAGTTTCAAAGAAAATAAAGTTTATGGTATAATTTAGAACAGGTCTGCCGACACGTGTTTCGACCCAAAACCAGGTCCTTTTCAAGGCAAAGCTGTGTATAATTCAGTCAAATCAAACACATATGTGACATAACATTACAGAAAGAGCAAAAAGAGAAATCTTAAATCATAAGTGCCCCCACAAAAATATGTGGGGCGCATATAGTTGGTGGTGCAAACAGAAATGTACAGACCATATGTTAACATCACACAGAGTTCATGAGGACAGGGTCAGATACAAAGGAAAAACCAAAAACCGAAAACAAAAAGTAAAGAATCCAAAAAACACCAAATATGATCATACAACAAATACAATGGAACATTACCAATGGAGATGAAGGATGTGGTATCCGAAACAGGATATTGAGGAACCAATCGACCCAAACGGGGAGAGAAAAAGAAGAAAAAAAAATAACAACGAGGGGAAGTCCTATTTATAAAGTCCAAGGACAATTGAATAATGACTAGTACTGTGGTTGACAGAATACCCTTAACGCAAGTTTTCACAAAAAGGTACCAAGGGGTGGGTTCTCTGATAAGTTACTGTTCTTGTGCCACACATAGATGGTGCAATCCTACTGAAAACATATATTCGAGCAGCGTGCCAAGCGTATATTGTGATAGTATACTGTTATCAAAGGAAGATGGTGAGGTGTCCAGTTCTAGAAACCCATCCCAAGTGGTGGGTGAGAGGCTATGAAAAAGGAGAGTATTGCAAATTGAGGCAAGGAAAAGGGGGGGGGGGTTTAGCCCGTGTTACATTGGAGAAGCAGAGATGAAGTGATCCTTATAAATGCCATACCATACCACTGCATGCAGTGATAATTATAAAAAATATGTTTGGTTACCGTAAATGTTGATGGAAAACAAGCACTTCAAAACCTTAACGTGGTTAGAATTGGAACAATTGTACCGTAAGTAATATAGGCGAGCAAGCCTGTTAGGATGGGCAAGAAAGAATGTGTGGAAGGTCATAGTTAAAACAAGTCAAGTCTTGTATACAGACAGATTAAGCACGGTTCAGGGCAAAAAGCTGTTACTTTAGATTCTAAGTGTTACGCAAGAAGGGTGGTCACGGTCGCTGCGTGCTCTTAGCAAAACGAGAACAATTGGCGTGTCCAAATTGATTGTCTCATGACGGAACCTGCAAAAATGTACAGAAACCAGGTATACGTGCGTGAGGCAGACCGAGGTATGCAAAATCACTTGGTTGTGCAAAACGCTATGTGCAAAAACAAACGCGTAAGAAAGCTGATGCCTACCTGATGTCACAGGGTTCGATCCCCTGCGTAGATGTTTCCTGTAGTTAGGGTGCGCACTAGATTGTAACAATGAGTAGCGCATTCTCGGAAAGTATAGGAAGTGCCGGGAGTTACGTTGTGTCCCACGGTCACGTGTGAAGTCCACATCACGTGATATTGTGACGAAGGCGTGCATGCAGAGTGAGCAGGACATATATCAATTGTGATTGGTACGTGCTCCAAGTTTGGGAAGTCATTGCTAATTGAAGGTTTCTAACATTAGTAAGGAGCTGTACGGGCAAAATGTACATTACAAAACATGTTACATGTATGAACGAAACGTCCCAAAAAAAAAAATATATATATGTATAAGTTGGACCGCATAGGTCAACAGGTTAGAAGAACCTTTGATGGATGCTAAACAGTAAAAAGAGTTCTGAAAATGAACCTTGCCCCCAAACCTGTAAATGGTGCTGAATAGCTGATTGGGTTTGATAAATGTGTTAATCTGGGAGAAAAAGTGGTGGGTCTATGGAGGGACCTTGAAATCTATAAAGACACAAATAAGTTTGGAACCACATTGTTTAGAAAAACAACAGACAAGGACACGTTACTGGCATTTGAGAGTTTCCATCCTCAGGCCCTGGGCAGTTTTTACGCATTAGAAGGAACTGTACCCATAGGGAGGATTTTGATGCTAATAGCAAAGATTTATCAGCCAGACTGCATGCAAGAGGGTATCCACCCTTTATTGTGCGCAGGTCGATGAAAAGGGCTAAGAATACTCAAAGACAGGATTGCCTTGTCCCACAAGCACGAATTGCAGAGGACAAGATTACATGTGTATCTACCTTCTCGCCTATCAGCAATGATTTGCGTAGGTGCACACTTAAACATTGGAACATCATTAATACTGAGGATTTTTCGATTAACAAACCTCGCTTTGCATTCCGCCGCATGCCCAATTTAAAAGATAAATTGGTACACACTTATAAAACATCCCAAGAGGCCACTCAGCCCACATTGTGGCATTTGCCGCTAGTAGTGGGCCACTTTACATGTGGGAAATGTTCGGTATGCAAATTGACATCAAATATGAAGTATGTAGACCTCAAAGGAAGAAAATGGAAGCTTAAAAGCTTTACGAACTGCAACTCGAAGTGGGTAATTTACGGCATAAAGTGCCCTTGCAGACCTTTATACATTGGCAAGACGAAGAGGCCCATTCGCCAGAGGATTTGCGAGCACAGATCATGTGTAAAAAATCAAGTACCAGACAAACCCTTAGTAGCACATTTTAAGGGTGCACACCATAAATTAGACGACATCTACTGGTTTATCATTGAAACAATACTTCCCCAACCAAGAGGAGGCAACAGAGACCTCAAACTTAGACAAACCGAACAGAAATGGATTTATTCTTTAGACACCGTAAGAAATGGTTTGAATATCTCCATAGAATGGGCTTTATTTGTCCCCCATAAGAAATAATAGGCCACACCGCAAAAAGAGAAAATATAAGAGATATCATGTAGCCCTAATGAGGGAGAGCCTGATGAGACACCTGTGATCGGGTTCCACATAGAGAGAGGTTCAATAGATGGTCCCCCCAGTGGATATAATCAGGGTCTTGATAATAACCTACAACACACATAGCTTCGTACATGACATGGCACGAGAACCCATTCCAACATGGCGCGTGCAAGATGTCAGCACAATGGGCCCGCGATCACATGACATCGATACACACGCGGACGCAAGCGTGTCACGTGACCAAGGATCCTTCATTGCGTAACTGTTAGGACACTTACCTGGCCTTCTCGTCGCGTCCGTCCCCGGACGTGGCAGTTGTACCCATATTACCGGCTTGGGAAGCGTGGCTGTAGGCAGCGGGCCGGCGCTCGACACCTTTGCTTGCATGCGCGAACCTCGCGGGTAACCAGGAACGGGCAGACAAGCTCGTGTTCCAAGCCTTGTTCTGGTGCCCGCTACGCATGCGCAGCCCCGCTAGCGTTCCGAGCCTCGCTTTCGTGCCGGACGCTGTAAATAGCGCCCGGCCCTCTACAGATCGCGTCTTAATGCGGTTTGTTCCCCACATACTGTCGCTTGGTGCCCTTGCATCAGGTTCCTGCTCCTTGGCTCCTGCTTCCTTGTCCGGTTCTCTGGCCTCTCGGGCTGCCTCAGCTCCTGTTGGGTCCCTTCCTTGTGGTTCCTGCCTTCCAGTTTTCCCCTCTCCTCCTGGGTTCATTTCTGTTGGGATTAACTTCCCTTGGCTCTGTGGCCCTTAGGAGGTTGTGGGTCCCCCCTCCTGGCTTTCTCCCCTCTCCTTGGGCCTTCCTGTTCCCTGGGTTCCACTCTCTTCCTGATCTCCTTGTTTGCCTGGATCTTCCTTGCCTGTTTGGCTCTGGGTGCCAGCCCTCCTGATTATCAACTGCCTTGGAGGATCGTGCCTGGACATCTTTGAAGACCTTCTCAATCCTCCTGCTTGTGACCCTCTACCGGACCATACCAGCTCAACACCTCATCACCTCCCTGTCAGTGCTTGCACTGTCCCGGCGTCACTTTAATCCGCAGGGAGGTGAGCCAGTGGCGTCGGGAGGTGATTCCAATCCATCCCTGTTCCATTAGGGTTGGGTCGGGGTCGCTTCCTAGCGTTACAATTTCTGCATTCTATTTGAAGGTCTACCAGTCTGGCGTCACCGGCGAGACCAGCAACTGAAACTTCAGGTACGCAGCGCTCCAGAGACGCGCAGCTTAACAGATTAAGACGCCTAACAACCAGTTCCGATTCTGAAATGGAGGATTCTGAGGAATTGAGGAATGAGATCAGGGCCCTACGCGCCGAGATGACAGTATTGCATCAGGAGAATTTGGCCTTACGTCAGCTGGTAGCTCTAGGGGCTACCCCCAGTACCTCTGCAGAGTCTGTGATGGCTCAGACCAGCCCAATAACATTTGACGGAGATCCTAGATGGGTGGCAGAATTTTGCAATCATTGTAGAATACATTTTTTGTGCCGCCCTACGCATTTCAACCAGAATAAGGCCAAGATTGGGTACATTTTGGGAAATCTAACCGGAAACGCATTGGCCTGGGCCACTCCTTTGGTAGCTGCCAAGAGTCCAGTTCTGGAGGATTTTGTGGCCTTTGAGAAGGCTTTTCTGGAGGTGTTCCAGTCTCCCAACCTCGCCGCTGCTGCGCAAAATCAGCTCATGGACCTGAAGCAAGGATCCAGTGATATAATCACCTACATCAGCCGTTTTCGTCAGCTGGCCACCGATTCACAATGGCCTGAGATTACTCAGAAAACCCTTTTTCATAGGGGGTTGAGAGAGGAATATAAGGATGAACTTCTCCATATTCCAGAACCTGAAACCCTGCAAGCATTGCAAGACCAAGTGATGCAGATCGATCACAGGTTGTCTGAGAGAAGGGGTGAGAGGCGCTGTTTGGAAAGGTCAATTCCAAGATTCATTCCAGTGCCAGCCAAAGCATCTACCTCGTCTGAACCAACTCCTGAACCTATGCAACTGGGAGCGGTCAGAGGTCCCCTATCTGATGCCGAGAAGAAACGTAGACGTGACCTACGGTTGTGCCTGTATTGCGGGGCCTCCGGCCATTATCTCAGTACTTGTCCATTAAGACCACTTCGGAAGTCGGAAAACTGAATGGCCTATCGTTTAGGGGAAAGGCGACGATGGGCCTCTCTTCTTCTACAGTCCTTCCCGATTCAGCACAGGTCCGACAACCCATGCAACCAGTCGTGCTTATGGTCTTAACACTCAAGGTCTCTTGGTCAGGAAAAGAACCCATTAAGGTACTGGGATTATTGGATTGTGGAGCCTCTGGAAATTATATGGACGCTGATTTTGCCATCAGGAATGGTATTGCCTTGATTGAAAAGAATTGTGCTTCAGTGGTGGAAGTTATTGACGGTACCCCGTTGTCTTCGGGTCCGGTCCATCAACATTCCGAGACACTGAGTTTGTGGATTGAAGAACATCACGAACAGATCTCTCTGGATGTCATCAAGACTCCCTCTTATCCGATCATTTTGGGATTGCCTTGGTTGTTACACCATAACCCCAACATCAACTGGCAGACTCGGACCTAGGTTTTCAGCTCTGATCGTTGTGTGCAGGACTGTTGCCGTATCGGTTCTTCTTCAACGCAATCATCGATTGCCACCCAGACTGAAGGGGTTGGTGTGCCACACTTACTCTGTTTCTTCAGTTCCCTCTGAATATGCTGAATTTCATGAGGTTTTCTCTGACCCTAAGGACATTTCCTTACCTCCTCACAGATCTTTTGATTGTGCCATCGACCTGTTGCCCGACGCTGTGATTCCACATGGCAAGGTGTACTCCCTGACCGCTCAAGAAAAGGGGGTTTTGCAGGAGTATCTTGAAGAATGTCTTCAGAAAGGGTATGTTGCTCCTTCTAATTCACCGGCAGGATTCCCACTGTTTTTTGTAAAGAAGAAGGAGGGTACCCTACGCCCGTGTGTTGATTATCGCCAACTAAACGACATCACTAGAAAGGATAGATAGCCACTTCCCTTGATTCGATCCATTTTGGAATCTTTACGTGAGTCAAGAATATTTTCCAAGTTTGATCTCCGTGGAGCCTACCATTTGGTACGGATAAAGGCCAGAGATGAATGGAAGACGGCCTTCAAGACTCCAAGCGGGCACTATGAATACAGAGTTATGCCTTTTGGGCTATGTAATGCCCCAGCTGTCTTTCAGCGTCTAATGGATCATATATTTTCTGATTTAATCGGGACCTCAGTCTGGGTTTATTTGGATGACATATTGGTGTTTTCAAGAAATCTCGAAGAGCACATAGTACATGTAAAAGAGGTACTTCGGCGGCTACATGTGAATAACCTTTACGCTAAGCTTGAAAAATGTCTTTTTCACCAAGACCACATTGAATTTCTTGGGTATGTAATCAGTGCGTCGGGTATACACATGGATCCAGCCAAGGTTTGTGCAATCCTAGAATGGAAAGTTCCCAGCGACAGAAATTCTCTTCAACGTTTTCTTGGATTCATTAATTTCTACCGGAGATTCATTCCATCTTTTTCGCAATCATCTGCACCCTTAACCTGTTTGACCAGCAGTAAGAGAATCTTTGTTTGGGGGCATGATGCTGCCGCCTCTTTTGAGCAATTAAAGAAGGCCTTTAGTTCTGCGCTTATTTTACATCATCCCCAAGACGACCAGCCGTTTATCGTGGAAGCCGACTTCGGATTTTGCTGTGGGAGCCGTTCTAATTCAGATGGATCCGAGCATTGGAATGGAGTTCCCTGTAGCCTACTACTCCAGAAAACTTACGGCTAGTGAACGGAACTATCCTATTATCGAAAAGGAACTACTGGCCATCAAGACCGCCTTTGAAGAATGGCGCCATCATCTTCTCGGAGGACGCTTTCCGGTGGAGGTACGCACTGACCATCGAAACTTGCAATTTCTACGCTCTCTGCAGTGTCGGACCTCCCGCCAAGCTCGATGGGCCTTTTTTTTTTTCACAGTATGATTTCCATATCACCTATGTACCCAGTAGCAGTAATGTGAAGGCGGATGCTCTTTCCCGTTCTTTGGCTGATGATGTGCAACATGAAGGACGAGACCAGCCTGTGATTGCTCCCAAGCATTTTCTACTGGCTTTGCCATCGTTCTTGCATAGGGTGGTACAAGCTACCTTGTCTGATTCTTCTCGGGATACGTTGATGAGACGTCACCAGTTGAGGGCGAAGGACGGATTGCTTTTTTTCCAGAATAGGTTATACCTACCCACGGATGAGCTGCTCAAGACAATCCTACAAAGCTTTCACGACTCCAAGATAGGGGGTCACCGTGGTATTCGGTCTACGCAAGAACTCATTTCTCGTCATTTTTGGTGGCCTAAATGGACTTTGCAAGTCAGACGTTATGTGGAATGCTGTCCCATCTGTGCCCAGGTCAAGGTTCCATGCATGAAGTCTGTAGGTCTTTTACATCCCATGGAAACACCGCCTTTTCCTTGGCATACAATCGCCACTGATTTCATTGTCGACCTTCCGCCCTCCGAAGGTCATACCTGGATCATGGTTATCGTCGACTGTTTCACCAAGATGGCCCACTTCATTCCCTTCCCAGGAATTCCCACGGCTGCTCTAGGAGCACGTGCCTTTTTGCACAATGTATTTCGTCTGCATGGATTACCTGTCAAGATAATATCTGACCGTGGTTCTCAGTTCATCTCTTCCTTTTGGGGTCAATTGTGCCAGCATTTATGCATCCATAGGGCACTCAGTTCTGGCTATCATACACAAACCAACGGACAGACAGAAAGGACAAACCAAATGTGAGAACAGTACCTCCGTTGTTTTGCCAATGCCTCCCAAACAAATTGGATGTCGCATCTCGATTTGGCCGAAGTTGCGTATAACAATTCTGTTCATTCTGCAACCGGACTAAGTCTGTTTTTCTGTACCTTTGGCCTTCATCCCAGATTGCTGCCTTTTACGCCAGTACAATCAAGTAATGTTCCTTCGGCGGATCGCCTCGTCACCGATATCCAGAATCTGCAGCGTCGAGCGGCTGGTACCCTGGCCAAGGCACGTGAGACCATGAAGAGACAGGCCGATAAACATCGGAGCCCTGAGCCACCATTCCGGGTGGGAGATCTTGTGTGGTTATCTTCCAGATATTTGCCTGCACGGAACGTACCCTTGAAATTAGCTCCCAAGTTTTTAGGCCCCTTTCCGATTGTCAAGAGGGTATCTTCAGTAGCTTTTGAACTTAGGTTGCCAGAATCCTGGAGGGTCCACCCTGTTTTTCATGTATCTCTTTTAAAGGCTTATTATTCAGATCCCTTCCATCGTGCCTGCCCCCGACCCGCTGCCATTGACGTTGAAGGTTTCCCTGAATTTGAGGTGCAGGAAATATGTGATTCCCGTCTCTTTAGGGGTAAATTGCAGTATTTGATTGACTGGAAGGGCTATCCTGCCTGTGATCGCACTTGGGAACCTGTTGAGAACGTTCATGCCCCCCGTTTGGTTAGGGAATTTTATGCCCGTTTTCCTTGGAAGCCGGGTTCTTCCGGTCTTTCCGGAGGGGGGTATGGTGTTAGGACACTTATCTGGCCTTCTCGTCGCGTCCGTCCCCGGACGTGGCAGTTGTACCCATATTACCGGCTTGGGAAGCGTGGCTGTAGGCAGCGGGCCGGCGCTCGACACCTTCGCTTGCATGGGCGAACCTTGCGGGTAACCAGGAATGGGCAGACAAGCTTGTGTTCCAAGCCTCGTTCTGGTGCCCGCTCGGCCGCTACGCATGCGCAGCCCCGCTAGCGTTCCGAGCCTCGCTTTCATGCCGGACGCTGTAAATAGCGTCCGGCCCTCTACAGATCGCGTCTTAACGCGGTTTGTTCCCCACTTACCGTCGCTTGGTGCCCTTGCATCAGGTTCCTGCTCCTTGGCTCCTGCTTCCTTGTCCGGTTCTCTGGCCTCTCGGGCTGCCTTAGCTCCTGTTGGGTCCCTTCCTTGTGGTTCCTGCCTTCCAGTTTTCCCCTCTCCTCCTGGGTTCATTTCTGTTGGGATTAGCTTCCCTTGGCTCTGTGGCCCTTAGGAGGTTGTGGGTCCCCCCTCCTGGCTTTCTCCCCTCTCCTTGGGCCTTCCTGTTCCCTGGGTTCCACTCTCTTCCTGATCTCCTTGTTTGCCTGGATCTTCCTTGCCTGTTTGGCTCTGGGTGCCAGCCCTCCTGATTATCAACTGCCTTGGAGGATCGTGCCTGGACATCTTTGAAGACCTTCTCAATCCTCCAGCTTGTGAACCTCTACCGGACCATACCAGCTCAACACCTCATCACCTCCCTGTCAGTGCTTGCACTGTCCCGGCGTCACTTTAATCCGCAGGGAGGTGAGCCAGTGGCATCGGGAGGTGATTCCAATCCATCCCTGTTCCATTGGGGTTGGGGTCGCTTCCTAGCGTTACAATTTCTGCATTCTATTTGAAGGTCTACCAGTCTGGCGTCACCGGCGAGACCAGCAACTGAAACTTCAGGTGACAGCGCTCCAGAGACGCGCAGCTTAACAGTAACAATGACTCTCAGCCGACCGGGTGCATCAGGCAGCGTCTAGACGCTGAACGAGTGTGCGCTGCAGTACGACCAGCTTGTGAGGACATCCAGCCCACGGAAGGTGAAAGTACGAAATAGGACAACAGACAGGTCGGGTAAGGGTCTAACAGCCATGATTCTGACCATTCCATTCTCCGCCCCTTTAGGTGAGCATCCACACGTTGAGACGCGTACATCCCACAAAGCAGAACGAGTGCAATTGAAGTGTTCAGACACGGTGTAATATACCTTGGTTTCTCCGTCAATTGGTAAGTCTGACAGAAGTAAGATAACATGGAGGTATGATTAACGCGGGGGTGTAGCCATAGTTATAGAAACACATGGTTACCCATTGTTTTTAGAAACGTAGCCAGTAAAGGCGAATCACAGACTACATCACCCGTCGCCGGGCCATGACCAAGAGGGATAGTCTACAGCCCTTGCAGTACAGACCATTTGGTTGGACTCAATCGGAACAAGCCAATAATAGGTAAATATTTCCTAAGTACCTGAACGGATCAGACAATCGGTTATGAGGGATAAGGTGAAAAATCAACCCCCCCCTGTGTGTTTTTGGAAAAGATTACATTTAAACAGGGTGGGCAGAATGAGATTGGGTCAGTACTGCACAGTTTTGAACATGGAATAAATTGTGGGGTCAATGTTTGTAATTATGAAATTTGGAATGAGACTGTCCGTAAAAGAAATTGGAACGAGCCACGTGTTGAAATATCACATGTTGAGGAATCAGATGTTACTGGCCAATAAAGATGTCACGATGTAATATATTCCTCTGCTAAAAAGTGGGAAATAGAGATGAAGTTGATACAGATGCAGTACATAACTTGTTGTGTTTAGAATGTTGAAACCATGTTTAGACCAAATGTTTGTTTGTCTTTTTAGAAATACTGGAACTATGAATGTTAATACGTGACAACCAGAGAAAACACAACTAAGGCCAAGTGCCCTGAAGACAGCACCAGCAGGATATATAATATTGATTGATTCAAGTTTATATTTTCGCAATTGGTATCAATGCTGGTTCTAGAAACACATTTAAACAGTGTTGGCACAGTCTCTTGCCCATATAAATTAGGAGGGGCAACAATAAATACCAGTGGTGGTCAATATGAACATCCTATAGTGAGGTAAAAAGAAGGTTTTTGAAGTGTTTACCTTGGCTTCAGGTAAACATTACACACACACATGGAGATAAGTTTCAGATTGTGTTCGGTACATTATGTGTAGTCTTTTTAAAGGAAGATATTATTAAATGTGAATGTATTTCTTTGATGGTAATTAAAATATGTATATTTCTGATATTTACATGGTTATTCGCCCCTTTTTTGGTTAGGGGGTGATCATGACAATGTGTATGTGCATCTGTTATTGCTCGCTCTGAGCAGAAGGGAAAGGAAGCTGTTTTGTGGGAATCCATAGGTTTTTGGGGTCTATGGAGGGATCCTGTTGTAGCTTGAGCCAGTGGAGAGAAATAAGTGTAAACGAATGGTGTACCACGTTGGTATCGGGGATATAGCTTGAGTCAGAGAGTGAACATATTGGCATAGGTTGCAAATACAAAGGTAATTATGAGAGGTAAGGGCAGGAACAGAATGGACACCTTTGGTAAATTCAAAGTGGATGTTCTGGTGTGCAAGAAAAAATATAATAAATGTATAAAGTAGGTCATAAAAAAGGAGAAGGTGACAAAAACAGTGCTAACAGAGGGAGACTGTACCAACATTAATACATATAAATCAGAATACAACATTAAAGAAAGACATTCCGTTCTGTATCTTTGTTGAGTCTCAGACTGGTACATCTGAGTTAAGCAATAGTATGTGCCTCAAGTTGACGCAATAATAGTTGACGGTCGCCGCCTCTTGGGTGGGCATGTGCTTCTAAAAGTCCAATGAACCTGAGGTCTTTCAGTCCAGTTGATGTTTTTGCCAGTGGTTTGCCAGTGTTTTCTTTGAAACTTAATGGCTTCATGACTTTGACATTCTGTTTGAACCTTACCTTTTGAAAAACGAATGGCAATCTATTTGTTCTACTTGCATCCCTCCCTAACTACAGTTTGTGCAGCGCACCGTGAATGAGGTGACATTCCCCCTTTTCCATTTTACTATTTCCAGTAGTTTCGAGGTAACTACTAGTCCCTCTAGGGTGCAGCAGCCTCCATCCCATTCCAATTATATGGTTTCACATGAGCCTCCTTTACTTACTTTGTAGCCCAAGCGCCTCTCTTAACCGGCATAGCTCGACTCAGTTCCTGTATTATTGACCTGGTGTGGCTCTTTTGGCAGTATTCAGTGGGAGTGCAGCTTCCGGTAGGATCTCACTTCGTCGTGGACTTGTCCCGCTGCGCGTCAGTCAGATGTTTGGAGTGGCAGGAACGCTGTCTCTGTGTCCAGACTGCTGCGGCACTATCTTCAACATGCACCGGGGCCCCTCTTCTTCACCATGCCTGGTCACCGACCTCTGTGCCGGCCAAGACTGCATCTGCTGCCAGACCCCTTTATGCACCGCAGTGGTGTGTCATCTGTTCCCAGTAGGCCGCACGGGTCTCCCACAGTGGCGTCCTGCCCTCAGCAGTGCGGGGGCCTCAGATTCTCACTGAGCTTCCAGGAATGTGATATAGGAGTATTTATATCCTCGTGGACTCCAAAACTTCCAACATTTGTCCGGTTTAGCAGGACAGATTTCAGGATTAAGAGCAATATTCGTCATCATTGACGTCACACTACGGGGCTTAGTTTAGTTTCTTTATTTGTACCATGCGCCGAACCCTGGGGTAACCGGGCGCCGGAGACTTAGAGGAAGTTACAGCATAGTAAATACATACAATACGGACTACAATGCAACAACAGTAAGTGCAGTAGACCGGGCTACATGATGGTCGACAAGGAGAGGAGTACATTAAGCAGAATTTTTGTTGGAGAGCCATGTTTTTGTTTTGGCTCTGAAAGTCCAAAAGGAGGGTTCTGCTCGAAGGTTCAGCGGCATAGCGTTCCAAAGTTTGGCAGCTAGAACCGGGAAGCTGGAGCCACCTGCTTTTTTTTTTTAGGGAGAATTTGGGGACCGATAGGCAGTGTGAGTATGGCGTTCTAGTTGGTCTAGTTGATGTGTTATTGTGGAACTTGTCTGCCAAGTATTTGGGCGCATCATTGGAGCAGCATTTATGGACGATGACAAGGGATCTGAGAGTGATTTTGTCACGTACAGGGAGCCAGTGTGCATCTTGTCTGATGCTGGAGAGGTGTGCGTGTCGTGGGATACTCAGGGCGGCTCTGATGGCATTATTTTGAAGTACCTGTAGTTTGTTTAGATTGCGTTCTGACGTGCCGAGAAAGAGTATTACAGTAGTCAATTTTTGAGAGCACTAGCGTTCTGGCTAGTGTAATGCAGCTGGAAGGTGAGGGGAAGGGTTTGCAGGCGTTGAGAAGCTTATTTGTATAAGCTGTGGCTGAGGCGTTCACTTGTCTTCTGAGCGAGAGTGTGGAGTCTAGATAGACCCCAAGGGTTTCAATTTCTTTGGCCACTGCGATTAGCTTACCGTCTATGTTGATGGAAGCGTAACGGGGGTCTAGTTTGTTTAGCCGTGGTTGGGAGCCGACAAGGAGGAGCTCAGTTTTCTCGTCGTTGAGGCATAAACCATGTTCTGCCATCCATGCTTGGATCTCCAAGTAGAGGTTGTTGATCCTGGGGGAATCCTCTTCATAGCACCCTGATAGGGTGATGAGAACCCGGGTATCGTCAGCATAGTTTGTATATGTGACACCCAGGTTTATCAAGGCGGTCGAACAATAGCATAGTGAAGATATTGTATAGGGTCGGTGAGACGCACAAGCCTTGAGGGATGCCACAGATGATGATGATGGGGTGGGCTGAAGCCCCCGGGGAGAAGACCCGGGTGGTTCGGTTGGCTAGGAAGGACTGGATCCAGGCAGTCGCCTGGTTAGAGAATGCAGCTGAGGTCGTCAATGGCTAGATTGCCTTTGTCCTTTGCCTCGTCCATCTAGATTTTTAGGTACAATAGGGCTGACTCTGTTCTGTGCCTTGGCATGAAGCCGGATTGTCTGAGGCCCAGGAGGTTGTTGTCCTCCAGGTGCTTCTAAATTTGTAGGTAGGCCACTCTGTCTAGGATCTTTAGGATGTAGGGAACGGTGGTGATTGGCCTGTAGTTGGTTGGGTTATTGGGGTCTAGGTTAGGTTTTTGTAGAAGGGGCATGACCCAGGCCTCCTTGAGGCTGCTAAGGACTGAGCTTGATTCGAATGATGCGTTAAGGCCTGTTATGAAAAGGGGCAGATTGTTGGCGCCTTCCTGGATGATGGGAGATGGGCATGAGTCCCCTTGGCATCTGGAGGGTTTGAGGCCCTTGATGATGCTTTCTACTTCTTCAGTGGATACTGGGGAGAAGGAGAAAGGGGGCAAGTGGGAGCTTTGGGAGTGGGAGGTGGTGGAAGGTTAGTTTTTTTTGGATAGGCTAAGCTTTTTCTGTTCGATTTTGGATTGTAGCATGGCAATTTTGTCTGCCAGGGCTTTTTGGATCCTCTCGCACCAGTCTGCATCTTTAACGCAGGTTTCTGCAAGTGTGGGAGGGGATTTGAGTTCCCTGAGGATGTTGAAGAGCTCTTTTGTTTTGGATTTGGAGCTCTCGATTCCGTTGTCATATGTCTCTTTTTTGGCCTTGAGGATGGTAGTTTTGTAGGTGGTAGCCGCTATCGTGAGTTGTGTTTTGTTGGCTTGGTTTGGTGTTTCTCTCCAGGTGGCTTCTGCAGCTCGTTTGGTGTTCCGGAGGATTTTTAGCTCCGGAGTGAACCCTTTGTTCAGGTGGGCTGCTGGTTTGGCTTTGGTGAGTTTGATGGGAGCGATGATATCTACTGCTGATTCAAGCGTTTTATTACAGAGGTCAGCAGGTTTATCCGCATCTAGGTTGGCGTGGTTTGCGGGGGTAAGGATGTTGTGTATAAGTGGCCGAAGGTTCTGCAAGGTGATGTTGCGGTTATTCCTGGTGAGGGTTTGTGGGATGACGACTCTGGGAGTGTTTGGTTGTGAATTCCCTTGGATGGAGAAGGAAATGGCGTGGTGGTCAGACCATGCAATTGGCTCGTTTTTAAGGATGGCTGTGGAGCAGTTGAGATCCGCTAACCAGTCCAGGGTTCGACCTTTGTTACGAGTATTGGCACACTACAAAAACCTACTTGGTGATGTGATAGGCTTACAGGGAACATCTAAGTATACGTTCCATACTAACGGGGGTAGTGATTGGGTCTCGAACATCAGGTGGACAACTAAGCCCTCCTCTAGTGCAAGTCATCTTCATTGTTATAAAATACACAATGATTCATTGGTTTAACAAACTATAGGGCTCTCTGATATGTGGCCCTCTACAATTGGTTGGCACGCAGGTACCCTTCTGGAATATTCCACACGCTAGCAGCATGCAGGCTACTACCCCAGGTGCTGGGAGGGCCGGCCTGGTCATGCCTCCCCACCCAATTAGCCTAACATCTATCACTTTTACAGTCTGCCATTCAATTAAGGCTTTGCACTTGGCCCTGCAGAAGCCCTCTGTGCCTGAGAATAATAGGGAGTGTGGCATGGTCTTATCTTCTGGCTTCAGTGTAGCTCGACCCAAAGCTATTCTCATCTGACCATGTGACTCGAGACCATGTTTTTTGAGCTCTTTGCTGCATATAATACTATTAAATGATGAACTCTTGACTCCTTCAGTGTTTTTTTTAATCCCACCTCAAACAGAAGTTAGTTTTTTTCTCCTGTTCATGTAACTACTTGATGGTCGCCCAGGCTCACGTGGCCTCGACTCTTGGTGCTGGACCAGCCAAGCCTTTCTTAGATTTCTCCTTCGACATTAGCGGTTTTACAACTGCGCCACACTGAAAACCTTTCCATACACAGGGTTTCAAAATTTGCCAAAGTGCATTGTGGAACATCCAGGTTCTATGCATTCCTATGTATATACATTGGTGCATCGCTAAAATCTATTCACTACGTATCCAGCCTTAAGGATCACTGTCTACTTGCGTTACTGCAACTGTACAAGTGTAAAATGACTTCATTTTGTTCAGCGTTTCGTTGCATGAGCATCTTCATTCTTGAGCCCGAAATGTTGCTCATCCTCGACACCTCGTCTTCAGATCTTACAGAATATTTATGTTCTTGCGTCTTGTGTCTCTTTTCAGGGTGCGTCAGTTCTGCTTCGCATGACGTCACCCATCTTCTTTTTCACTCACTTTCACACTTCTTCCGGGACTCCGTCCAGAAGAGCATTATTTCTTCGTTAATGCATATAGGGTTTTCTCAGTGGATACCTTGCTTCAAGAATTCTTTGCGGTATAGGCATCCTCACTGGTACTGCAGGTGTCGTAATTTCTGGTTCCCAACATATAGGCAACATGGGGGCTCTCCTCTACAGCTGTACCCCCTGCCCAGACCACACTTAACTTTTCCGTCACTGCTGGTTGACTTCGGCAGGCTTCCTAGGCGAACACAGGCAAACACTGAATGGAGCGGCTTCTTCAGGACAGGCCCTTTGCCTTGAGGCCCTTTGCAGAGGGCTGCCCGGGTAGAGGTTGCCCTGGGAGGTGCGTCTGAAATAGGGCTGCTAGGTCTAATCAGGGGCAGGAACAAGGTCAAACAATGAAACGAGCGCAGAGGACTGGCGAAAAGGGAGATTGTGCAGACAAAAGCAGCAAAAGCAGCAAACACTAAAAAAACAAGAAAATCAATGAAGATGGGGTTGCATACCCATGGACTACACTGATTTCATACTTATTTCTCTTTATCGTCATGTTTTCTCATTCCACTGTTCATTTGTCAACCATGTTCCCAACTGCTTGTCTGTGGTTCTATCCTAAGTGACCATTTTCCGCCAGTGGGCAGAGTGTGTTCACAACCTGATCTGTACTTTCTGGCTCCCACTCAGCATCAAAGTATTCTCACAAGCCTGTGTCCTTCGCATGCTTAAACTTCAGCTCTGAGTTGCAACATTTACTTCTAATGATGTTTCTCGCTCGAGGCCTGTGAGCTCGCTGCACCCTTCTTTCCTACCTCCGAGGACACTGCCCCTGTCCATGTGTCATCTAAAATGAACATGAATTAAGTGTATTTTGCTGCAGAAAAGAATCTATGTCACTGTGGCCTAATAATCCCAAATGGCCCAAGGAGCGGCTTTAGCAATGAGGCCTATTTTGTATATCTGCAATCTACATTCTATGAAGTTAATGGGCTGTAAAGCATACTTATTCTGTGTTTTATAGCTGCTACCCGTGACATTACAAAAAGGAAGCTTTTCCAACTACTTGTGGTGCCCTGTGCATTTCAGACCCAACGCACTACTGCACACCATTTGCTTGCTGCATTATGTCATATGATCTATACTCTCAGTGTGACATCTACTTAAGAGTTGAGACATGATCCGACAGGCCGGATCGGGTCTTAATGCTATTAGCAACCCAGGTTGCCAAACCGGTAACCCGGGGTGCAGAGAGCATTTTATTTTCATTCAATGAACGGGACGCCTTTGAATGAAAATACTTCAGTAAGGTGGCGGCCGCCACGTATCTGGAAGGCGGGGCCCTTTCCATGGCTGCCACAAAGGACCAGGAGCGGAAGCAGCAGTAGCTGTGGCAGCATCGCAATCAGGTAAGTGGAGAGAGGGAGACTAGAAAACAAGGGAAAGTACGGTGGGGGAGGATGGTGGGCGGGGAAGCAGCCAACAGGAAGCTTGGAATGCAGACTTTCATCAGGAAATTCAGCCTGTGTTCCTTGCCTCCCGATTGGCTGCCACCCCTGTGCTATGTGTGCTAATATGTGTTGCTGCCCTACATTTCTTCATGGAGTGCTTTCAGCAACAGGTATATCCCCCCTTGCTGCTCACTTTGGGCTACATTGACCCACTGAACAGAATTTCACCAAAACCAAGCTGCATTTGCACAGAAACAGCAAAATGGTTGCGCTGGCTCCTGTGAGCAGTATGGCCTTAAAACTGTGTTTTGCAGCAACAAAAAGAAGGCTGCACCGTCTTGCCAAGCACACATTGGGCAGGATGGAACAAGGGGACACACAGAGGGAGTGTGCCAGCGCGTTCTTACATGTACAAAAGAAAGAGTGAAAAGTCAGCACTGCTTTGCTGAAAGCCCAAAATCCCCATTAAAAAGGAAACTTTTTCACCTTTAAAATAATGCCGCGGACGCTATTTTCATCTGTTCTTCCTTAAACTACTGTTATTAATTAGGCCGTGCCATGCCCAGTATATCCCATTGTGCTTCAGCAAAACCAAGCGTGATTTCTAATTGACAGGCCCTGTCAAACCAACTCTGAAAAATCAACAAAGGAACTTCACTTTTACCCGCACGGGATAACGCATTCATTTTCTTCACAAAGTATCAAAGATCAGTAGTTCAAAGGAACTCCAGCTATCTGGGCTATGTCAATTTCAATGCATCTGTGCTGCAAACAAAACTCTTGCATACAAGAACTAACTATGGCTGAAGAACAGTGTGTGAATCTGATGGAGCTGCAAAACAGAATTTAAAAAGAAATGCCAGCTTTTCACAACACATGTAAAATTGGGCTTTGCAGACTGTAGCAAAAAAATGCCCATTTTAAAAAGTAAACTGTTGAATGAAAGCCTGCCATTATCTGGAAATGTGAAGGGGTTCGTTGCTGGTGAAAATACACACATGGGCTATTTTATGCAACAGGCTTGTTTTAATTCAGGACCCAATATGAGCAAATAAAGGTTTTAAACTGACTTGGCTAGATTTTGCAATCACCCAAAAACAAGTTATTCCACTAGGCAGAGCTAAGGCTTCCCCCAAGGAAGGGAACCACCATAAACTTTCAGGTTTCTGCTGAGAGGATGACAGAAACAAAAGGGCCTCTCAGTAGATACCAAAATCTCTGTGATAATTACTAGGTTCGACAGAATCTGGTCTGGGCTTAACCCTCTGACAATGGTACTCCCAGGACAAGAAAATGTGAAGTGGGGAAGGGGCAATAAACCTTCAATCAATCTTCAGCCCACCTAGCTCTGGAGGAAATGGCAGTTGGTGGCAGCTGAAGAAAGAAATAAAATGGTCCAGTGACAGACAAAGGACTTCCAGTTGCTTCCAAAGACTATTTATGAATAAAAATGTAAAGACTTATCTCTGCAGCAGGACTTTGTAAAAATGTAAACATTTCGCAGTTTAAAAGTGATTTTATGGGCTTTCATTTAAGGCATGGTAGAATTCACTGACCCCTTGGGAATAAAAATTGCAAAGAATCAGGGATTACAAGAAAAGTATCCATGATGCCAATGCAAATTTTTATACTTCTATCCCTTATGATAATCCACACGTGTATAAAGTTACTGAATTTTAGGCCGAATCGTTCATATTCAAAATTACCAAAAAGTATTAGAAGGGTGAAACAATGTCTCACGGATTTCAGAGTTGGAGTGCTATGCTCTACATAAAATATGTAACCTGTTTATGTAAGTTGCTAAGAGTCTTCAACTGTATAAATGTACCATTTGTGGCAAAATCGGATTTTAGCAAAAGTAATTGTGGGAGGTTTATGAACATTGTAAAACTCATAAATCTGACATGCTGTCCTGAAATCCAGCCAGTTGAGAGCGAGGCAGAGACTAGCACCCCCGACCAATATCGGAGTTAGAGGTGTGCTTAGCTAAACCTGCCCAGCCGTACACTTTGATGATGTCACTATGCATTATAAATAAGAGTCCCTGACCAGACTCCAGACACACACACTTCCTGATTTTCCTGCGCCGGCATCCCTGTTCCATTCATCCTGCTGAGTCCAGATTTCAACTACAAGGCCTAAGCATCACTAACCCTTGCAGCAAGGCCTAAATTCGAAAATCCCAAATAACCAAAAGGGAGAAAGCTGTGGTATTCTTTGGGAAGCATCCTGATACCACTAACTGCTTCCCACTAACTGTATCCAGTGGTACCTGTGCCATCTAGTGACCAGAATTACCATCCAGTGACCCGACCTTTCCCAGCTGTCTTTTGCCAGGCACGCTGTTGTATGGCGACAGAACCTGTTGACCGTCCAAAAATCCCAAACTAAAAGTGGACTGTAAGTATAATCCCTACCCTATAGAAATCCATAGATGACCTTGTCTTGCATTTGTCCTTATCCCACTCTCTAAGCCATCCAATCCTGATAACTTGTTGAAACTGTTAGAATTATCCTCACATCCTGACCTTAATTTTTAAGTACTAGCGCCATCTCTTCAATTTTATTGTGTGTAATCGTAAGCCATTAGTCATATTTTGAGTGATTGGACTGGTTTCCGCCAGGATAGGGCGCTGGGGTGACAGGGTTGAACTCGCGAATCAACCTTGGGTCTTACTGTGCCCATCTTTGGTGGTCTAGACTGAATACTCTGGTTTAAAGTAAAACTGTTCTTGTCGCAACAGAGTTCCTTTCCTATTTCACGGCTTCATTTTGCTCAAATCACACCTTTTTATATCTTGCGTAACTCATCCAGTTTCATAGCTAGAGACCTATTTTCACTTCTGTAATGTCCCTGAGATATACCTCTATCCCCCCAGCCCAAAAACCGCATCACGATTTGCAACATTTCACCTGTTTTTTTAAGAAACAAATGAGTAAATTTACACGGAAATCAAAAGGAAATGCAACTTTTAGACGTGTCATTTGGCTGCAATCCGTATAAACTTTCCACTCAGTTTTCAATTGTATGCTCTTGGTAATCCATTGCTGGTGATTGTTAGTGTATGCATTGTTGCTTTAGTGAGAAATAGTATTTACCTTAAAGTTTTAACCGCACATTATTTATTTGAGTGCCATTTCATAACATTGCAAGGGGTTTAAAATCCGTTTTCCACTCTGATTTGGTAAGGGGAGGTCGGATTTTGATTCTGTTTTCTGCCTCTTATTCCTGATTACCTGCTGTGTCTTTCTATCCATTCAGAATTGATCATTTGTGGGTTGAGGGAACATTGCAGGGGGAAATCCTAACTTGGGTGCTATCTTTCCTAAATCAAAAAGTGCTCCTATTCCCTGGTGTTTTGAATATGTTCCACTAGAAGGTTAAACCAAGTGCATTGCTTACATTAACATTGTAATTATCACCACATTGGTGATTGCTTCCCCATATTAAAAATTGTATGATTTTGAAAGGAAAGGGGCATAACAAATAGCCGATGAACCTACAGACGCCTGTTTCCAACCGAATCGCTGAATACCTGGCGGACTAGGTTACACAAATCCGCAGAAGTGTCCCCTGAAAGAACCCATCCCGGGCCCGAGCACCGAGACATACCGACAACTTCACAAGAAGCCAACTGTGAAAGAAGCAATCTTCCCGTTCCTGCCTTGGACCTTGCCCCCCCGCTTTCTTTATTTGCTCCGCTCTTGTAGATAGTTCATTATTTGTTTTGATCTAGTTATATCGTTTGCAGTTTGCTTTTCTTGTGTGTCATTACAAGCCCCAAAAGCATGTAACACTTGAATCTGCAAAGACTGTTCTACCAAAAACGATAAAAACAATTTTGGAAAAAAAATAAAATTGTATGATTTATTTTGAATTTTAAAATAAATAAATATTGCATTTTACCAACCAGCCCGGTTCATGGTCCATTGTGACCGAGGGTATTTTGAAAAGGGGGTGTGATGCGAGTTGTGTACCGTCTCAAATTGAATCTGCATAATATAAGGAGAAAAGCATCTCAGTTGTGCGCTACATACTAGGCCGAGACTAAAGTGCGTCGCCTGATTGAAATCCTTAACATCACAGAGTAGGACGGGTGTACCTGTAACTAAAGCTAATGACATTCCAACAGGCTCATAGTCCAGTGTATAGGGATTTCCTTAATTTGTACTCTCTCATGTTTGGGGTTTTGGACTTGCATCCCAACAGGGTGACTAAGTGCAGGACTTCGATGCAATCAATCAGATTTACATCTCAATTTAATCATGGATGGCTACAATTTTTTGTTGCCTTGAATGACAACAAAACGTAACAGCCGATTCAGGTCCTCGGCTAAAAAAAAACTGTATTCTCTGATACAATACATTTTTTTTCGATTGCAGGCTCTACTATTGCATTCGCTATACCTGGATTCTCAGCTTTTAATGAAAACCAATGAAAAAGTGCACTGCCTATTTGCAGTCATCCTGTGCTTAGATCATTAAATTGGTACGTCAGATTAGATCATATCTCTCTAAAGACAACAGATCCATCCTGGCCTCTGCTCTCAGTTCTAAACTGGATTTCTGCACCATCTTGCTGGTAGGTTCTGCTGTGACTAATCTGCAGAAACTTCAGACTATCCAGAATGCAGCAGTGTGGGCTATTCATTGACTTGGTAGGCAGGATCATGTTTCCACCACTAGAAGGTCCCTTCACTGGTTGGCAGCGAAGCACAGAATCGTGCACACATCACTTACTTTAACCTATAAATGTCAGACTGGAAATGCTCCCCATTATCTGGTGCTGCGCCTTTGTAGGAGAGTGCTACTGTCAAATTATGTCAAAAAGCTCTTTCAGCCATGGTTCAAATTACAGAGGTATGTGGGAACCAGATTTGATGTATGGGCTGGCAATGCCTGGAATGATCTTCCAGCTACACTACAGGCCATCACCTGTAGGAACCACTTGAAAAGAGCAGTCAAGAGATATGTTTAACAAGGGACTTGACTAGGTACTTATTTGGCGTCCATCTCTTGGTTCTGGCGTTCTCTGTCGGGTTTCCTTTTTTGTTTTCCTATGCATTTGTTCTATGGGCACCTTGAAGCCTGTGGCGCTATACAAGCATTAAATAATACTATTTCCCTCCTGCAAACTCTAGGGGGCACTTCACCATCCCAGCCTCCAGTGGTCTACACTCCCACCCCTGTGTCTACTCCCCCCCATCCCCACCCACAACCCCAGAGGCCTACCATCAACTCTCGACTTCCCTGGTCTACTCTCTTCCCACACACTGCCTTCAGGAGTGGACTCCTACTGGGGACTCCCTTTTTGGTGTCTGCTGGGGACGCCAGCCCTCTCCATTCGACCTCCTGCCCAACCCCCCCCCTCCGCTCACTAGCAGTTAACCGCTGCTGTTCTACTTGAATAAACCACCTGCCTCTAGTACCATTGTGAATCCTAGGCCTTTTCTCCCTCTTTAGGAATCTCAAATTTAGGTGGCAATAAATTGCGTGTACCTGTACCACAGCTAAAATTGCATTGTGAAACCTAGGCCTTTTCTCCCTCTTTAGGAATCTCAAACTTAAGTATGTCTTCTTTCCGATCTTAAAATGTCCTGTGCCTTTCTTACACTCGCCTCCTGAGTGCCGTCGTCTTGTCCCACTCTCCTGCGCACTTGCCTCTCGCTGTCTTGCCTGTGTCTACCCCGGGTACCCCCTCCTTTGCCACCTATTCCATGGTGCTCTGTCTCCCCTATCTTTTCTAACTGTTTTTCTATTGACTATCCTGCTCTCCTCACTAAGTCTGGTAGGAAAAAGTTTAAAAAGGACATCCTGGTCTCAAACCCAGGCCTCCCTATCGCTGGTACTCGTTGGGACGCCCTCCTGGCCTCCTTCCCATCCTCTAAGGTCAACATTAATGTCTACTCTAATGGGACCGTCTTGGTCCAAGGCCCTCAGGCCAATCTTCATCTCTTTGATAGACGCTTTCTGCACCTCATCAACTTCCTTTCTTCTCCTGCTGTCCCCTCCCCCCTTTCCGTGGCTACCTTGCCTCCCCCTCCCGCTCTGCCCCCTCTCAGGCGCTTTCTACACTTCCGCAGGGTGTACCTCTGATCTGTACCCCTCCCCGGAAGTCCTTCAAGGAGGGCAACCTTCTCCACATTGCCACTCTGAACTCCCGCTCCGCTGTCAAACACTCCTCTGATATCTGCCGCCTTCTTGAAGAACTTGATCCCGATGTCCTCGGTCTCACTGAGACATGGTTTACGGCCAGCTCCGTCACCAGCTTTGACACGCTCCTACCCGATGGCTACAAGATACTCTCCGCGCCCAGGCCCAACCGCTATGGTGGGGGCGTAGCCCTTATCTTCTCGGAATGGATTCCTGCCTCTGTCCTTCCTACGCAGGCCTACTCCTCTTTTGAATGCCTCGTCTGCAGGCTCTCTCCCTCTCGCCTAGCCATTCCCTTACTGTGGCTACTATCTATCGGCCACCTGGTGAGGTCTCTTCCTTCCTCTCTGAGTGGGCGGCTGTCTCCTCCTCACTCCTGGCCTCAACCACTCAACTCCTCCCCCCTTGAGACTTCAACATCCACCTGGATGCCTCCTGTCCCCCCTCTGAACTCTTTCGCGACCTCTGTGACTCTCTCTCACTCACCATTCTCCTCTCTGGCCCGACTCATTCTGCAAGGCACACTCTCGATGTTCTGATCTCTTCAGACCTTCCCCTCTCTGTCCCTCTCTCCACTCCTCTTTCCTGGAGTGACCACTTTCTCCTATCCTCCCACCTCACCCTCCCTACCCCGCAGGCCAATCCACCTCCATCACTGCCACCCACCTTCTCGGTCATCCGACCCATGAAGCGTGTGTCAGTTGAGGCTTTCGCCGCCACCTTCTCAGTCCCTCCTCCCCCCCGGCTGACCCAGCCCTCTCCACACTCCACTCTTCTATATCTGATACTCTGGATATCCTTGCCCCTGTC
Source organism: Ambystoma mexicanum (assembly GCF_040938575.1). Lineage (NCBI taxonomy): Eukaryota > Metazoa > Chordata > Amphibia > Caudata > Ambystomatidae > Ambystoma > Ambystoma mexicanum. The sequence continues at coordinate 550,042,741 of NC_090935.1, read as the reverse complement.
ACGAGAATCCGCCTGAAGCCCAAAGCCAAGTGCAACTCCTGGTATGATTCTGACCTCTAAAACGCAAGTGTAGGGTTGCAGAGAGGAAATGGAGTGCCTCAAGTTCATCCTCTGACAAATTGGCCTGCCGCCTGCTACAAAGGCAATACCGGCTCTCCGTCCTCACCAAGAAGAGAGCTCATATCCAAGTCTGCGTCTCTGCGGCATCTAACAACACGGCTGAACTCTTTAAAATCTGCAAGGAACTGGCCAATCCTGTCGCAGGCTCTACTTCTCCTGTCCCTTCCCAGGCACTCTGCACGGCACTGGCTTCTCACTTCATCTCAAAAACTCAGGACATCCTGTCCTCATTCTCTTCCTCTTATCCCCCTCCCGCTATTTCCTGCTTTTCCTCTGGCCCTTCTGCAACTACCCCACCCCCCTCCTTCTCCAGACGAGGTTTCTAGACAAGTCCGATCTATGAAAGTCTCGTTGAAACAGGTTCACCCCTGTTCCTCCAAAACTATCAAGGATCACATCGACTCCCTGGCACCTGCCGTGGCGGATTTCTGCAACCACTCCTTTACCACTGGTGTCTTCCCTTCCCTCCTGAAGCACTCTCTTGTGCACCCTCTTCTTAAGAAACCCTCTGCCGACCCCTCCTGCCCGGCTAACTATCGCCCAATCTCCATCACTCCCTTCCTGGGCAAGCTCCTGGAGAAACTGGCCATCTCCCAGCTCAATCTCCACACTGAATCGGTTGGTTGTCTTCATGACCATCAGTCTGGCTTCAGAGCTGCCAGGAGCACGGAGACTGCTCTCCTGAACATCTGTGAAGACCTGCTCTCCAACCTTGACTCCAACACCCCTTGCGTTCTTATCTTGCTTGATCCCTCTTCTGCCTTTGACATTGTCAACAATGCCATCCTGCTCAACTGTCTCTGTGATAACCTGGGTAATCACTGGCCAGGCTCTGGCGTGGCTGATTTCTTTCCTCTCCGACCGACCCTCCCAGTTCCAACTTGGGTCCTTCCTCTCTGACATCTTCTTTTTCTCTACCTGTGGTGTCCCCCAGGGATCTAACCTCTCTCCCTGGCTGTTCAACCAATACCTGGCACTCCTTGCCCACCGCATCGCCGGTCTCTGTCCCAACTTTCAGTGCTATGTGGATGATACCCAGCTCATTTTCAGGCTACCCTCGGTCGTCTCCTCCTCTCCTTCCCTCATCTCTGTTTGCCATCCAGGAATGGTGTGCCGCCAACGACATTTGCCTTAATGCCAGTAAGACTGAGATTCTACTCATCGGCACACCCACTCCCTCCTTTCTCTACATCTCTCTGGCCGGCCTCTCTTGGCCCTCCTCCCATTACCACCTGCAAGGCTAAAAACCTCTGGGTCATCTTCGACTCTGCACTCTCCTTCTCCCCTCACATCTCTGACGTTTCTAAGTCGTCACACTACCAGCTGCACCTCCTTAGAGGTATTCTTCCTTTCCTCTCCTTCCCATACAAGCTCTCTGTCTCCAGAGCCCTGGTCCTCTCTAAGCTGGACTACTGTAACAGCCCCTATTAAAATCTGCCTGCCTCCACTCTCCGCCCTCTACAACTTATCCAGAACAGGATTGCGAGACTTGTCCTTCGCCTCAAGCCCAGGGATCGTATCTCTCCAGGACTGAAATCTCTGCACTGGCTCCCAGTGGCTGCAAGGATTAAGTCTAAAACCCTCAGCATTGTACACAAGGCCGCCTGGGGCCGCAGTACCTTCAACTCGCTCTCCCTAAATATCTTCCTTCTCTAGCTCTTCGCTCATCTGCCTCCAACTCCCTCAGGGTCAGTCGCTTCTCCAAGCAACGAGTTGGTGGTGGATCACTCTTCGGCAGGGGCCCCTCTCTGGAACAGCCTTCCTGCCTCCCTAAAACTCAAGGAGAACCATCTCCAGTTCCGGAAACCCCTCAAAACCTTTTTCTTTGCTTCTGCTTTCTCCCCACCCCTCCCCTGCTGAATTCCTGACTGAAACTGCACTGGTTACCTGACCACCCTTTCTGATCTCTGGCCCAGGACCCGTCAATTGCCCACCTGCACTGCCTCCCTGGCAACCCCTGCACTTGTGGACCGTTTTTCTGTATCCCTTCAGTCCCCCTACCAGCACTTATGTCTGCACTTCCTTGCACTTGCCACTAGCTGGCTGTTTTATTTGTCTTATTTATCTTATGTATTCAGCTTTCCCATGTACTGCAGTTTCCCCTATCCCATCCCCCCGCGCACTTCTCCTTCCCCCTTCCCATGCACTTGCACGATCTGAATGACACCTGGCCTAGGAGGATCGTTGTCTGTCCTCCCTCTGCCCCCCCTCCCCCCCTTGCCTCGTCGTGCCTTGAAACACTTGTGTATAGGCACGTTATAAACGCCATATCATTTCCCCCACAGCCTCCAGGGGTCTACCTCCCCCGCCCACACAACCCCAGTCTTCAGGAGTCTATTCTCTCCACAGCCAACAGGGATCTACTCTTGCCCCCTCTAGCCTCATGGTGTAGGGGGTCTACTCACCTCCCCGCAGCCTCCAGGGATCTCTATTTCACCTCCCCAGCCTCCAAGGGCATGCCATGTACTCTTTATTTTGCCAGTCTCCAGGACTCTATTCTCCCACAAGCCCCTCAGTCTTTAGAAGTCTACTTTCCCCCAGGCTCCTGGGGAACTGGGTGGGGGCAATCCATGCTCCCTCCCAGCCTACAGAGATGGACATATCACCTCCACAGCCCTAAGGGCCTACAACATGTGCTCTTCCCTTTACCAGCCTCCAGGGTCTACTCTTTCCCCCTGCAGCCTCCAGGGGTGGTCAACTCTCCCACAGTCTCCAGGAGTCTACACCCCTCCACAGCCTACAGGAGTCTACCCCCCCCCACAGCCGACATAGGCCTGCCATCTACTGTTAACCCCCCACCATGTTTCCAGCAGCCTATCAACTACTCCTTACCACCCCAGCCTCCAGGAGTCTACCTTCCTCCCCTCCTCCAAGGTTTCTCCCTCCCTCTGTCTAATGTTCACTCCCCCAGTGTTCAGGGGCTTACCATCTACTCTTTACTCTTGCCTGCAGGGGTTTACCCCCCCAGATTCCTGTCCCCCAGACGCCAGGGATCCACATTTCACCTCCCAATGGCCTACCATCCAACACTTCACTTCCACAGGCTCCCGAGTCTGGTCTGGACTCAAGGGGTCTAATTTCTTGACCCAGTTCCAGGAATATCTTTCCTCAACACAGCCTCCAAGGGTATACTCTCCCCTTTTCCCAGCTTCCTTGGTTTACTCTCCTCATCCTCCCAGCTACCTGGGCCTGCTCTCGCTCTCCCCCAGCTTCTTGGTCTTCTCTCCACCCCTGGTTCTACTCCCTACCACACAGCTTCCTGTATCTACCCTCCCCCTCCCCCTTCCCCTTCCCCCGGGTTCCTGGGTCTACCCTCACCCTCCCCCAGATTCGTGGGTCTACCCTCCTCTCCATCGGGAGGTTCCCTTATGAATTGGTTCCAGCCAAACTACTGAAAAATATGGTTAATAGTTTTATCACTATCCTAGACAAAAATGTTTTAATCCCACTCATTAGAAGAGAGACATGCGAGACTAAAGAACACCACACAAACCCTTGTTTAGAAGACATGCTACATTCAACATAGACCGCTAACTACCAACCAATTAATTCACTTCTAGTCATGACCAACAGAGAAGGTAAGGTCAACCAATTACCAGTCTTTTATAGATCTTCAGGATCATTAATTGGGGTTTAGACCCAGACATAGGATATCTCCGGTGTGGCCCCCCCCCCCCCAACCCTCTAGAGAGGCGTCCGTCATCACCGTCTTCTGGAACGCCGGGGTTTGAAAGTCTGTGCCTGTAGTGAGGTGAGCACGGGTACCCCACCATAAGATCGCCCGACGGAACTCCTCGTCGAGAGGGATCCTGTCCTCGAAGCAGCCCGTCGCTGAAACCAGCGGGCGTCGAGGAACTCCTGTAGCGGACGCATCCGAAGTCTGCAAAGGGGTACAAGATAGATGCATGAGGACATCATCCCGAGGAGGGACTTGATGGACCTCACTCTGGCCACGTCCGTGGCTAGTAGTCGCCGCACCTTGCCCAGGATGGTCTTGGTCCTTTCCTCTGACGGGGAGGTCAATTGCCCCACTGTATCGAGCTTCGCTCCCAGAAACAGTGCTACTTGTGACGGAACCAGGTGGGATTTGGGATAGTTGATGGCGAACCCCAGTTCCGTGAGCAGCCGGACGGTCCTCGCTGTGTGTTTGACGGCGAGTTCCCTTGTCCTTGCCCGGATTAGCCAGTCATCCAGGTAGGGGTAGACGTGGATCCCCTGCAGGCGCAGCCGCGCCGCCACTGGTGCCAGGCACTTGGTGAATACCCTGGGTGCCGACTTTAGTCCGAACGGTAGGGCTCTGAATTGGTAGTGGCGTTCCTGAACCACGAACCTGAGAAACTTCCTGTGCCCTTTTAGAATGGGGATGTGGAAGTAAGCATCCTCCAGGTCCAAAGACGATAGGAAGTTGCCCTCCTCCAGCTGTCCCAGCATGTGCTGGAGGTTGACCATCCTGAATTTCTGCACCTTGATGTATTTGTTTAACCGCCGCAGGTCCAGGATGGGGCGCCAACCGCCTGTCTTCTTTCTGACGAGGAAGTACCTTGAGTACACTCCGGAGCCCCGGAGCCTCCTGGGGACGAGCTCGATGGCACCTTTCTTGAGCATCGCCCTTACCTCCAACAGCAGTTGAGGGACGCGATTCTCCTTCCTGGCCATGGGAGGAATGCAAGGGCACTTTTGGAATTCCAGCGAGTGCCCATTGGCCAGGGTGTCCAGCACCCAACGGTCGGTGGAGATGGACTCCCACACGCTTACGAATTTCGTCAGCCAGCCTCCCACCGGGGTGCTTTGGTGGGGGCCCGACGACACGGCCGGGTCAGTCTTGCTTGGAGGCGGCCTTGCCACCTTGGCGACGACGGCGGGATCCCCCTTGCTTGCCGCGACCTCTGTAGGCCTCCTGGGAAGAGGAGCGGGCCGCCTGGTGGTAAGTGGAGGAGCCACCGCTGGATCCTTTGGAGGCACCCTGTCTGCCTCCGGAGGTCCGAAAGGGCTGTCGTTGTTGAAGTACGCCTAGGGCCCGGGCCGTCTCCGAGTCGGTCTTGATGGCCTGGAGAGACTTGTCCACCGCCTTACCAAAAAGGTTGTTGCCGTCGAACGGCATATCCAACACTCTGGTCTGGACGTCCTGGCGAAAGTTTGTCGCCTTGAGCCATCCTCGTCGTCGGAGGCAAACTCAGTTGCCCAGTTGGCGAAAACCGGTATCGGCAATGTCCGTTGCCACCGTTATGGCGTGATCCGACGCCACCTCGCCTTCCTGCAGAATTTGTAGGGCCTCTGCCCTCTTGTCCTCAGGTAGGAAGTCTAGCAGGGGAGCTATCTTGAACCAGAACTCCCTGTCGTAGCAGGCCACGATCGCCAAGGCATTGGCCACCTTAATCGTCGTCGCCGCCGACGAGATGACTCGTCGTCCCATGGAGTCTAACTTCTTGCCCTCGCTGTCCGGCGGGGAAGTGGAAGTTGAAGCCGCCGCACCCGCTGCTTTCTTCTTAGCCGCTGCCGAGACGACAGTCTGGCGTGGGCTGGGCCCTGAGGCACAAGGGGGTGGCATTGGGGACTCAGTACTTCTTTTCGTACCTATCCCTCTTGGCGGGTGTCATGGAAGGGTTCTTGAGGACAGCAAGCCCCTCGTCCAAGATGTCGTCGAGCAAAGGCACCGCGAGGACCGTCTTCCTCTTGGCCTCTCGTCGTTGGTAGAGAAACCCTTCCTTTTTTTGTTCTTCAGGGCAGAGCTGGAAGAGCTCGGATGCCCTGGTTATCATGGCGTGAAAGGAGCCAATTTCGTCGGCTGGAGAAGCCCGAGGGGGGGGTGATGACAGGATGTCCGATGTGTCATCGCCACCGCCGTCGTCCATCCTCATCGCTGTATCCGTCGCCGTATCCTCTCTAGGGTCCGGCTAGGGAGATGAGGGGTCCACAGGCCTCGCGGGCAGAGAGGGGTGGACTCTCCTCTACTTGTTCGGAGGGTTTCCAGACGGGCCCGGTTCTGGATTCTCTGTCGGGGGCCGTGGTAATCTCGTGCTTATCTCGGTACATACGGATTGGATCACCAACAAAATGGCCGCCGAGCTATCCTGGGGCTCGGGTAATGGCTGCGACGGACGGGATGGCTGCTCCACTGGGCCCTCTTCGTCGCCATCGTCGCCATCTTCGATCACGTCAGCGGGGACCGTCCCCTGGGATCGAACCTTCTCGAACCTCTCGTTGAGGCCTATGAAACTCTCGCTGAGGCCCTTCTCGGTTTCCACCAGCTCCTCCTCAGAGGCTGATTCCGAGTCTGTAATGGCCACTGGCCCCATCACCCCAGCTTTTTTTCTGCCGGGGACTTCACGGGGGTCTTAACGATGGGCTGGAAAGAGGATTCCCTCCGCGGTGGCAGGGATACTCTGGGCCCAGAGGCCGTTTCCACTGGCGTAGTCTCAGCCGGCTTCGCCAGGGTCGCAGCGACCACTTCGATAGAGGCCTTTGCCGGCTGGATCAAAGCCCTCACCACCTTAGGTGCGTCCTGGGCCTTTGCCTTGGGGGGAGGGTCAGCCCCTCGCTCCCCTTTCGAGATCGACCGGGGCCGCTCCAGCAGCTTACCCGGGTTCTCGGACTTCCTCTTCCCCGAACCAGGGCGCTGGCTCGTGGTTGAACGTGACGGGGGAAGTCGCGCCCTGCCTGGCAGCTGAAGAGCCCGACCTTTCGGCGCTCCCGGTGCCCTGCGGTGCTTGGCCTTCTGTTTGGCCCCCGTCGCCGGGGCGCCCTCACAGGACTTAGAAGCCCACTCATACTTTTTCTTCGCCTTCTCACCTGCTGTGCCCTTCTCCAGCCAGGCGACGAGGCGGGAACGACGATCTTGTTTGGTCCGTTCCGAAAGGTTCTTGCAGAACGCACAGTCCTTCTCCAGGTGCGTCTTCTCCTCATGAAGGCAGTAGAGACATCGTGAATGCTCGTCCTCCTTGAAAACGTTTTGTAATCCGCATCCAGGGCAGCACCTGAACAGCTTGGATCCGGGCGTCGAGCTTCTCCTGTCCTGGGCCATGTCCGTTGAGGTAGGCCGCAGATCTAGCTCCAGCTATTTTTGCTTTATCCAATTTAGATGCTACCAGTGTACTCTTATTAGTGCATTCTAGCTACTTTGCCTAATGTCAAATTTAGCTGTCCCTCACTGCCTGCCTCCAGCCATATTGCTCTACCTAATACAGGTGCTACCAATGTATTCTAGACACTCTACCTGACACCAAACTGTGCTGTTACTCACGGCCCTCAGCCCTATTGTATTATCGCAAATCCAGGTGTCACCAGCGCATCCCAGCCACACTGCCCAATGCTAATCTAGGAGTGACCTACTGCCTCTAGCTATACTGCCTTATCTTAAACAAGGACACTACTAGTGCATCGTAACTACACTTTCCTATCCCAAGCGAAGCACCTCATCTCTTCAAGTTAACCTACCCAGTCTTATCCAGGCGTCACCCCATTGAAACTTAGCCTACCCGTGATATCCTAACTAGGCACCACATTAACACTGACCGGCCTAACCGGCGTTAACTTAATCATCGCCTCATCACCAAATACTCTCGCCTTACCACCGAGCATGTGTATATCAACCACCCACTTGCTTGCCTACACTCTGATCCTCATCAATACTGCACTACGGCATAGTATGGCTCCTCTGCCACCTAACGCGCGAGACCCATCCACGTCCAACACCAAGTCCTCATACCTAGATCTAAACTACCCACAACCACTACAACGGGCCAGTCTCCCTCGCTCTACCATCAACAGGAACCTAGGACTTAGAGCCAGACTAGCCAAAATTTATGAGCCCTTAGCCCGCTCACTGCCCTCCTTACAGAATGCCAAAACCTTACCGAGGTCCCCCACTAAAAAATTGAACCCGCCCCATAATTCCAACCTTAAACCCTCACTCAATTCCCCTTCTCAGATTATTCCTGAGTCCACACAAGACAAGTGTCACATTACCTCCACCAAAATCACAACCAGCCCCAAAATAAAGGGAGCCCTGATCAATGCCAGATCGCTAGTAGCTCACGCCACTGAAATTGCCGATCTAATCCTCAATGAAGACCTTGACATCCTTGCCATTACTGAGACCTGGTTGCACCCAGCAGCAGGCCCCATGCTCATGTTGGCAGTCCCAGATAATTATTCCATCCTGAGACAAGATCGTCCTAACTCCAGAGAAGGAGGTGTTGCCATCATCCATAAATGTAGTCTCATCATGAGACTTGCAACACCTACTACCGTCCCATCATGTGAAACACTCTCAGTCAAAATCCCACTGACCAACACCCAAACTCTCAACATCCACCTCATCTACCGCCCGCCAGGCCCCATTGGTACCTTCGATGAAGATATCAGTACCATCCTCTCAACCAACCTTACTAGTTCCACCCAAGTCCTCATCCTGGGTGACTTCAACTTGGGCCACAATGATCCTGAAGACCATTCCGCCAGCACCATAATCAACACTCTTTCGGAACTAGGTTTCACGCAAAGAAGCAAGGCACCTACACATGACAAAGGCAGAACACTCGATTGGGTGGCCGATCACAACTGCCTAGCGAACATTACTAACATATCTCCCCTAGCCTGGACTGACCACCACCTGGTCTCATTCCTGCTCTCTACTGACAGACCCCCTCCCCCACCCACTATCAGGGCCCCGCCCACCCTCACAAGAAATAAGAAGAATATGACAGCTGAAAGACTTTTACCGCACTTACTCCCTACCCTCAACTCACTCCCAGACAACCTAGAACCTGAGACCTTAGTTGAAGAATATAACAAGACCATGGCCACCTCGTTGGACCTAATTGCCCCCCTCAAACTGAGACCTAGCAAACCAAAGACGCATCTAAACAAATGGTACACCCCATTCCTTAAAAACTTAAGGCAGCAAAAAAGGAATTGTGAGGCCACTTGGAAAAAATCCCCCTCAGATGCGAATAAACTTAAACTCTCCAAACTAGCCACACTCTACAAAAAAGAAATCTACCTGGCTAAACGAACCTCCTTTGACTCTCGCATATCCCAAGCAAAATCAAACATGAAGGAACTCTTCTCCATCCTTAAAGAAGTTGAAACCCCTATAGTACCTCTCGACACTTGCACTAAAGATAAAAACTGGTGCTCTGAAATTCAAAGTGCCCTAGCCAACAAAATTGCGACCCTCCAAAGCAAAATAGCCTGCAAAAAAGTGTCCCTCAACGGCTCTCTTCCCTCCAAAACACCAGACACGCCCACACACACAGATCTCCCTCGCTTTAACTTCTCCAAAGTCACGATTCTCGAAGTAGAAAAAATCATCCTGTCTCTGAAACTGTCCAACTGTCAGGGAGACCCATGCCCAGCACAGCTCATTAAAGATGCTGCCCGTGACCTCTCTCCCTTCATCACAAAACTGATTAATGCCTCCTTCACCTCTGGCTCTATCCCCACTAACCTGAAACAATCCTGGGTACTTCCACTATTAAAAAAACCCACACTCGACCCAGCCACGCCTACAAACTATAGACCCATAACGACGGTTCCCTTCCTACTAAAAATCCTGGACAAGGTTGCTTATGTACAAATTCAGAAGCACTTGGAAGAACACCGTCTACTGGGTTCCAGACAATCAGGGTTCCGCCCTCAACATGGAACCGAAACTGCCCTCATTGACTTGAAGGCTCAGATCGATACGCTCAGAGACAACGGCCAAGCCGCCCTACTTCTCCTCCTCGACCTGTCTGCAGCCTTCGATTTGGTTGATCACTCTGTCCTATGCACACACCTCAGCTCACTTCTCGGCCGAGGCTATCACCTGGATTACCTCTTTTCTTAATGATAGAACCATGAGGGTCTTCTCACCTACAGCGGCGGCAGACCCCATACCCATCACTTGTGGTGTCCCACAAGGTTCCTGTGTCTCCCCCACCTTATACAACATATTTACCAAGCCCCTTTTCGATGATCTGGATCATCTCGGTATCACCTACACTAACTACGCAGATGATACCCAGATCCTCCTTCCGCTTTCTGGAGATTATGGAAAGGATTTGGCCTTGCTAAATAGGGTGTACATCATCATCCAGGCATGGATGGCCCTACATGGACTATGCCTGAATGATGATAAAACTGAACTCATCATTCTAGGCACCACATCCAGTATAAAGAAACTTGGCCCTACCTATAACTCTTTCATGATCGATGGGAACAACATTAAGGTTGGACATGAGGTCAAAACTCTGGGCTTTTACCTGGATTCTAACTTCTCCTTCAGAAGACAGGTGAGCTCCTTGGCCTCTTCCACGGCATATACATGTAAATTAATCCGCACAGCGAAACCGTTTGTCTGACACTAACTGCCTTACCCTCGCTAGAGCCCTTATTCTATCCCGCCTTGACTATTGCAATGCCCTTTATCTCGGATCATCAAAGGCTACCACTAGCAAACTACAAACTCTCCAGAATAATGCCCTCAGAGCGGCCTTGGGCATCTCCAGAAGAGAGCACATCTCAGGACTCAGCGAACAGAACAACTGGCTATCCATCAACGACAAAATTCTCTTAAAAACTGCATCACTCACCCACAAATCCTTAAATAATGCTGCCCCTACTTACCTTATAAATAGATTCCACAGACAACCCTCCCTGAGACCCACCAGAACTGCCTATAAAGACTGCCTCACAGTCCCCAACTTCAAACGAGCCACCATAGGGGGCAATAGCTTCCCAGTGAAAGCAGCCAAACTGTGGAACTCCTTGCCACCAAATCTCAGAGCAGACCTACCCTACCAGAATTTCCAATCTAAGGTAGTTTCTTGGTTGAAAACGTAAGCTGTCTAAGATACTCATGCAACCCGCACAGACTGTAACCACGTGCATACTGGCCTATATGTATATTTCATTTATGTAAATCTTTGTTGACTTGTATTTAACTTTGATGTGCCTTTCTGTACATTCTATGACTATTGTAACTAAGCTTCGCATATTCCTGAAAATGTTGCGCCCTGATACCCTCGGGTACGTTCGCGCATTACAAATAATAAACAAACAAACAAACATCTTCCGGAATCCTCCAAGAAGCGTAAACTCGACGAAAACTTCACCATTGAGGGGTGTAGAAGAACTCCGAAACGGGTCCCCGTTATCGGAAGTAGAAACGGTGGATTTTGAGGCTCGATTAAACCGAAAAAAATGAGAAAATCTCCTGAAAAAGTGCAAAAACGCAGCAAAAACTCGAGAGCTAAAGCACGAGGACTCCCAACACTTGAGCGTGCGGTAAAAATCTGAGGATGGCTGCCAGAGGCGGGGCTTAGGGAGAGGGCAGTCATTGGCTGGGGGCAGTATGACCCAGAGATCAGCGATTGGTTACTACTAAGAAAGACAGATCAGAAACAAAACCAATACTGATTTTTTCTTTACCGAGGATTCCCAGCCTGACGACGGGGAATATTCATGAGCATGTGAATCCATGCCAGACCCCATGCTGGAGAACTTAATCACCTAATCATACTAGTTCTCCCAGACGTCAGTGTGGCAATCAACATAATTAGAATTTGTAGACCTACAGACTGTCCATGGAGGGCAAGCTCTCACCCACCGCCATAGCACGGTCTGCTGTGCTTTTGGACACTAGGGAACAAATTAGTTATTTTGTTGGCTTTTGTATCCGGGGTCACGTCCTAGGCTGGGTACCACCCAAGGGTACCCCTCTTTCGACCAATTCTCTTTAATGTTTTATCATCAGACAGGCACAATCAGATTTCACCTATTATGCAGGCAATATTCAAATCCTTCTCAGACTAGAAGTGGTACCTACTAAATACACAAGCTTTAAATGTTTTCAGTGGGTATAAATTGACATTAGGGATTGGAAGGCACCAAGCAATATACCAATAAGAATGGCATCCATTCCTTCAAATTAATCACAAAATGAGGTTGGAGAGTCAGCATGATAGAGCGCAAGTAATGCAGTGATATAGTTCCAATTCCATGACAGAATTTTTCTTTTTTATAATTTGGGGCCAGTCTCAAAACCCTCGTCTCAAAGGCATCCACTGATTATCAGGAAGTGCCATTTCTCTGCAGCTCAGGATTCCCTCATGCCAGAACTGGCTTATCCCGTAAAGCATGTTCTAGAAATGCGCTATATTCAAACATACAAAGATTACAAAATTCAGTCTCTCGTCTAGGCGTAGGTCTACAATGACTAGTCCATGTAATCGAAGCTCCAAGCATTCTGCATTGGCTTCCTTTGCTCAGCATACTGACTTGATAAAACCCTGTATTCAGTGGTTGAAGTGTACGATAAGAACTAGTGAACTATGTCCCCAGCTGTCCCGACCCAGCTCTCCACAAACCCCATTGCCATCCCACATGCAATGCAAACCCCATACCTGGGTCCCACCGCCTTTCCTCCATTCCACCTCCACCACTGTATAAAGGCTGAATAAAAATGAAAGAATATGCAAAATGCATTTTAAACAAACCCCATTATCTTTATTGTCCCCAGAGCTTGCAGTTTTACACCCCCCCCTTTCCAATCACCCACCGTTCACACCTCTTAAGGGGCATGCTAAAGATGTAAGCGACTCCTCCCACCTGCCCATTTACTGTGCGTACAGCTGTACCTGCAGTACTTTCACGTTAAGTTACTTCAATGCAAAAGAAAAATTCTCATTACTGCGGGAGCAGAGCTTTTGTGGTGCTTGGCAATGGGAGTTGTCCCAAGCAGGCAACTGACATAAATAACAGCAACCGATAGCTCACTATGTTAGCACAGCGTTGGGAGGTTGGTGCTGATCCAGCAGGTCCCCAGGTGCAAATCCCCATTAGGGCAAAAGCAAAAAAAGACGCCTACTGTTTAAGGGAACCATCGTACCTCTGGCAGTCCACTGAAGTGCAAGTTTCAACTTCTGCCTACATTTTGTGTTTTAAACAACCATTCCAGAAGGGTTTCTTTTTAAAATAAAATGGGAACAGTAAAACTTAATTTAAAAAAAAAGTAGAGGAGCTCGGCTCCTGCCCACTTCGACCACTGCTTGTATTAGTGACCAGGCATTCTGCGCAAGGAAACTAATTTGTCCACCACAAATGAGATAGGATGCGCCTACCAGGAATCCAGTAACAGCAAACTATCTGCCATTGCCTGCTCCCAGATTCCACAGAGTGGGCTGATAAGTATTTGCGAAATTAGGCCCACTGATCAACATGCCTCATTGCTTCATCTGAGGCATCCAAGATAAATTGCTTTTCCTGAAGCCCATTAAAATATCTACATTTTCACAGTAATCTGCATCGATTTCTCATGCCCCCCTCTTCTCACAAGCTGTGAGAAAAGGCCAGGCTTCGGGTATTGTTCATTTGAAAAATACATTTAACATAGCAAGAGAGTTTAATTTACTTAAATATAAAAAAAACGTCCGTGTACAGGTTTAAGGTTTTATTTCTTAATTTACAAATTATTTAACAAAATCACTTGATATTTGCATGGCATGAACAGAAGGCTTGGTGTAGTTGTAGTTGCAGTCCCGTGGCTTTCCTGAGCAGAGAGCGTAAATGAAATGCACATAAAAAACTTTATAATGATCTAAAATTTAACATTAAAGATATATCAAAATTTATAAAACTCTTTAATTATTTCACAGTGATACTAATTATGCTAATATCTTCATATGGTTTGTCAGTTTTGGGATTGACCTTTACATTTGAGATCCGCTGAACAACTTCCATCCCCTTTGTCACTCGCCCAAACACTGTATGTTTGTTGTCTAGCCATGGCTGTTGGAGACAAAAACAAAGTAAGAATCAAAATCCCATGTAAAAACCGAAATGCAAGGCAGAATACAGTGTAAAATATGGGGAAGTCAAACATTTTGATTAGGAACCTTGTTTGTGCACACTACTCAAACGACACGACATGCATTCAATTAAACCTACTTCAATACTTGCTATCTAAATGGTAAACATTTGCACCTTTATGTAACAAATACTAAACCTTTTGAACACTGCATCTGTGCTAAGTAGTGCAATCTACATGTATTTTTACTATAGCAGATGTCTGCGCTGTTGTAGTCTATTGTATAGACAGGCGGGCGAGAATTATTTGTTCTTCATTGTTTTTTGCCAGGAACAGGTAAGGCTTTTGATTGGTAGTTTGGGGGCAGGTTAAAGGAAGGCAAAGCAATTGAGAAGTTGATCGTTTGCTGATCAGACATTTCTGTACATAAGATTTGGTTGATGGTGGTAAGGCGAGTTTTGTAGGAGCAGAAACAAGCATGGCGAGCCCTATTATTTAAAGGTTGCCTAGTGGGAATGACAGTCAGTCCAGACACCAAAAAACTGCCAACCATCATGGCATATGTATGGGTGAGTTGTCCCAGGGTGTCGGCAAATGAATCAGTGAAAGAGGAAGTGAAGCTGGGAGGGCTGTAAATATGATCATGAATTGTGACTCAGGAAAGGTGGGATGAGATGCAAGGGTTTAATGGGAGGAAATGATAAGGAGGAAAAAGTGAGGCAGTCTCTGTAGATCAGGGCAACCCTACCTCCACTGTGTGCGGGGTTACTGATGCATTGGAGCAAGAAGTCCAGCACGTAGTCTCAATGGAGGGTCAGATACAATAGGCAGCCAAGTCCCACAGGACAGTTTGGCAGAGCGTGGACATGCACTTTTTGGTCTGTATACGTACACAAATCAGCACCAACAGGCTTGCCTCGGATGCGCTGCACTCTGCTGTGAATTTAAAGAGGAAAATATCATAAATCAGCAGACCTCAATAGGGATTGGAGGGACATGGAGACGATTTTAAGAGTAGTATTGCCACTAAACCAAAACCACCTCCACAGGATGTGAGAGCGACAGCTCAGATTTTATACTGGCAAAAACTGGTTCAAACCAATATCGAGGCGTCCATTGTGGGCTCACAAAGAGCCCACGTGGTCCAAACAGCCATTTTAAGGCCTCATGGTTGCCTCTGCATGATGGGAGGCCTAAACTACAAGCAGGATTTAAAAAAATGAAATGGTGCCCCAATGGCTACCAGAAAAGGCACATTGGGCTATCAATGTGGTAAAATGGATTGCATCAATGGCAAAGCCAAAACTAAAGTGCAGCTGCAACCAATCTTCCCCTTCCGTTTCCCTCTTCCTCCTCACCCCTCCCTCTCCCTCTCAGTTCTACTGCACTGCTCTCCCTCTTTCCTTCAGTCGAATTGCTCTACTTACTGTTTTGTTGGACTGATTCATAATTGTAAATTGCTTCTACTGTTATAAAGTTAATGTATCTGTTAAAATGTACATTGTTTTGGATTAAAGCGCTATATAAACATAATAAATACAATAAATACAACCTACTTCCTAAAACCAATGTAGGGTGATAACACTACACTAGAGTAATAGTGGGGTACATGAGGGCTACTCCCATGCCTGTGCACCTTAGAGGCGACAATACCATATACCTTAAGTAAGGTAAATTGCTACGGCAGGAGGGCTTTAGGAGACGTCCCGCTGGTCATCAAAAAGAAGTCTGTGATCCCGAAAAAATAAGAACAACGCTAAAAGTTGAGGAACACTAAAAAGTGGCCGTAGAATCCCCAAAAATAATAATTCTGTCTTGCATTGTGTATTCAAATGGCCATTTTTGTTTGTGGCGTTTATCATTTGTACTCTTTGTTAGTCTAGTAATGTCATCCATCTAACTAACAAGTAAAGAAAGAAAATGTCCAGTCTGCCTGTCCATTGTGCTATAAGCCCCAACTAAGAAGGTTTGGGGTGGGGGTTTATTGCACAATGGGCAGGTAGACTGGACATTTTCTTTCTTTACTTGTTAATAATGCTTTCTTACTGTGGTATTGCATATTTACTGGTGTTAAATAAAGGCATAGTTAACATGATGTGTTGTTAAGACTGATTTTCTATACTCTATACACTAAAATGATAATACATATACACAATCACTATGGTAGGGCAAAATACATATCAAACCCTTGAAAAGGAAGGTATAGATTACTATTGGCACTACAGGTCCCACAGACATTCAATCCTACCTTCAGAAGTCCATCCCTAAAATGTAAGGGGCCTTGTGCTCAAAGGTTCAGCAAAGTGCTGTACAGTTTTGTGAAGCTGGAAAAAATGAAAGTAGGGTCTCTGCGGTCCAGTGAAAAGTTCCAATGGTTAGGAGACACATTAATCTGACTAACCAACGTGTTCCCAACTTTCAGAGTGCTTGTGTGAACAAGCAATGGCAAAGCCAAAGTAATACAAAAGTTTCTAAAAGTTAGCAAAACTTTTAAAAGGGAGTTAGGGGCTCAGGTAAGAATTGCTACAACTCGGTCCTCGATTCCCCGGCGTGTAGGGTCGAGCACTTCTCCGGTCGTGGACTATTGCTGGTGCAAGGTCTTCCAGTGAAGAAATGCAAGAGCGACTCGATGCAAGACTGGACGCACGTAAGCCGTTTCGGACAATGCCCACCAACGCACAGCAACGCAAAGGGATTCCCTTGTCGTAGTCACCTTCCCTCCTATCTTAGATCCCCTTGATGCTAGGACCACGAAATTGCGGAGAGGTAAGTCTTGTTGCACGCACTGAAGATCCCCAAGTTCCAAGCCTCAGCTCGGAACGGCAACATTTGCAGCACGGTAGCCCAAATTGGGAACCGGTCAGCCACTGGACAGTCCAGGGGCACTCGAGAAGGATCAAGTTACTTACCTGTAACTATTGTTCACCAGCATGGGTCTGGCATGGATTCACATGCTTATAAATATTCCCCGTCAGGTCGGGCATCCTTGGTAAAAGAAAAAAAAAACAGTTTCACTTACAAACTGTATTTCTCCTTTAAACCAATCAGTGTACTCTGGGTCACACTGCCCCCAGTCAATAACTGCCCTCTGCCTAAGCCCCTCCTCTGGCAGCCATCTTCAGATTTGGTAAGCACGTACAGTGGCAGTATGACCAGGAAGAGCTGCAGAGGGGTAGGAGGGAGGGTTTGCATGTGAATCCATTCCAGACCCATGCTGGAGAACAATAGTTACAGGTAAGTAACTTCTTCCTTCACGAGCACAGGGGTCTGGCATGGATTCACATGCTCATGAATAAAGAATACAAAGCAGTACAACACTACACAACCACGGGAGGTGGCAAGGCTCAACAGAAGCAATTACTCTTATTTCTGGAACAGATTCACCTTGAGCGAACAGGTTGCGTAGCACTGCTTGGCCGCCCTGGACTCCTCTCTGGAATCCCTGTCGACTTAGTAGAACCTTGTGAAGGTGTGCATAGACACAGAAGTCCAGCTGGGGCACACCAGACAGGAACGCAGTCGTCGCAGCGATCGCTCTGGTGGAAAGGGCTCTCGGACAGCCGGGCATCGGTCGGTTTGCCAACCGATGACAGTGTGTGATACAGCCGGAGAGCCACCTGCAGAAGGAAGCCCCGGACAATGCTTTCCCATGGTTCACAAGACCAAAGTTTACGAACAGTTGAGACGTTTTCCAAAAACTCTTCGTGCGAGACATGTAGAACTGCAGAGCACGAGCAACGACCCGCAAGTGCAAGGCTTTTTTAGCCGGTGACTAAGGCTTTGGAAAAAACACGCAAAATGAAAGGCTTGTTGAGGTGGAATTCCGACGGAACCTTTGGCATGAAGGAGGGGTGCGTTTGTGGCACCATCCTCGATTCGTGGAATGTCAGATATGGCTTGCAGGATAGGGCCTGGATCTCACCCACTCTCCTGGCAGAGGTGAAGGCCACAAGGAAAGCCATTTTCAATGAGAGGAACTTCAGAGAGGACTGATGCATAGACTCGAAGGGACATTCGTCAGTACTAAGTTGAGTTCCCACACCGGGGCAGGAGCCTTCACTGGCGGGAAAGATCGAAACAGTCCTTTGAGGAACTCCTTGACGAGACAGTGGGACCAAAGAGAAGATCTTCCTGGAGACCTGGTGTAACAGGCGATAGCCGCCAGATGCACCTGGATAGAGACGTGCGCCAGTACCTCCTTGGCCAAAGACAAGTATGGCCGTGACCCTCAGAGGGATGATCTTCTGTGACTGGCACCACATAGCAAAATGCTTCCACTTGTGATAATAGCACTTAAGAGTTGACGCTCTGGCCTTGGCAAGGACCTCCCTGCAGTCTGCCAGCAACTTTTATCCTCCAAACTCTAGGGCTGCAGGAGCCAAGCCCTCAGGATCAGCGATCCCAGATCGTGATGCAGGATTGTGCCTGCTTCTCTGTTGAGCAGATCTGGGACCACTGGCAGCTTGACCGGAGGCAATGTAGACAGGCTGAGAAGGTCCAGGTACCTAATCTGCCTCGGCCACGTCGGGGGAGGATGGGTATCATCCTGCATCAGCACTGTTTGAGCTGACTGATGACTCGCAGCAGGAGAGGCAATGGAGTGAACGCGCAGACTAACAGGCCTTCCCACAAGAAGAACGTGTCCCCCATGCCCCTCGGCTGGCGGAAGCTGCTGGCAAATTTCTGGCATTTGGAGCTTGCAGTCGTCGCAAAAAGATAACTCTGCAGCCTGCCCGACTTGATTAAGATGCGGTCCACCTGGTCCTGCTGAAGTTGCCACTCATGGCAGGAGCGCAACTCCCTGCTGAGAGAGTCAGCGATGGTCTTCTTGACTCCGGCCGGGTGAAAATGGATGAGGAACATCTCTTGTCCGATGGCCCAGTGCCACAAGCCCTACGCCTCTTTGAAGAGTGATGGGTATCGAGTGCCCCCCTGCTTTCTGATGTACAACATTGTGGTGGTGGTGTCTGAAAATCCTCACCACCCTGCACTTCAGGGACGGAAGGAATGACTTTAGGGCCCAGAACACTGCCCACAGCTCCAGGATATTGATGTGGAGATCCTTCTCCTAGAGCAGCCACAGGCCTTTGGTGTGCAGACGTCTGGTGTGGGCTCCCCAGCCCTCCAGGAAAGCGTCTGTGGTGATCGCCTCCTGGTATCGGGAGGTTTTGAGACACTGTGCCTCGGGCCCTTTTGGAGTGTACGCCGCACCACCTTACCACCCACCGGAACGCCTCGTCGAGAGGGATCTTGTCCGCGAAGCTTCTGGACACTTGTATCCAGTGAGCGTCCAGGAACTCCTGAAGAGGTCGCATCCGCAACCTGCAGAGCCGGATACGATAGATGCAAGATGACATTATGCTGAGCAGTGACTTGGTGGCCCACACCGTGGCAGTCTTGAGTGACAACAGCCGCTGCACTTTCCCCAGCACGGTCTCTACCCTCTCCTCCGAGGTTGATGCTAGGCAGGAGACAGCATTGAGCCTGGCTCCCAGGAACAATACGTTCTATGATGGTGTCAAGCAGGACTTTGGAAAATTGATGGAGAACCCCGGATCAGTCAGTAGCTGGACGGTCCTCTCTGTGTTCGACGGATACCTCTCTTTACTTGGCCCGCATGAGCCAGTCGTTGAGGTACGGGTACAGGTGCATCCCTCATAGATGTAGATGGGCCACCCCTGGTGCTAGGCACTTCGTGAAAACCCTGGGCGCCGACTTTAGGGTGAAAGGGAGGGCCTTGAATTGGTAGTGTCTTCTGTGCAGTACGAAGCATAGGAACTTCCGATGTTTCCTGTAAATAGGGACGTGGAAGTAGGCATCCTTCAGATCCATCAACAAGAAGTATCCTTCCTCCAGTTGGCCGAGCACATGCTGCAACGTTACCATCCTGTATTTTTAGGACTTGAGGTACTTGTTGAGACGCTGCAGGTCTAGAATGGGCCTCCAGCCCCCGGTCTTTTTGACTAAGATGTATCTGGAGCAGACTCCAGAGTCGCTTCGGGACTGGCTCTATCGCCCCTTTTCTTAGCAAGGCACATACCTCCTGCAGGAGCTGAGGAATGTGCTGCTCCTGCCTGGTCACTGGAGGGATCCGTGGAACTCTAGGGAATGTCCCTGGGCGAGAGCGTCCAGCACCCTTCTATCGGTGGAGATCTTTTTACACTCGCCGACGAATCCCATCAGCCGGCCTCCCACCGGGGTGCATGGGTGGGAGCCCGATGGCCTGGACGATTCAGTTCTGCTTCGGCGCCTGCGTTCCGCCTTGGGGACGACGATGGCACTGGCCACCTTCATTGAAAGCCTTGGAACGGCCTCTGTGGCCTCCTGGGCTGTGGACCGGGAGGGCCGACGATACGATGAGGACCCTCCACCAAAACCCTTCGTCGATCTGCCTGACTTTCCACCAGAGGCACGAAAGGAAGAGCAATGCTGTTGGAGTACCCAGGGCACGAGCCGTATCTGTATCAGTTTGATGGCCGTCCCGAAGAGATTATCCCTGTCGAAGGGCAGGTCCAGTACCCTTGTCTGTAAATCCTGGCGGAAATTGGCCCTTTAGCCAGCCTCGACGACGGAGGCAGACACTGTTACCCATCTGCCGGAAACCTGTGTCAGCGATGTCCACAGCCAATGTGATAGCATGGTCCGACGCCACTTCACCTTCCTGGAGAAGTGAGATAGCCTCCAACCGCTTGTCATCGGATAGGAACTGCAGAAACGGGCCTAGTCTGTACCAGTTCAGTGTCGTACCTGGCCAGGATCACCAATGTGTTGGCTGCCTTGATGGTCGACGCCGAGGACTAAATGACTTTTCTCCTGACAGCGTCCAACTTCTTCACCTCGCTGTCTTTAGGGATTGAGGACGATGATTAGGTGTTAGACTACCTCTTCCACTACCACGATAGATTTGACAGAGGAACAACCGACCCTCTCCAATCTGTCTAAAAAGAACAAGGCCGATGAAGGGTCACTCATGCTCCTTGATGTTCCACCAGCCAAAACATTGTCTAAAGTAAAGATGGCTAGAAATGTGAAGAAAAAGTTACTACTACCCTCGCGAAACAGGCAAACTCTGGACTACATTTTTATTGATGATTATCTGTCCAACTGCTGTACCTCCTTTTCTGTGCTTAGAACAATCAGAGTAACCCTTGCGATTTTAAAAGCTGAATTTGATATTATACTGATTACCAGAGAGTAAACAGACCTGTCTCGTTTAAGAACGACTCACTCAGGTAATGCAATCCGCTGGTCTGACTCTAATATTGCTATCATAAATCAAGATCTCTACCCTATCACGCTGATGACTTCACTTGAGTGGAAAATGGAAAACTTTAAAGTGAATCGGTTTGAGGATCTTATCTCTGAATTGGTTATTGGTGTAAGAACTAATCATAGATTTAGACCTATGAGACCACCCAGACCCATCCACTGCTATAACGAAGAGCTTGCTGTAGCTAAATCTCTCATGAGAAGGGAGATTAGAAAACATAAGGCTACAACTGACGATCTTGTTACTAAAGCTAAATTAGCAAAGAAGATCAAACAAAAATATGCAAACTATTGCAAGTCCAAGTGTGCAACAATGATGCAGTGCGATGCTGAGACCATGCTCCATGTCCCGATTAACTCCAGTGTGGTATTGTTTTGGTCACCAATTAATAATCAGCACCCTACCTTTGCAATCTTGCAATTGAACGCTGTGCCAGAGTCGGAATGGGCCTGCTTCTTAGAGAACTTATTCGGATTCCATGCTGAAAATGATGGTAATGACTTATTCCCATGTTCTACCAAATAGGACCATTCTTGACAGCCGCAGCTAGATATAGAAGTCGTTTATCGTCTACTAAAGAAATGCAAGCAGTCGCAAGCCCCTGGCCCTAATGGCCTAACTAATACCTTTAAGGCCGACCCAGTCAATTGGACTAATATTCTGTTTCTGCAATTCAGAAGTATTCTCCACATTGGAGTATTGCCACCCTTTTAGAGCACGGCTCACATTGTTCCCATCTTCAAATGTGGTTTCATTAATCAATGCTTGACTGCAAGATCTTTTCCTCTTTTCTTTTGACTCATCTGGAGCAATAGGCTACCTCTGTGCAATGGCTGAATAGATTCCAGACTGGCTTCCGCAAGGGACACTCAACTAACATTAATGGTCTCACTGTGAAGTCCATAAAGGAGTCAGCATGGGCTATCCCTGAAGGCTGTACTTATATGGCCTCAACAGAATAGATCGTTCGCCAGCGTTTGCCTGGGTCGACCAGAACAGATTGTGGACTAAATTGGCTTTATGGGGCAATGCCGCACGGCCCATTGCATTTAGTTACTGTTGTCTATGATAATTCCGGAGTTCAGATCTGGCTGAATCAAAAGGGCTATCTCTCGCGAAGAATACGCTCATACATGGAACTAAAGCAGGGCTGTGTCTTGGCCCCCTGGTTATTCAATCAATGCCTATCTGATGTGGCTAACTGTCTTGCTGAAGGGGGCCTAATTACACCAAAAGTAGGCCATTGCAAAGTATCATGGCTGGCTTTCGCTGCTGATTTTTTGATATTTGATAAATCGAAGGTCGGTCTCCAAAGGTTCCTGAATATCTTTCTGAAATATGCCAATGACAACAGTCTTCTAATTAATCCTAGTAAGACCAGGATCTTGGCTTTTTCAAAGAGTCCAAAAAATGCAATCCTTCTTGGACTGTGGAAAATGTCAATATTAAGACCAGCCCCAGTCTTGTATATTTGTGTTTCCACTTTGGGGCCCACTCGGGCCTGAAAAATATCTGAGATACTCTTGCAAAAAGCAGCCCATCTTCAGAGTCAGATAATTAAAATCGATCGCAAATTCGGATGACTTTCTTTAAAATCGGCTCCGGTCATCTATTATGAAGTGAAAATCGTTCCGAAACTCACATATGGCCTTGAACTATTTGGCGATGCTGTTTTCAAACTTTTGGATCAGATTGAGGCTAAGATGTGGCGTAAGATCTTGGGTTATCCCCAACGCAGTCCCCCTTGCAGCAATTAGATTTGAATTAGGTATATCTCTAAAAGCATGTGTTGAGTGGGGTTTGATGTCACTATACTTAAAACGGACCTCTCCAATAGCTAATTCCCTCTGAGGTTCTAGGTGGAGCCCTCAAACTCTGACACCCCCCTACCCCGAACCACCTCCCCCCAACACCCACCCCCAGAGAATTATCATTATCTTGCTGCTTGGTCAGAAATGTGAATCAATTCTCTCAAGAATGTTTTTGGATTTAGATACCTAAATCACTAATCCGACCAAGGTAAAAAGGGCCCTGTGTGACCTAGATTGGGTCTCCACAACCAATCTATTTCACTCATATTCTTCCATGAGCCATTTAGCCTTGGAGCACAAAAGACGGTGGACCCTCTCTCTCCACTGTGCTTTCTCAATTCCCTAATCGACAGCATAAGGCTTTGCTTCTCCGGCTACGCTGGAATTTGTTTCCCCATGATGGCGATCTTGCTTAGGAGAAGCATAATAATTGAAGCCAACAGTGGCTGTAGATTCTGTCATTCTGAAACTGAATTAAACAAAACACTTGGTACTAGATTGTGAGGCATTAATTGCCCGCAGGATCAAATTAGTGTTCCCTTTTGGTGCATCACACAGGTTTTACAGATGATAATCTATGGAAAAGATGTTTAAATATTCTGAATGTTCGGGAAGGGTTAGCGGTTCAAAAGCCTTAATTTGATATTTTAGTGCTGTTCGATTTACATTTTTCTCGTTTGATCTGAATTTGATTTTACCTGCTGGAAATGCTATGATATATATTGTATTGATTTGTAGTGTTCTTTTTTTTTTGTAATGTTTCTGTGCTTACTTGTATCTACTTTGTTTTGTAAAGGTTTAATTTAAACCAAATACAATTTACAAAATCTAATAATTAGGGGCTGAACAGTACCTTGTAAGTGAAGCAGCGTGTGCAGCAGGACCGGGTTTAGGATTCTTGGCCTTGCCGACTGAAGAAAAGAAGTTGCAATGTATCTGATGATTTCCATCAAGTAGTTTGACGCCCAGCAGAAGTTTTTTCATAGCACTGTATTGTTGGAGCCTTTTTGAAGGCTTGGTTGAAGGACAGTTATCATGCAGTAGACTTTGCTTCGGTTCCCAGTCCTAGTCTCAGCTGAGGGGACGTTCAGGAGCAGGATCTAGTTTCTGGAGTTCCAGGAGGATGCCTGCAAAGTCTCAGATGAAACTGCGCTTCGGAAGACGTTACACCGCAAAATGGCACAAGACCCTGGGCATTAGGGAATTGTGGGCCGTGGAGGTCACAGCTCTTCCAGAGAGGGCACAAAATGCAGTTAGTCTTGGGACTGGTTATGCCCACCAGTCCACGGGAGGAAGCATTCTGCTTCGGGGCTTCCTTGTTGCACAGAAGTGGAGGTCGGGACTGCAGCACTTACTCAGATGGCTGTGGCAATCACTGGAAGTGGCTGTGGATGTCCTTCAGATCTTCAGTTCCAGTGGTAGACTTGAGTTTCTGCTCCAGGACCCTCATCTTTTATGCCGGAAAACTAAGTGAGCCCAGCAATCACTAGACATGCATTCATTCAAACTTGGGGGAAGGGGAGGTGCTGTCCAATGGGACAGCCAGCCAGCCTCCCAGCACAAACTGGTTCCAGGCAGGCACACACTGCAGGGCAAAGACCTGGGGAGTTTCGGTCACCTCCCCCACTTCCTTGCTTTTCAGACACTCCGAGCCTTGGCAGGCTTTCCAAGGGAAGCCTGCCAAAGACAAAAGACCCATGAAGACCTTCCTCACCCAGACAGGTAGAAGGCTCAAGAAAAACCAAGTCATCAAGAACAGGGCTTAGAAAAGTACAGCTACCATTCTAGGCAAAGGGTGATCATAGTGTCCCTTACTACAGCTGCAATGGCAGCCTGCGACTAAAGTCCACAAAATGTCATGCAAAAAGGTACACTGCCACCAGCCTGTCAGATGAAGTTGGATCAGTAACTAAAAGTTACTGGGAAAGTGTCAAAAAGGATACAATATACAATTTTTTCCCTAAGCACTCCACTTAAGGTGGGGTGTGGTGAACTCCGAAAATAAGATACAGGTGCGACAAAGTGTCCCCCTGCCCTGCCCTGGTAACATGTGTTAAAACAGATAAAATAAAAAGGGCACCTCAAAGAGCTCCCCGGCAAGACTGCACAGAAAGTGCAGTGTGCTGCAATAATAAATTGTAGGTGCCGGAAAACATGGAGGAAAGCAGAACTCCATTAAAAAGTATCAAAAGGAGGTAGTGTTCCCAATGTCAGAGTAAAAGAATGAATGAGGTGGAAAAAGGAAAAAGGTTCCCACTCACTCTGGAGAATCAGTCCAATAGTCCATCAAAAATGCTGGGGGACTCGGTCGGGAGAATAACACTCAAAAAGGAAATTCTTCTTAACAATCGAGAACCGCATTAATGGTGGCCTATACATGGGATTGCCACATTGGGGAGTTGTAGGGCCTAAAATGCATAGAGCCTCTCCTTCAGCTGTTGAGGGAGAACACCCCGGCATGCCTTAGTCACTGCGACTTTGGGGGTGCACAAAATGATGGCAGCATTTACTGCGCCCAGGCAGAGCGCGGGTTGCGGCAGTGTCCCCCGCTCTACTTGGCCGACATAACGGGAGTCGTGGATTGAAGGGGTGTCCCCCGCTTACCATTGCAGTAAGCAGGGGGACAAGAAAAGAAAATGAGAAAAAGCCCCCTGCGGCGTCGGTTCGAACCCACGTTAGTGGAAGGAACTGGCGCTGCAGGGGTAACAGGGTGTAGGCGGCACACACTGAAGTGTGCTGCCGTAAAGGTAAGTGGGGTGGGGGTGGTGGGTCAGGAAAGGAAATGCAGGCTGGGGGATGCGCATACAGTGATCCATCTGATCACTGCGCTGCAACGTAATTGGCGTCAACATTTTCGTCAGCGCAGTTACAGGTGGAACAGTGATGACATAGGTTCAAAAATAGAAGTCTTTGTTTTAATAAAACCTTAAATCGTTCAACTATCATAGAAATCAGGGGGCTGAACATGGCTCCCGAGTCCTGACACCCGAATGTACCAGCCAACTCTGTGTGTGGCCAGTTATATTAGGCACAGTAATAATACCACAAACCAGCATTTTCGTGCTGGCTTTGCCTGTATCACCATGTACAAACGTTCTCTTTTTGGCTTTGTCTTCAATGCCAGTAAAACTCTCCAGCCACAAGAAGAAAACATGTTACTGCTACTGCACAAATGCTTGACCATCCCCTTCACCACCATGTAAGAATACTCATGCTGAGTTTAGCCTTTATGCCAGTAAAACATGCAATGCTAACAGTAAGGAACCATTTCCGTGTTTGTCTGCACGTATGCCTCCACCCAACATGCAGGCACACACGTTAGGAAAGATTCACCATGCTGTTCCTTCCATTTTTATGGACCCCCAAACTGTTAGCTTTTATTTTTGTATCCTACCTGCTCTTTTTATAGTGCAGTGAAGCCTTAAGCTTCACTACACTGACTTTTGCTCATCTGTTAAGGGGGAACTGACATGTCCTTCAGGCTGTCAGTACTGGGAAAGATTGTGTTCCTTAGTCTAGTTACTTAGTTGCTAGTATAGTAACTTTCTACCACTTTTGGTAGTTTTCATCATTGTACAATGCATTTTATAATACAGTAAAATGGGGTACACATTTTGTTTTGCCCTAGACTAACAGAGGATTTCTCGTTACTCTAGGTACGCTAAATGGACAAGCTGGTGGTAGCAGTGACTTTACAATTTTTTGGTGCATTTCGTTTTAGCCTTAATGTGTTTGGCTACTAACTGTGGCTAGTGGTCAAACATGGCCATGCCACTAGATTTTTCACTTGTCCTTTGGCCATCTTGTCTTTTAGCCTTCTTCCTTGCATATGAGGCCAGGGAAATCCTTATATGAACTTCCAGTGCCCGGGAAAGCAGAAGCCTTTGGCGGGCTACTGGAGAGCTAGGTGTGTTTGCTGACAGGAAGTGGGATGGGACTGTGTGGTCCCAATACACAGACTGGTGCCAGTGTCTGAGTGGAATGCATGAGTTTTGCCGCCAGTGCTCCTGATTGGACCACTGCTGGGGTGTGTGTGGGCCAGATCTGTCATTGGGAGTTTCTGCTCTTACCTGGCTTTTTGGATAAGAGGAGGACCCCTGCACCCATTCTAAAGATGGAAGAAACTGAAGGCGCCAAGGCTCCTGTCCAGTTGCAAGACCTGCGAGGAAACCTGAGACCGTTGGAAGAAGGCATGGCAACCAACATCTGCTGCTGTCGTGGCAGAGCCCGATCGTGGAGGTGATCCTCAGCAGTCCTGTGAGGGAGCTGTTACCATTGGCGTGGAGGGAGCATCCATTCTCCAGCATGGGCGCTGGCATGGATTCACATGCTCATTAATTTTCCCCGTCATCAGGCCGGGAAAGCTCAGTAAAAAAAAAAATGTTTCACTTACAAACTGTATTTCTCCTCTAAACCAATCACTGTACTCTGGGTCATACTGCCCCCAGCCAATGACTGCCCACTCCCTAAGCCCCTCCTCTGGAAGCCATTCTCAGATTTTTACTGCACTTTGAGTTGGGGAGTCCAAGTTTTTCTCTGCGAGTTATTCTGCAGTTTTCGTGTTTTTCAACAGGAAAAAAGTTCTATGTTTATCAAATAAGTGCACTTGTGCTCTTCTCTCCATCTGCCGACAGCGGGGACCCGTTTGTCAGTGAATTTCTGCACCCCTCAAGGGCAAGGATCGTCAAGTGTTCATCAAAGTTTCCAGAAGGCCATCGACCATGGCAGAGGAGAAGGAAGGAAGTTCCCTGTTGAAGCTCTGCACCAGACGCGGACTGCAGGACGTGTTTGTGGAGGACAGACTCCTTCAATGCCTCAACTGCCTTCACCCAGACCACAAAGAGGGAGATTTCAAAATCTGCCTCGGCTTCTCTTAGAGAACGATGAAGGAATGACACAGTAGACTGGTGGCAAGGCTAGACGCCAAGGCCTCTGCCCCATGCCCCAAGCAGGGTCATGCCTCACCTAGGAACGGCCAGTCCGATGAGCAGGCTTCTAAGTCCTTTGAGGGCGCTCCATCTGTGGGGGCCCAAGACAAGGCCAAGCACCGCGAGTCCGTTTCCATCGGTGTTAAGGGGAATTCTCATAAATTTGCTAATTCCCTTCACCTTCGAGACCCCGAGCAACTTTGCTGGATTTTTGAGGACTTGATTTTTTTAACTGGAGAGAGTGTGGGCCTTTTTTCCCATTCTCTCATGTATTGTGATGTTCGTTTTACTCTTGTGTTCTTTGATTATGGAGTTTTAGACAGCTCCATAGGCATCATCTTTTCATGTGAGTTACACAGCACCCTCAGTGCAGTGACACAGGGAATCGTGTTAGGCTGTCCCAAGGTTTAAATACCTACTCTGGGATAAACTACTGTTTCCCAGAGAATGTAAAGTTAAATTGACTTTACTAGTCTTTTTAAATTCCTAGACCCAGCACACACTATCTTACAATAGAGTACTGGAGGGGTTACCTAGTATCCCCCATGTCTGTAAACTCATGTAGCAGTCAAATTCTACCCTTTCCTATCGAAATGGTTGGTGGCAGTTTTTTTTACAGTGAACTACCATGATTTTTCCCGACCGCGAACACTGGTAGCCAAAAATCGTAGGAGACCTGTTTTTCACGATGGTGCCTAAGCCCCCGTTGCAAAAAGATATGGCGAAAGCAGACCGGGACCTGTTTAAACAAAGGTCCTTCTAGGGTTTGTCTCTGCGTGCCAAACCAGGTTTGGTCCCTTTGTTTCTATGCCTTTGGCCGGCTTCAGGACTGAGGACCACCCCTGGCACTCCAGTGTCTGGGGTGGGCAGGAAGTCAGAGGTGTCCGAAACTCCCTGTGCTTAGTCTCCTAGGAGACCCAAATGCACTCTGGCATGATTGGCTGGCTGACTGTCCGGCGAGGACGGCCACCCTGCTGTGTGAGTGGCAGCTAGGCTGGAATGAATGGGAGAAAACTGTGTAAAAGGCGAGTCTATTGGACTGAAAGGCAGAGTCGACCAATGGAACGTAAGAACCAAAGACGAGCTGGAGGAGGACGGCTGCTGCAACGACTGGACCGTTGGTTTGCCCGTTGGAGCCCTGCTGCAGGTCTGAATCGTCAAGTTCATCTCGACAGAGAAGCCCCTTCAAGGACGACGTCTTCCTTTGAGTTGGTGGGAGCAATAAACTCGTAAGCCACCTGGATACCATTCTCGGAGCTGGTTAGGATTAACCAGGGGGAAGGACACCAGCTTGTGTCCTTGAACACCAGCTTGTGTCCTTGAAGAACAGCAACTGGAATCGAAGATTTGCCAATTTGCCAGCTTTGTGACCCGTCCCTGTACAGTACAGGAGTCCCTCGACGTCCTCCCTCCTGTCACCACGACTGAGGCTAAGGAACAGCGAGATCTGCAGGAACTGCCAGGAATAGAAGTCTTCAGCAGCATCTTTTTCTTCAATATAAGGTACTGTGAAAACCCGACCGAGAGAACTTACCTCTCACCGCGAAAGTTCGTGGAACTTTGGCAACTTGCAGGCCTAGTCAGCTTGTGGCCCGATATACAAACCTTTCTTCCGTGAACTACTTCTAATAACCGTGGCAAAGACTTCCGTTTTAAATACTAGAACCATTTTTACTTATACAAGACACTAGCCCATTGACTTTGGCCTACCTATTGCATTGAATCAACTCCTCTGGTAAACTCAAACTATTTGCACTGTTTTAGAGTAACTGTATTATTCGTTTTATTAACTTATGCCTTTTTGCTCCAACTTCAATGCTATTTTGCTCCTACTTCAAGGGAGCTCAACTGCTTAGTAATCAGTATTGTAGTATAATTTGTGTGATATTGATTGCCTCATTTAGTGAATGTTTTATAAATGATTGTGTAATAAATTAATAAGTGTTTTTACCAAAAAACCTTGAGCATAAGTTTCTATCTGAATCCTTGTCATTGTAGACCTTTGTGTAACACCCTTACAAGCTCACATTCCCTCTTGAGATAAGCCTGGCTGCTCAGCTCGCTACCAAAAACTGTGTGGTACAGACTTATACCAAAGGTTGGTTTTGCTTACACCTGTAGTCTTAGTTGTGTGTAGTGGTCCCAAAGGGTACTGCATAAAAACTCTGCTTAACAATTGGGGTCGCTGCACAAGCAGGTCCATCGGCAGGCAGGACACGATCAACATCCTCATCTGCCTCTATCTTCAGCCATCAATCGAGCTCCTCCTCAAAAAGGAAGTTTCCCAACCCGGCTATGCTGCTGGAGAAGCCTGAGAAGCCTAGGGTGGAATAAAAGGTGGCGGACCTGTCCAAGAAGGCCCAGGCGGCACAGGAGAAATCATTGACGATTGAGCTGGTAGCGGCCGCTCTCTCGAAGGCCAAAGGGGCTGACCCTGCGAGGGTAGCCTCTACTGCACCCAGGGTGTCCCTACCCCCGAAACAGGAGGCCTCAGGTGGTGGCGAAGTCTCCTGGCATACCGTAGAAGAGGATGCCATCGCAGAGCCCGGCTAAGACCCCTCGGGTTGCAAAACCGTGGTGCGGGGGGCAATGAAGTCACAGGCCATCCCAAGACATGGATGTTTCATCCTGAGATGACGAGGACCAGGAGTCCCAGCACACGGTCCACGAGGACAAGGATGGCAGCAATGCCGACGGCCTGGGGACTAGTGTGCTCACCACGCTAGCTCAGCCGAGAGCTGCATCCCTGGATATCCTTTCAACCCTACACACGCAAGTGTCGGAAATCCAGACGAGGATGCTGCAGGCCCCAGAACAGCCTCCGGCTAAAAAGAGGAAGCGCCATCCGACACCTCCGCATAAACCTCCACACCTGTGCTGGGTGCCCCCTCACCCGATGGACCCGGGGACAGACACGACCATAGCCGGACGAAGACATTGTCCCAGCGGGTGGATCGCTGCAACTGAGTGCATCCCCACCGGATGAGGTGGGGTAGTTTCATGCCATAGTCGCCAAAGCTTCAGAGCTTTTCCAGTTGACGATGGAAGAGACCAAAAAGCAGAGTTTCTTATACCATTTGCGCAAGGCCAAAAGAAAGACCATCATGCAGTGCCCCTCCTGGATGACGTGTGGGAGGAAGGCCTCGCCCTACTGAAGAATCCTTGCTCGGCCCTGGCCAAGCAGGATCGGCTGGAGAAAAAGTACTGGGTGCCGGAGTCCGCACCGAAGTGCCTATGGTCACAACAGTCACCGGACTCTGCATAATAATAGGTGGGAAAGATGGCAGGGGAAGTTCATCCAAATTGGGGCATTGAGATGTGGAATGAGCAAAGACCGAAGCCGAAACAAGTTCAACAGAGTGGTCGATCGACTGATTGAATATATCAATAACTTCGATTG